>NC_140987.1:279569296-279906796 GCF_052327205.1 Somniosus microcephalus
ACAAACAGATAAACAGACAAACAGACAAACTCTTTTTTATATAAACTAGCTGGAGTGCCCGGCATTGCCAGGGCAATTTTGGGCTGCGCGGTCTCCCTGCCCCTGTCTGTCTCCCCTCTCTCTCCCTCTACCCCTCTCCCTGTGCTGTCCTCTCTCTCCGTCCCACCCCTCCCCCTCCCTCCCCTCTCCCTGCCTGGCGCCTGAGGCCCAGTGCCATTGTGATAGTGGCCGTGCAGGGCATGGCGCTTGAGGCGCGGCCGGGCTGTCAAGCCAGACGGACCCGAGCTGAGCTCACCCGCGGATCGCGTGGCTGACGGCTGGCCGCCGCTGCTCCCCCGACTGTTGTGTGTGTCGGGCCGAGCGGTTGCGAGGCACAGCCTGAGTGAGCCCAACTTACTTGCCACTCCGGCAGGGCAGGAGCGGGATCGGGAGCCGTAATGTGGGGGTTTCTTTTGCTGCTGCTGTCCCTGTGGGGATGGAAAATATGGCGGCGAAGTTTAGGGAGACTGGAGGATTAGGACCCGCCCGTGATGCACTGACTGGTCAATCATCAGGTGAGTGAACTGTAGGATTGGTCAAGCAGCATGTCACTCAACGCTAATGAGAGGTAGGATTGGTCAACCGCTAATGAGTAGATTTTTGAACGTTTTTTGTATACTGTCCAAACAATTTTTGTCTGATGAAAAAGTAAATACACCTACGAGAGTCCCCTAACGATAAGCTTTCTTTCGACATAACATACGTGTAGGTACGCTCTATAACTTTTGATTATATAGCTGGACAGACAGAGAGACAGACAGAGAGACAGACAGAGAGACAGACAGACAGAGAGACATACCGGTTTATATATAGATAGATGTTTGGTAATGCCTATGCTATTTCTTCCCCAGATTCATTTAAAATGTGTGGATGCAATCCTCTTTGGGGTTTTATCCTCTTGGAGTTTGATTTGTTTATTTAATATATCCCATCCTTTTATTTTCAATAGCTGGAGTGCCCGGTGGTGCTGAGGCTTTTTTGAGGGCATGTTGTTGTTGGAAGAGAGAGAGAGAGCGACTGGGGGGAAGAGAGAGAGCGACTGGGGGGAAGAGAGAGAGCGACTGGGGGGAAGAGAGTGAGCGGCTGGGGGAAGAGAGAGAGCAGCTGGGGGGAAGAGAGAGAGCAGCTGGGGGGAAAAGAGAGAGCAGCTGGGGGGAAGAGAGAGAGCGGCTGGGGGGAAGAGAGAGAGCAGCTGGGGGAAGAGAGAGAGCGGCTGGGGGGAAGAGAGAGAGCGACTGGGGGAAGAGAGAGAATGGCTGGGGGGAAGAGAGAGAGCAGCTGGGGGGTAGAGAGAGAGCGACGGGGAAGAGAGACAGCAGCTGGGGGGTAGAGAGAGAGCGACGGGGAAGAGAGAGTGCGACTGGGGGGAAGAGAGAGAGCGACTGGGGGAAGAGAGAGAGCGACTGGGTGGAAGAGAGAGAGTGACTGGGGGGGAAGAGAGAGAGCGGCTTGGGGAAGAAAGAGAGCGGCTGAGGGGAAGAGAGAGAGCGACTGCGGGGAAGAGAGAGCGACTGGGGTGAAGAGAGAGAGCGGCTGGGGGGAAGAGAGAAAGAGGCTGGGGGGAAGAGAGAGAGCGACTGGGGAAGAGTGAGGGCGACTGGGGGGAAGAGAGAGAGCGACTGGGGGGAAGGGAAAGAGTGACTGGGGGAAGAGAGACAGCGGCGGGGGGTAGAGAGAGAGCGACGGGGGAAGAGAGAGAGCGACTGGGGGGAAGAGAGAGAGCGACTGGGGGAAGAGAGAGAGCGACTGGGGGGAAGAGAGAGAGCGACTGGGGGGAAGAGAGAGAGCGACTGGGGGGAAGAGAGAGAGCGACTGGGGGAAGAGAGAGAGCGACTGGGGAAGAGAGAGAGCGACTGGGGGGAAGAGAGAGAGCGACTGGGGGAAGAGAGAGAGCGACTGGGGGGAAGAGGGAGAGCGACTGGGGGGAAGAGAGAGAGCGACTGGGGGGAAGAGAGGGAGCGACTGGGGGAAGAGAAAGAGCGACGGGGGAAGAGAGAGAGCGACTGGGGGGAAGAGAGAGAGCGACTGGGGGGAAGAGAGAGAGCGACTGGGGGAAGAGAGAGAGCGACTGGGGAAGAGAGAGAGCGAGAGACTGGGGGGAAGAGAGAGAGCGACTGGGGGAAGAGAGAGAGCGACTGGGGGAAGAGGGAGAGCGACTGGGGGGAAGAGAGAGAGCGACTGGGGGGAAGAGAGGGAGCGACTGGGGGAAGAGAAAGAGCGACTGGGGGAAGAGAGAGAGCGACTGGGGGGAAGAGAGAGAGCGACTGGGGGGAAGAGAGAGAGCGACTGGGGGGAAGAGAGAGAGCGACTGGGGGGAAGAGAGAGAGCGACTGGGGGGAAGAGAGAGAGCGACTGGGTGGAAGAGAGAAAGCGACTGGGGGGAAGAGAGAAAGCGACTGGGGGGAAGAGAGAGAGCGACTGGAAGGAAGAGAGAGAGCGACTGGGGGGAAGAGAGAGAGCGACTGGGGGGGAAGTGAAAGAGCGACTGGGGGGAAAGGGGGGTAGGGGGAAGGGGGTAGGGGAGGGGGGAGGGGAGTGGGGTAGCGGGAGGGGGGAGGGTTGGGAGGAGGGGAAGGGGGGTGGGAGGAGAAGGGGGTGTGGGGCGAGGGGGGAGGGAAAGGGGGGGAGGGGAGGGGAGGGGAAGGGGGGTAGAGGAGAGGGGGAAGGTGGGGAAGGGGGAGGGGGAGGTGAAGGGGGAGGGGGGTGGAGGTGGATGAGGGAGAGGGGGTGTGTGGGTGGGAAAGGGGTGTTGGGAAGTGTGTGGGTGCGGAAGGGTGGGGGGTGAGGGGGGTAGGGAGAAAGGGAGGAGGGGAGAAAGGGATGGGGGGAGCCAGCAGACTTTCTCCCCTCTGCCGGCGATGGCTCCGTGGAGCTCGGTGCCGCCCCACGCATTGACATGGCCCAGCCGAGCGCAGCGCCCCGGTCAGCCCGAGCCCCGCCCCACGCCCTCCCGAGCCCCGCCCCACGCCCTCCTGAGCCCCGGCTTCAAGACTGCCGATTGCGGCTGGGCCTGTGCTGGAGCCAAGCCCCGGCAACGGGTGTGAGCCGGCTTGAGGCTGAGAGAGGGCCAGGCCCAGCTGCCGGGGTAACCCTTCCCCCCCTTCCCGCTCTCCCGAGCACCAGCATCCCGAGCCCCGCCCTCCCAAGCACCGGCTCCCCGCCCGAGCCACGGGGGGGGGAAGGAGAGAGAGAGCCGCCGCTCCTCCAGTCGATGTGTTGCGGGCCAACCCCTGATGAGTGCCCGATCAGCTTAGCCCGAGCCCCGCGGTGACCGCAACTCACCTCCCACTAGGCTCCCTCACGCCCCGCCAGCCTTTACCAAAATGGCGGTGATGGCTACGCTCGGACCAGTCCCATGCCGCCAGCCTTTACCAAGATGGCGGCGATTGCGGGGCGGGCCCAGCGGGGGGGGCAGTGCCTAGCTTGGGCGTGGCTGGGCAACAGAGGCCCAGGCTTCCAGGCCTGCAAAAATGGTGAAAGGTAGGAAAATTATAGAGGTTAGAGAAAAGATTGACAAATTAATTAAATTTTTTAAAAAACAATTTGTGTTTTAAAAGCAACTTTTTTTTTGCTGGAAATCTAGATTTGAAAAGAAACACGCAGAAAGTGGGGAAAAAAAATAAACTTACGAATCAAGATGGCTGACACTCACCTCAGTTCAGAATGATAAGGCCCACCCACACACATCAGGTAACTGAACTGTAGGATTGGTCAATCATCATGTCACTCAACTCTAGGATGGCCCGCCCGCACACACAATGAACCTGCCCCCACTCGATGCTAATGAGCGGATAATGAGCAGAATTTTGAACGTTTTTTGGATACTGTCGGCACAATTTTTGTCCGACCAAAACGTAAATATGCCTACAAGAGTCCCCTAATGATGAGCTTTCTTTTGATATAACATATGTGTAGGTACACTCTATAACTTTTGATTGTATAGCCGGACAGACAGAGAGACAGAGAGACAGACAGACAGAGAGACAAAGAGACATACTGTTTTATATATATAGATGCACTTATCTCATTACTAATCTCATCATCCAATGTCATGTCCACCTGTTCTATTTCCCTGGTAAATACTGAAGGAAAATTATTATTTAATATTTCTGCCATCTGTCTATCATTACCTGTGGTAGTATGCTGTGTATCCCTTAATGGCCCTATTCCCATCTGAACCTTATTTTTTTATTGATGTGCCAGTAAAATATTTTACTATTTTGTTTTATGTTCCTTGATAATTTAGTTGCTCTTTGCCTTCCTAATTGTTTTTTTCTACTTCTCTCCTAATCTCTTCATATTCTCCCTTATCATGCACTCCCCTGCTGTCCATGTACTTAATGTATGCCTCTTTCCTTACCCTCAATTGTTCCCTTATTGTCTTATTCATCCATGGAGTCTCATTAATGTTTAGTTTGTTTGTTCCTTTTAGTGGAATATATTGTTCCTGCACTCTGTTGAACACCGTTTTAAATGTTTCCCATTGCTGTTCTACATCGTTGTTTGCCAATATTGTTGCCCATTTTATTTTCCCAAGTTCTATTCTCAGCTCCTCAAAATCAGCTGTTCTCCAATCTATTAACCTGGTTTTCATCATACTTATGTGCTTCTCAATGACCATCTTAAAGCATATTGTATTATGGTCACTATTGCCTAGATGTTTCCCTACTTTTACTTCTCTTATCTGCTCTGATTCATTCCGCTTCCTAGATCCAATAGCGAATACTCACTTGTTGGGCTTTTTACATATTGGGCTAGAAAGGAGTCCTGTACACATTGTAGGAACTCCATTCCCTTATCCCCTTTAACTACCTCTTCTATCCAATTAATATCGAGGTAGTTAAAATCCCTCATGATTATTATTCTATGCTTTTTACTCATTTCTCTAATTTGTCTGCATATTTTTCCTCCACCTCCCTTCCACTATTAGGTGGTCTGTAGACTACACCTCTTAGTGTGATTAATCCTTTGTTATCTTTTATCTCTATCCATATGGATTCTATTTTTGTCTTGCTGATAGCTGCATCACTTTTTTCTACTAACTTTTTTTTCTACCCAACTTGACTCCTTTCCCACTAAACTGTTGACCATCCAAGTTCCCTTCTCAGCCTCCATGCTAGCTGGCATTGTAAATGGTTCCCTCTCCTCAGGAACTGTCGCTGTCCCTTTCAAAACCTCTGACATCACCCCGCCCTCCATCTCATATAAACCCACCTTGGGCCTTGCGACCTGCTGTCCCATTTCCAACCTCCTTTTCCTTTCCAAAGTCCTTGAACTTGTTGTCACCTCCCAGATCTGTGCCCATCTCTCCCCAACTCATTATTTGAACCCTTTCATTCAAGTTTCTGCCCCCTCATAGCACCAAAATATCCCTAACCAAAGTCCCAAGTAACATTCTTTGTAACTGTGACCATGGTGCAGTAACCCTTCTCGTCCTCCTTGGCCTTTCCTCAGCTTTTAACATGTTTCATTTTCTTTTTATTTGGTTCCTGCTCTGAATGATTTATGATTATTTATTTGTTTAATCCCCTTCCCAATTCACTATGAGCAATGCCACAGGAGATCCCTTTAAATATACATTGTGCGTTACTTGGTATAATGTTCCAGCGATCAGAAAACAGCATGTTCTCCAACTCACAATGAACAATGTCTTGGCAGATCTGCTCGTATGTTACAATGATGTTCTTTTTTACCTTTCTATCCTTCATTTAAAGCATGGAGCTCTGAAATACAGCTGCTTAACAGGGAGGGCTAAATGATAACCAGAAAACTCCGATATAGACTGGGGCTGGTAGATGCACGTGACTGACAGCCATGAGACACAAGCCTCCAGCTTCTACACTTTCCTGTTACCAATGAGTTACTAGGTTAACTCAAACTCTAAAGATGAAGTTGTCATGAAAGTGGAGCTTGCCAGTTGTCACAGCGGGTGCTGGGTAGGACACGCTGATGTTATAATATCCGTCTTCTGTTTTGATAGTTCTGAGTGCTTCTTGCTGGTTGACTTGAAACTTCAGGTTACATTTTTGTGATACTTTGAGGAATAATATCGGTGAATCAGCAGCACGCTTGGATACCTGAAATGACCCAATTATCATCGCGCCAGGGCTATAATGCAGAAAACAGATGCACAGAAAGACATCGCTTAAAATAATAGGGATGGAAATATATTCTACTGCAATTTGTATTCTGGCTTAGGGCTCCAACAGTTTTTCAATAAGGAGCATAAATGCATCAGGGGTTTCTGCATACTTGAAAAAGAACCCTGTACCGTACCTGCTTTCTTAGATACATACATAACCATAATCTAAGTAAAGAAAAATAAACTGGTACCATAGACTTTGCTGGCTTTAAAACATGCTCCTCAGTATCTTGTACACCATTCACGTTGTCACTTCACCATCACCTGATAGCTCCAAGGTTAGTTGCAAAGTGATATATTAGGTGATGTTGGTACTGTAGGAGGTGGTGTTAGTCCACACCTTTGAGGGCAGCAACTGCCTACCAGCAGCAACGTAGTCACTTATTGCCAAAGGACCACAGCTCTCCCATACAGGGCAATGAAGTCACTTTACTGTTCCTAGACTGTATGAGTACAAAGTAACATAAGAGAAGGCCATACTACCAATTGCAGCTCATCCTGCTAGCTCATCAGTCCTTTCAACCTGGAATATATCTTTATAACCCAAAAGTTGTGATTATTTCAAACTTTTATCACTCTTTCAGTAAAGAAGCATTTTCTAACATCTGTTCTAGACTTACCTCTCACTAATTTATGATTATGTCCTCTGATCCTCCTTTCTTGATGTACTTTAAGTAATAATCTGGGTTTTACCAGACCTATCTGTATTGATTTGTATGTGGGTTCAATGACGAGACATTTATGAAAGAGAATGTCTTTTAATCTAAAGTCTGTTCAACTCTGTTAACAGCATTACAGGAGACACCATCTTAGAGATCCATCTAAAATGAAACTAAAACTAAACTAAACTGCTTGTCTCTCACATGCCCTCTGCTGGTCAGGCATAAATAATCAAACAGGCAAATATGCTGGTAAGGCATCATAATCAAACAGGCAAATACCATCACTATTTGCTGATATCATTACATCTCCCTTTCTTAAAACAAAAGTATTTTACTTTTATCTAACAACATGTTTTCTTTGTATTACTCTGCATTTTAACTGTAACACTTAATGAACTTACATTATCATTATCATGATCAAGGTTTTTTAACCTTGTTTTGTGTGTTCACATGAAATATGTAAATACCTAGAACTTGAAGAAAGAATAAGATAACATTACTTCCTTCTATAACAAGAGTCCTTAAACTTGCTCAATGAGTCTCTCAGGAGGCTTCACGCGTCTTGAGGATTTTCTGATTGATTGTCCTTGAATCTGAGTTGTTGCCTCAGATGATTGGTTCTCAGCTGTGTGATCAGGTTGTTCAACAGTATCATTCTTTTGACCTGCTGTGTGATCAGGTTGTTCAACAGTATCCATCTTTTGACTTGCTGTGGCTGGTTCCATGAGAAGATCCCGACGATTTCTTCGCAGAACAGCACCCTAATCTGTCTGAATGGTGTATGATCTTGGTTGAACTTCACTCAGGACAGTTCCTGTTGTGTATGTACCTTTAAGAGAATAACTGGTCTCAGACTGCAGTACCGGCAGTGACCACCCCTGTATAAAAGGCGCTAGAGAGCCTCTGTTGTTTAGATTCGTTATGGACTTCCACCAGTAAATATCTGTTTGTTTTCTCTCCTGCTAGTCCGTGTCTAAATCATTCACAGACTTAACACTGGCGACGAGTAAAGAAACGAACTTACCTGCAACTCAGCAGCAGCTCCGACGACGTTGTTGAAGGTCAGAGCCAGAAGAAAGAAAAAAAAATAGAGGCCATTGAAACTCGAGAAACGGGCGTCGACCGTCAATCATCGGGTTCAAGGCTTTGCAGGAGTGACTTTCCAGAGCCAGGCTGGGTTCCTCGGTCCGTGGTTTCCCAGCTAATCGGGCTGGTGGCAGGTAGTGCTCTGATCCTTCCTGGGCTGCGGCAGGCTGAAGCGCGATCGGGTGGCCTTTCAACGGGGCCGGGCAGCAAGTCGGGAAGCAAAGAGAGAGAGAGAGGGTGGAGCACACAGGGCGCGGCCGGTGTTTCGAAGCCGGGCAGCGTTCGGACCTCAGAAGAGGGAGGGAAGTGTCCCAGAGGGTCCGCTCCACGACGGGAAGATAATAAAAGAAAACAAATTAATATTTAACGTGCAGGAAACCGTGGAAAGCAGCGCTAACCACAGTGGGGAAGAAGGCAAAGCGCGGGAGGCGCCATTTTGTTAAATCGGAGAAGAAGGCAAAGCGCGGGAGGCGCCATTTTAGATTTGCAAGATGCCGAAGACTGGCTGTATCACTGCTTTTGATAATGCATTAGAGGATTGGACCACGTATGTGGAAAGAGTAGAGGTATATTTCGAGGCAAACGATATAGCGGAGGGAAAAAAGGCATCGATATTGTTAAACTTAATGGGTGCTAGAACGTATGGCCTATTGCGGGATCTGATTACTCCAGCCAAACCGAAGGCGAAGCGTTTTAACGAAATTGTTGCTGTTCTACAGGAGCACTTAAACCCTGCACCACTGTTGATAGCAGAAAGATTTAAATTCCACAGGAGAACTCAGCACAAAGATGAGAGCAATGCTGAGTATCTTACGGAAGCTATCAAAGCACTGCCAGTTTGGAGCAGGACAGGCAGATACCCTACGGGACAAATTTGTCTGTGGACTCCTGAGTGCAGGAACACAGAAGACGTTACTCGCAGAAAAAGAGCTAACGCTAGATCAGGCTTTCAGCGTGGCAGTATCGTATGAAGCAGCAGCCAGGGAAGCTGCAGAAATTCAACAAAAACCATAGGAATACGGTACCCACGAAATGACACGGGGATTTGCAAAATGTTATCGCTGCGGCAGAACTAACCATGACCAGAAGGACTGCTGGTCCAAAGACAAAATATGCAGACAATGCGGGAAGATTGGACACATTGCACGAGTTTGTAGGTCTGGGAAGAAGACCAGCGACAACAAAAAGGCTACTAAGGAACCATACAAGAAAGTACAAAAGATGACGGACAGTAGTTCCGAAGACCAGATGAGCGACAGTGAATCCGGAAACAGGAGACTAAGCTGTCTCAAACTTCACAATGTAATCGCAAAAGAGGATCACCGAACCATTTGGGTCACTCTCACGATAGCAGGGTCCCAAGTTAAAATGGAATTGGATAAAGAATCAACGCTAACCGTCATGAATCGGCGAGACTACGAGCGGCTATTTTCACACATACACTTGAGAGAGACATCCATCGTCTTGACGACGTATGCGGGGCAAAAAGTATACCCCAGAGGAAAAATAAGGGTGCCTGTCGAATACAATGGCAAGAAAATACGGAAATTGTATCTCTACATACTGCCAAATGGTGGACCACCATTATTGGGACGGGAATGGATCAGGAAGATAAACTTGGATTGGCATTCCATTCATGCAATGACGGTGGACGGTAAAAAAGATGACGATGTCACTCCTGGACGATTGTCAACAATCTTAGCTAACGCCAAAGAGGTATTTCAACAAGAACTGGGCATGCTTAAAGGCGTAACCACCTCGTTAAAAATAGAAGAGAATGCAGTTCCCAAGTTTTTCAATGCGAGACCGGTACCATATGCAATTCGCCCAGCCGTCGAGGTAGAGCTGGAGAATCTGGAGAAGGCGGGTGTGTTGTCTAAGGTCGACTGGAGCGAGTGGGCGACACCCATCGTTCCTGTCATGAAGAAAACGTTAAGCAATAAGTCCGGAGAGCCAAGGAAGATTCGCATCTGTGGGGATTTCAAGCTGATGGTGAACCCTGTCCTTCACACAGTACAATATCCTCTTCCGAAGGATAGAAGACATCTTCGCCTCACTGTCTGGAGGGAAGCGTTTTACAAAAATTGACCTAGCACAAGCATATTTGCAGATGGAGGTTGAAGAGTCCTCTAGGAAGTATCTCACGATAAACACTCACAAAGGTCTTTACCAGTATCATCGATTGGTATTCGGAGTAGCATCGGCTCCGGCGATATGGCAAAGAGCGATGGAACAAGTCCTGCAAGGGATTCCGGGGACTCAGTGTTACTTGGACGACATCCTTGTAACAGGTGAAGATGACAGTGAACACCTTAACAACCTAGAACAGGTGCTCACTAGACTACGGGAACATGGGTTGCGAGCCAACCGCCCCAAGTGCGAATTTTTTAAGAAACAGATATCGTATTGTGGCCACGTGATTGATGAAGAGGGGTTACATAAGTCCCCTGACAAAATTGAAGCAGTTGTCAAGGCCCCAGCGCCTGAAAATGTGTCGTAACTGAGGTCATTCCTCGGGTTGGTGAATTACTATCATAAGTTTTTGCCGAATTTGTCGACAATTCTGCACCCACTGAATGCCCTGCTACGAACGGGGGTAGAATGGAAATGGATCGATGATTGTAAACGTGCTTTTCAGAAGAGTAAGGACTTAATCACTTCGAAGGAAGTATTGGCTCACTACAACCCAGCACTGCCAATCAGGCTGGCGTGTGATGCGTCTCCCTACGGCATTGGGGCAGTACTGTCACATAAATTCCTTGATGATTTGGAGAGGCCGATAGCTTTTGCGTCACGCTCGTTAACTTCTGCCGAGCGTAACTACGCCCAGCTTGACAGAGAGGCCCTCAGCCTAGTGTGGGGGGTGAAGAAGTTCAATCACTATCTGCACGGTCAAAAATTTACTCTACTAACCGATCATCAACCTCTTGTCTCCATTTTCAACCCTCAGAAGGGCGTACCGATAATGACAGCACAACGGCTGCAGAGATGATCCCTTTTCCTAGGGGCACACCAATATGACATCGAGTACAAAGGAACTAAACAGCATGGAAATGCTGATGGATTGTCACATCTACCGTTGCCGACGGTGGAAGAAGAAGACCTTGCAGTGGATCCAATGGAGTTATTCCACTCGACCATAGTCGAATGTCTCCCTGTGACGAATGCAAACATAGAAAAGGAAACACGGAATGACCCGACACAATCACGGGTCTATGATTTAACGGTGAAGGGATGGCCAGCACATGGCGAACCACTGCTGCCAGCATTCACGCTGAGAAGAGAACAGCTGTCAGTGTGCAGAGGAACCTTGATGTGTGGATCCAGAGTAGTAATTCCACCTAAGTTGATGGATAGAGTGCTCAATGAGCTTCATGAGGGTCATCTGGGTGGGGTAAAAATGAAGAGCTTAGCCAGAGCGTTTGTGTGGTGGCCGGGAATCGATAGAGAAATCGAAGAGATGGCCAAGAGCTGTGCAGGATGCCAGAAGGTCCAAAACGCCCCACCACAAGCTCCTCTGCATCCATGGGAGTCGCCCTCATCTCCATGGCAAAGGGTGCACATTGATTTTGCTGGTCCCTTCATGGACTCGATGTTTTTAATTGTGGTGGATGCACATTCAAAGTGGCCAGAGGTAATAAAAATGTCCTCAACCACCACGGAAAAAACTATCACAGTTTTACGAACAATATTTGCCAGGAATGGGCTGCCTGAACAGATTTGCTCTGACAATGGACCACAGTTTGTGTCTGAAGAGTTCCGGAGGTTCTTAAAGAACAATGGTGCTAAGCATTACACATCTGCCCCATATCATCCAGCCACTAATGGATTGGCCGAGAGGTTTGTCCAAACATTCAAGAAGGCTATCAAGGCAATGTGTAATGAAGATATACCCCTACAACACAAGGTGGACAACTTCTTGTTTGCCTACCGGAATGCGACACATGCGGTTACCAACCAAACTCCAGCCATGATGTTCTTCAATCGAAGACTACGATGCCGCTTGGATTTGGTTAAGCCAAACGTCCGAAGAGATGTGGAGAACAGGCAGTTTCAGAATATGAATGAAAGGCCGACCAGGAGTTTTAAGATAGGTCAACCAGTTTTGGCCCGGGACTACCGCCCTGAGAAATGGCAGCCAGGAACAATTTGTACACGACAAGGACCTCTCATGTATACCGTGGATGTTGGGGAGAGCATTGTAAGATGCCATGCTGACCAGATTCTAGAGTCACTGGAAAACGTCAACTCCACACCACGATCTGATACACCTGGTAATGAAATCGACATTCCAATTGCAGCTACCGCAGAACCGGTAATATTGGAAGCAGATGAACCAAACAACGACATTGATTCCGACTCAACATTGCCAGAAGAGCCTGTTACCCCAAAGAGGCGTTATCCAGACAGAATCAGGAAGCCTCCACAAAGACTGAACTTATAATTGCTTAAACTTAACCATTGTATCTAGTAACCGTAATTGTGATTGTAATTCATTATCATTTAGTTATTAAATGAATGTTATGTACTGTTTATCTAAAAGGGGAGGAATTGTTGTGTATGTACCTTTAAGAGAATAACTGGTCTCAGACTGCAGTACCGGCAGTGACCACCCCTGTATAAAGGCGCTAGAGAGCCTCTGTTGTTTAGATTCGTTATGGACATCCACCAGTAAACATCTGTTTGTTTTCTCTCCTGCTAGTCCATGTCTAAATCATTCACGGACTTAACAGTTCCCTTCTGAGTCCATATGTTTGTTTTGTCTTTGAACCTTACTTGGTCACCAGTGTGGAGTTCAGGTAGGTTTTGTGTTCCTCTGTCATAGTAGTACTTTTGCTTTTCTTTCTGTTTTTCTTTGAACTTCCTCACTTTCTCCCCCTCTTTTGTTTTCAGGAGGTTCTCCGGGATGGGTAGGTTTGACCTTAGCAGACGTCCCATAAGGAGTTGGGCTGGTGACATACCACACTCGAGCGGCATTGTGCGGTATAAAAGCATGATCTGGTAGAAGTCAGTTCCACTGTCTTTTGCCTTGTACATCAGTCTTTTCACTGCCTGGACCGATTTTTCCACTAGTCCATTGGACTGTGGAAAGTGAGGACTTGACGTTGTGTGGAAAAAGTCCCACTCTTTGGCAAAGTGTCGGAAACTTGCATTGTAAAACTGGGGTCCGTTGTCTGTGAAGACCTCGCTTGCCACGCCATGTCTGGAGAATATGGCTTTCATATATGTTATCACAGCATCTGCAGTGGTGGTGTACAGTCTACAAACCTCTGGATACAGGGAGTAATAGTCTGTGACTACAAGATAGTCCTTCCCTTGACATACGAATAGGTCAGCGCCTACCTTCTGGTAAGGTCTGTCTGGCGCTGGGTGTGGCTTTAGTGGTTCTACCGGATTGCTTGCTCGATATTTCAGGCATATTGTGCAGTTTGACACCTCATTTGTCACATCTTGGTTGATTCGTGGCCAGTACATCAACTCTCGTGCTCTTTTCTTACACTTTTCGATTCCCAGATGTCCTCCATGGATCCTTTTTAGCATCTCTTTTCTCAGACTCTTTGGGATAACTATTTTACTTCCTTTGTAGATGATGTCTTTGACCACTGATAGTTCCGCCCTGCAGTTCCAGTACTCTGCTATGTCAGGTGAGCAGTCTTGCTTCATGTTGGGCCATCCATCCAAGATACTTTTCCTCAGTAGTCTCATTGTTTCATCTTTGTTTGTCTCAGTCTTTATGAGCTCCATTTTTGCATCTGCTATGGGCAGTGCACTTGTGATCATGTCCACGTAGGCGTTCACTTTTTCATCCATTTTGGTGTTTGTGGGCTCTCTTGGGTCTACAGCTCTGGACAACGTGTCTGCTGTATACATCAGCTTACCCGGTGTGTACGCAACATTCAGTGTATAGCGTTGCAGCCTGATCATCATTCTTTGTATCCTAAGTGGACACCCATTTAGTGGCTTTTGGAACAATGCAATCAAGGGCTTATGGTCAGTCTCTACACTGATTGCTTGTCCTGCCACAAACTGGTGAAATCTTTCACAGGCGTATGTGATGCTGAGCAGCTCCTTTTCTATTTGAGCATATCGCGTCTCCGCGTCTGTCATTGAGCACAATGCATATGCAATAGGTTGCCAGTAGTCATATTTTTGCAGAAGAACGGCACCGAGCCCACTCTGTGATGCATCTGATGATATCTTGATGGGTCTCGCTGGGTCATAAAACCTCAGAACTGGTTCCTCTGTGAGCAGTTTCTTTAGATCGCTCCATGACTTCTCATGCTCATGATTCCATTCCCATTCTATGTTCTTTTCAGTTAGTCTTCTCAGTGGCGCCATCTTTTCTGAGAGGTTGGATATGAATTTACCCATGTCGTTGATCATTTCATTAAACCTCTGCACGTCCTTTTTGCATTGTGGCTTTGGCATATTCTCAATGGCGGACACCTTTCTGGGATCTGGTCTGATGCCCTCACTGCTAAGGATATCTCCCACGAATGTCAGTTCTGTCACCCCGAGCTGGCATTTCTCTCTATTCAGCTTCAGGTTTGTTTTCCTTGTTGCTTCCAGCACTTTTTTCAGTCTCTCGTCATGCTCAGTTCTCGTGGTTGCCCATACTATGATGTCATCCATTGATGTATCAACTCCCTCCAGGTGCTCATAGATCATATGGATAGTTTTGTGATACACTTCAGGAGCTGAGGCAGTGCCAAATGGTAACCTTAGGAATCTGTATCTGCCAAATGGACTGTTGAACTTGCACAGTCTTGAACTTGCCTCATCCAAATTCATCTGCCAAAATCCTGATGATGCATCTAACTTGCTGAAATACTTTGCATTTGCAAACTGTGACATGATTTCCTCATGTGTAGGAAGCTTGAAGTGCTCTCTCTTTATTGCTCTGTTTAGATCTCTTGGATCCAGGCAAATTCTGAGCTTTCCATTCTTTTTGTCCACAACGACGAGGGAACTCACCCACTCAGTTGGCTCATCTATCTTCTGAATCACGTTCAGTCTTTCCATCCTGTCCAACTCTGCCTTCAGTTGCTTTTGAAGAGCAAACGGAACTTTTCTGCATGGATGTATGACCGGTGTCATACTTTTATCTACTCTGATCGTGTGTTCTCCTGGAAGGCAGCCTAGACCCTGAAATAGGTCATTGTACTCTTTCATGAGTTCATCATAGACTGTCTCTCCTTCGCTTTCCACAACAAGGACTCTCTTTACCAGGTTCGGTCTCTCACAGGCTATTAAACCTAGTATGGCCTGCACATCCTTTGGCACCACGATTAATGCTAGCGTGTGCTCTCTGTCCTTGTGTGTCAATTTGACAAAGCATTTTCCTTTCACCTGTTAGTACCTGAGTATCTTGTCACTTTCACTTTTATTCCATGTATCTTTGGTCTGGGTCTAATTTTCTTAAAATCAGTCTCTGATATCACATTAACTTGTGTTCCAGTATCCAATTTAAATGGAATGTGTATGTCATTCACTTTTAGTGTCAACATCCAGTCTCTTTTTTCTTCTTTGTTTTCAGACACAACATCCACATTGAACTCCTCTATCTCGCTTTCATCTACTGCATGGACCTTGCTTTGTTGCGCTTGGTTCTTACAGCAACGGGCATAATGGTTGCTTTTGTTGCAACTATTGCATGTTTTACCATATGCTGGACACTTTTTTGGTTTATGCTGTGTACCGCATCGACTACATGACTTTCGATTGCCCCTTTCATTTTTGTTCGCTGGCCACGCCTCTTTTTTCACATTGGCGCTCTTTTTGTTAAACGGTCTGTATCCGTTCTTTCTCACTGCATCCACGTTGCAGCTACTGTCACTGAACAGCTCTTTTGCCTGCGACTTCACAGTCTCTGTAGCCCTACACAGTGCTATGGCTTTTCCCAGGTCTAGATCTTGCTCTCTTAGCAGTCTTTCCCTTAGACCACTATCTGGAATACCACACACCAGTCTGTCTTTTATCAGCGAGTCTGTCAGTCCCCCAAATTCACATATTTTGCTTCGGTTTCTCAGTTCAGTCACATACTGATCAATAGTCTCTCCCGTTTTCTGTACACATGTGAAAAATCTGTGCCTCTCAAACGTCACGTTACGTTTAGGTATGCAGTAGGCCTCAAACTGTTCCATTATTTTATCCAGCTTCATTTTGTCTCCATCAGCAGCGAATGTGAAGTTATTATACACCTCCAGCACTTCATCACCCACGACATGTAAGAACACTGATGCTTTCATTTTATCACTTTTCTCGTCAGCTCCGATTGCCGCTAAATACAACTCCAAACGTTGTTTGAACCTCCTCCAATTTTCAGCCACATTACCTGTCAACTGAAGCTTCGCCGGTGGGTGTAAACCTTCCATTTTTCCACTTCGTTAGCTATTCTTCAAAGGTAAGTAACGATGTTCTCTTTTGGCTTGCTAATCTGTGGAGAGCTGATTTAACTTCAGATTTTTCCTCTTCATCTCTTTCAATCACTTCTGACACCATGTATTGATTTGTATGTGGGTTCAATGACGAGACATTTATGAAAGAGAATGTCTTTTAATCTAAAGTCTGTTCAACTCTGTTGACAGCATTACAGAAGACACCATCTTAGAGATCCATCTAAAACGAAACTAAAACTAAACTAAACTGCTTGTCTCTCACATGCCCTCTGCTGGTCAGGCATAAATAATCAAACAGGCAAATATGCTGGTAAGGCATCATAATCAAACAGGCAAATACCTTCACTATTTGCTGATATCATTACACTATCTATAACATGTAACTTATCATATCTTTCAACAAGGTCCCCCTTTAATCAACAACAACAACTTGTATTTATATCACGCCTTTAATGTAGTAAAATGTCCCAAGGTGCTTCACAGGAGTGTTATGAAACAAAATTTGATACCGAGCCACATAAGGCAATATTAGGACAGGTGACCAAAACCATGGTCAAAGAGGTAGGTTTTAAGGAGAGCCTTAAAGGAGGTGAGAGAGGTAGAGAGGCGGAGAGGTTTAGGGAGGGAATTCCAGAGCTTAGGGCCCAGGCAGCTGAAGGCACAGCCGCCAATGGCAGAGTGATTAGAATCGGGGATGCTCAAGAGGCCAGAATTGGAGGAATGCAGAGATCTCAGAGGGTTGTGGGGCTGGAGGAGATTACAGAGATAGGGAGAGGCGAGGCCATGGAGTGATTTGAAAACTAGGATGAGAATTTTAAAATCGAGGCGTTGCTTAACCGGGAGCCAGTGAAGGTCAGCGAGCACATGCTATAGACATAGGGCTAAAAATTTGGTTGCTTTACACCACCTGGTACCTGGGTGAAAGGGACTTGATGCGAGTTACCTGCTTTTGAGAGTAAAGTTTACACATCTCTCATTGTTTCTTAGCACTCATCCCCTTTACATTTGGGATCTGTCTTGTTGCTCTTTTCTGTATCCTTTCTAATATAAGTATGGGGTTTATTTTCCTCCATTTGCCAATGTTTGTGAAAAAGTCAGCTAAGCATAAAACATGTTTCCTCGTTAGCCATTTTGATTGCTTTTTGTGCCTGTCTACTAATGTACCTTGAGATTTCCATAGGTAATATCGAACAAGTTAAGATTTTTGGATAGCTCATATTTCTCAGTGCCCAGTTTCACCATATTTGTACTCATGTTACATTTACATTGCAGAACCACTTCACAAGCAGTTCTGCAGTGACTTCTGCAAGAAAATGTGTCCGTGCGGACAATGACCGAGGGCTGGATCAGGCTCAATTGTGCAGTCTTCTGCGATTGAATAGCTCACTGTCTAAACTCATTCATGAAGAATGGCCACTGGGGTACAGTACCAAAGGGCAGCTGGGGCTCATACAGCCTTACTCCAGTGCAAGGCACCAGGGGTCATTTTGACTTTGGCCGATAGTTTCCATTCAAGGCAATGGAATAAGTGACATTTCTCCTGGCACAGCCACCATTCATGAGGAAAATAAAACCCCGCTGGACTTTTTTAGATTATTTTAGTGAAGCCATTGCTACCCATAAGTTACCTTCGATGGAAATAGGAAAAAGAAGAAAACTATATTCCGACTTGTCCAAAACACTGCTGCCCACATCCTGTCCTTTACCAATTCCCCCTTGCCCCTAACATCCTGTCCTTTACCAATTCCCCCTTGCCCCTCACATCCTGTCCTTTACCAATTCCCCCTTTCCCCTCACACCCATCCTTGCTGGTCCATACTGGCTTCTTGTCCCAAATGCATCACATTTAAAATTCTTGTCCTCATCAACAAATCTTTCCATGGCCTTACTCCTCTTACCCCTGCAACCTGCTCCAGTCTCCTCGTACTCTCCGGTCCTCTCATTCTGGCCTTGTGTCACCTGCTGTCTCTCCCTCTGCTTGACCATTAGTGGAAGACTTTAGCCACATTGGACCTACTTTCTGGAGCTCTCTCCCTAAGCCCCTGTGCCTCTCTACTTCTCTCCGCCATTAAAAACCTTCTTCAGTGCTAGCTTTTCAACCAACAATTCGGTCATCTCTCTTAACACACCCAGCATCAAATCTTCTATTCCTCAGTGAAGCATCTCAGGAAATTTGTCCACGTTTAAGATGCTATAGACACAGGGCTAAAAATTTGGTTGCTTTACACCACCTGGTACCTGGTAAATTTAGCGAAAAGATAGTGGCTGCCGCTCTTTCGCCAGTTGCTGCATCTTCTTGTTCTGTGTCTTCCTCTTCTGCGTCTTCCTTTTCCCTCTGCGAGCGTATGCTGTAAATCTGAAATTAAAATATAAAATGCTGGAAATATTCAGCAGGTCAGGAAATATCTCGGCCTGAGACATGATCTCTCTTTCACTCCCACGAGAGAACACCACCTGGTACTTGGTAAATTTAGTTGCTGGCTGGTCCTGTGGCATCCGCCATTTTCCAAGGTCCGGCAGTGCTGCCGGTAAAAGCGATGGCCCTGCAAATTGAAATTAGGGAGATCTGGGTCCTAACCTGAGTTCAGCACTGGGTCCTAAGCTCGCCATGAAAAGCCAGCATTCAGCAGACTCACAGAGGTGCTGTCAGCACCTCTTAAAGGGACACACACATCTTTCAGGTAAGTCTGCATTTAAGCTTTTGGACTGGATTTTTTTGATTTTATTGAGGTAGTGGCTTGCAGCAAGACATGTTAAAAGTTTGTTAAGTGTGCAGGGAGTGCTGCTGGATGCTTGCAAGCTCTCAGCTTGTAAAGGAAGGCCTCTGAGAAGACAGAAAAACCTGCAAACACTCAGAAGATCAGGCAACATCCGTGCGAGAGAAAGAGAGTTCATATCTCAGGTCGAGATACTGCCTGACCTGCTGAATATTTCCAGCATTTTATATTTTTATTTCAGATTTACAGCATACGCTCGCAGAGGGAAAAGGAAGATGCAGAAGAGGAAGACACAGAACAAGAAGATGCAGCAGAGGAGGAAGCAGAAGAGGAGGAAACATAAGGAAGGACGCAATCCAGACAGCCCCTTTCTGGCTGGAATATCCGGGATGGAATCATCCACCTGCGGTACCAGTGACCACATCCCCAATTCCCCTTTCAAAATTTGTCCCACACCTTACCTTCCCTCTGTTACTGACCATCACAGCGTCCTTTTGGCCACAATGATGAAATAAAAGCCAGCACAAAGCAAACTTTCCAGTCCAACTTCATACATTTTTCCATCCAATATGATATCAAGAAATCAATTCACCACCCTTATGCATTGCCTTAGTGACTGCCTTGTGTTTGCCTTTGCCTATCCTAGTGATGTCATGCAGTGCTACCCCAGTGGCTGCAGCATGGCTGGTGGAAGGATGTTGACTTTCAGTGGGGGGACACTGCAAATGGCCTTGTTGGTCGACCTTGAGGAGATGGTGGCTGGGAGTGTGAAATCGAGTGATGGTATATATTCTTCCTCTTCCTCTTTTACTTCTTCTTCTTCTTCTTCTGCTTCATACTTCTCTCCCTCCTCTTGGTCAACCTGCTGAGTATTTCCAGCATGTTATGTTTTTATTTCAGACTTACAGCATCTGCTCGCAGAGGGAAGAGGAAGACACAGAAGAGGAAGATGCAGAAGAGGAGGAAGCAGAAGTGAAAGATGCGGAAGAGGAAGAAGCCGAAGAGGAAGAGACAGAAGGAAGGATGCAATTCTTGGGTGCGAAATGAGAAAGGCACTAGGGTGGAATTGTGGTGAGGGGAAAGCAAAAGATGCATGTGAGAAGGAGGATAACGTATGAGGATACCAGCATCTTGTATCCTTTCAGCCCCACCGCTGGCCAAGGGTGTAAGCTACAGGGTTCTCAAAATTCCCGCACTCCCCTGTTTTGGACAAGTTATTTAAAAGCAGGGTACCCAAAATGGCTTCTGTAAACCTCGTGACCGATACTGACAGGATTTTTAAAGCAAGGCTCTGCCAACAAGCAGGCCTGGAGACAAAACATTAAAATGCCGGAATCCATGAGAACAGGACTCTCGAGAACCAGCCAGACAAAGTAAACACAGAATACGCATTTATTCGAATTGAATCAAATCAAAGTAGAATGGACCTTTTAATGGTGGCCATTAGCTTTCTGCATGTTTAATCAATAACAGCTCACAGTAGCCATCAAGGTAGGATGGAGACAATCAAGTCTTATCCATAACAAAGCAACCAGGACATCGGGGCCATTAGACCCAGAGACAGCCACTCCTAAAGTCGTTAAAACAAATGGTTGTAATCATTTAAAACAGCCCGCCAAAAGTTAAACAATGGGCTGACCTGATTTGGCGCGCAAATAAGGAGTGGAAGAACAGGTATAACAGTAGGCCCATCAGTAGCTCTTGGCCCTTCGCTCTCTTCTCTTGACTCTTGTTGGGTCTTGGCCTGCTGCTGCTCGTACTCATGCCCTGGCCTCGTGGCGGGTCTCTTCTCGCTCCCCACACCGCTCAACAACGAAGGACGCCCATTACACCAGGACCAAACACGGGAGGAGAACGAGACCCGAGTTCAAAGTCATACAGGACACACAGGCCACAAAAAGGGCAGACAAAACGAGACAAGACAAGACGAGACGAATAAAAAGGTAAAACCCGACAAGAGCAGAGAAGGGCAGCAGAAGACACATTGGTAAAAACCAAATGCCTAGTTATAAGCTGGCGTTTGGGGAAGAAATTAGCAGTGTATGCTTGGACAGTGAGAATAAGTTGGCATTTGAACACTGTGAATAAACAGGCGTTAGACGCGAGTGTCCATGCCCGCGACAAATATGCTAGCATTCAAAGGATGGGTAGCAAAATCTTGTAAGCAGTGAAAACCGCCAACCGATCTATGACCGCAACGTTACCGCCGACGACCGCCCGAGGGAGAAGAAGAAGAAAACCCATTGCAACGAGACGACGACGGTAGCTGAGGAAAGGGAAGGTGTGTCGCATCAACAACTCCAGCACCGCGCCCTGAGACCACGTGGTGACAGGGTACCCCAAAGGACAGAGGAAACAAACCTCAAAACTCACAACCGTTAAAAGCAACAGGTTTTGGATTGGTGAGCATGAATTCCTGACCCCTCATAGCTTAATCTAGTTAGGTATAGGGGGTGGAATAAGGATAAGGGGATTGTTAATGTAGTTGCTTTCCCTCGATGTGCTGTGTGTTCCCCATTCCCTGTATAAGTGTATTTGTTTATGCCTGTATTTTATACCAGTAATTCTCATAAGACTGTGTTTTATTCTGTTTTAATAAAATCTTGGTTTTCTTACACCAAACCATTTGTCTACTCGATTTTCTGTATCACCGCCTGTACCTAAGTCTGGTGTCTAGAACCCAGGGGTGTGGGAGCGATTCGAACCACTCACAGGACAGTCAGAGGCGAAGCTGACTGGGCACACACGCCACCCCCTACAAGGGCTCAGCCAAGCCCCTGCCAAGAATGGCCAGTACCATCTCCTCCAATGTGAAGCTAGGAATGGGAGGTGTGCCTCGTGATTGGTACAGATTGTTGGTAGGTGACTGATTGGGGGTGGGGGAGAGCATGTGAGGCTAGTGATGCAGTTGGTAGGAGATGGCTTTTGAAGATGTATTCACTGACCTTGATCACTGGTCTGAGGTCTTGAAGCTTCTTTGGGCACTGGAGCCAGGTGGTTGGGGCAACACTGCTGGCAGTGACGGCCTTAGTGTTGTGATCGCACATTGTTGTTTCTGGAGAGCCTCCTGGCCCCTGTGGGTAGAGGACCTCTCTTGCAGTGTTGACCCCCTGCTCAAAGCTGGAGTGCTGCGTACAAGACACTGGGAGCCCCTTTCCCAGGTTTGCTGAGCCATTTGTGTTAGTGCTGAAGCACTTTTCCCATTTTTTTTACATGTGGAAGGGAATTCAGCTTTAGAACTGAAGACTCCCATTTGGAAATCTTTTTCAAATTTATTTTTAAAGGGCAGTAGAGCTGTAAGGGCTGAAAACTGCATTTTCTAATTTCATTTTTATTTTTATCAGTTCAGAAGAACCCTTTTAAGCAAACGACAATGCAATTAATATCTCACAATGCCTAGCGAAATCATAGCCTGGCTTCCCGAGGCTGTTGGAAGATGCAACATTGCTTCTGCACCCCACATTTGGGACTCATGCCTGGACTAACACCACCAGGAGGGCGTTACATGGTCAATTTAGCACTGCGCTAATAATCTTTAGACCCCCAGCGCAAATTGTTCTCTCCTACCGGCACAACCGTTTTCGCCGGCCATTAACCCGAGGCCGCGGTGACACCGGCAACTTTCATGTCACTGTTGATGGTTTTAGGCCACAGTATTACATAATATTTACATCTCAGAAAAAGACCATTCGGCACAACGGTTCCATGCAGGTGTTTATGCTCCACTCGAGCCATACAAATGCAGGTTGTTGCAAACCAAAAGAGCAAAACTCGAGAGAACCTTGAGGTAAGGTTACAGCATTGAAATTGCTCCAGGATGTCCATTTTTTTCTTCAACGTCATATTCTGTTGAGTTCATGGTGCTTGTTTTATTCAGGTTCATTTTCTGTCACACAATCAAAGATTTGATAAAAGTTTAGCTGCTGGCATAATAAACTAGAAGTATAAAGGCTGACAGGTCTACTCGTGTTGCTTGAACACCGCTTCCCACAAACGTTGGCTATAATCCAGAATTCTCCACCCATCGTTGTCTTTTCCTGTAACATATGCAGTTAGTTTGACCACAACTGGTTGGGGGTAGAACATTTATTTTGAAATGGCCACCCGCACACGGCGAACCTGTTCAATTTGCACATGTCATGTCAGCCGTGGCTCACTTGGTAGCATTCTCGCCTCTGAGTCAGAGGTTGTGGGTTCAAGCCCCACTTTCCGAAACTTGAGCACAAAAATCTCGGCTGACACTCCAGTGCAGTACTGAGGGAGCACTGCACTGTTGGAGGTGCCGTCTTTCAGATGGGACACTAAACTGAGGCTCCGTCTGTTCTCTTCAGTGGAAGTAAAAGATCTCGTGGCACTATTTCGAAGAAGAGCAAGGCAGTTCTTCCTGGAGTCCTGCCCAATATTTATCCCTCATCTAACAACAGACGATCTGGTCATAACCAACGTCCAACGTAAGCTGCACTGCCTCCTGCATGGCCCACCTCTCCCAACGTGCAGCCCATTCAAATGTTTGCGTTTGCGCGGTAACTACAATGTAAAAGCCGATGAGCGGCCTGTGCGGGACCTGTCAGACCATTGCACGGCCGCGTACCTTAGCTGGAACACTAGTGACTATGCTTCAAAAGTACGTAATTAGCTGTAAAGCACGTTCAGACCTCCTGAGGTCATGAAAGGCGTTATACATCTGTAAGTCTTTCTTATGCGTAAAACAATGCGCTCATGAATGCAGAATCATGAAACGGGCCTGCTCACAGTTGCAAAATGTTGGGCTATTTGTTCTTGTATCACATCATTTTTCTCCCCTAAGATGCAATGAACTAGTATTCGATTTTCATCTCGGAAAAGTGTCTACTCCTAAAACTACATTGTTCTCTTCAAAACCAGATAGATGATCACAAGATATTTTATGGTAAAAATGTATACTTTTTATTGGTTCGTATGAACTACAAAGTAATTTTCTTGGTCTCTGCATGTCCATATTAAATGATATCAGTGGCAAAAAAATAATGTAAGCAAATGGAGGATTAAATGACCCTGTGACTAACAAAATTACCTTGCAAGAGTTATGGGTTTAAACTAATTTGGCAGGGCATTGGGCACCAGGATGAAACATTCAAGAGGAGAAGCAAAGTGCACAGAGGACTGGGAGGGACAACTGGCACTGGAGTAAAGAATAGTTCAGAAATAGGAGGACTCAGACAGGGGCCAATGCAAAGCAGTCTAAGATGGGTTTGGAGTGCATGTGCATAAATGTCGCTGATCTGCGAGCACAAGCTGCCATTTGGGGCTGTAATATAATGGCAATAGCAGAGACCTGGCTCAAAGAAGGGGAGAATTGCAAACTTAATATTCCTGGCTACAAGGTAATCAGGTAAGATAGGGAAGGAAACAAAGGAGCAGGTGGAAGTATTGATCAAATAAACTATTATTGCACTAGAGAGGGATGATGTAGTTGAGAGGCCAAAGACAGAGTTTATTTGGTTAGAATGAAGGAACAATAGAGGAGATATTACACTGCTGGGTGTATACTATAGGCCACCAAATAATGGGAAGGAGATAGAGGAGCAAATTTCAGAAAGAGTGGTGATAATGGGGGACATCAATTATCCTAATGCAGGTCGGGATTTTCCTTACCTTGGCAGGACCAGTGTGGCTGGTGTTGGTAGTGGCTCATGGCCCCGCTGCAGGCATCAGCCTGCTGCCTAAAATGAATTTACATTGATAGGGCTTATTAAGCCCATCCAGCGTGTTTCCCAGTCTAATTAGAGGAAGCAGGTCTGGTGACATCATTCATGACGCGTCATCAGCCGGTTTCCTTAAAGGGGCCATGGCCAACTTTATTCTGACATTTGTGCTGTCAGTGTTCAACAGCACTCAAGTGCTGCAAACACTGACAATCACTTCACAGAGGTGCTGGGCTGCACCCAGGCACTCCCATGATTCCCTCCATATGCTTCTGGAGGAAGTCAGAGCATGTGGGGAGGTCCTCTTCCCTTCCGATGGAAGAGACCTCCCCAGGAGACCAAGACAGCTTGGTTGCACATAGCACAGGAGGGCAAAAGCAGGGATGTGGTCAGGAGGACCTGGGGGCAGTGGCATAAATGTTTCAATGATCTCAGTAGATCAGGAAACATCAGTACAAAGCCACACTCAACCTCACCCTGCAGTGCCTCTCATCACATCCCCATCACTCTGTCTTCCCTATCCTACTCCTGCACATCTTAACTCACACCAACTTACCTTGCACTTCCACCCATCTATTTATATTATTATCACATCCCCATCTCACTAGCCACCCATCACACTCACCCTCATCCGAGCGCAATCATGCCAACTAACAACACACAAGGGTAGGCATTTGAGTGTTTTATCCAATGTTTTGTAAAGTTTCTATTAATGTGCTGTCAAACATTGAAATTTTTATTTTTAACACTTTCCCATCTTGGACAGATTTGTGTGCACCTTTAGAAGTGGCTTAGTGAGTTGCAGTGAATGGTGAGACATAACGGTACCCGCTGCAATGGTGATGAGTGTGAAAGGAATGGCTTGGTCATTGTAGGGATGCTTTATGGTGCTGGTATGCGGTGGTGCCAACCTGATGCATCCTGTGGCAGCCAGGGTGTACAGTGTCAAGTGAAGTAAATCTGGCTGTGGTGAGACCATCCTTGGCCACCCAGGCAGCAATGTGGTCGGGTGCTGATGCCCTTTGTCCCATGCAGCATCAGGGGATTGTGGAGAAGGTTGGTGGTGTTGCTGGTGCTGCTGATGTGCCTGGTGCTGCGAGTGTTGGGGCTGATTGTGGTCCAATTCTGAGGACCAAGGTGTGAGAGTATAAACAGCCCCCATGTTGATGGAATAGATGGCAGGTGAATTACAGATGACAGCGATCTGTCAATGGTGAGAGAGGTAACGAGGTGAGACTGGATGGAGACTTCTGGAAAGATTGTAGTATGCTGAATCTGTTGTGGAAATGCAGTGAGGAACAGCGTGTGGCTGAGGAAAGTGATCTCTGTCAGGTGGGAGCTTTTACTGTACATTTGAAGTACATTCAAGGAATCAGCTGGAGCAATGGCCACTGAACTCCTGACTCGGGTTAACAGATGTGGTCATTGAACAGCGTGATTCCTGTGGCCATGAAGTTAAAGTTAAAAATAAATGTAAAAAAGCCTGTTAAAGGTCTGGTAAGTACATTATAATGAGTTTAATTGGGTCGCCCGCCGTTGACTGTCAGGTCTGCTCAGCGCTGACAGAACCGACATTGGGAAAGGCGCATTGTGGCAGGTTGACAGCGGGTTCCCAAAAAAAACCACTTTCCACCCAACCCACCACTGATCCCGTCCACTGACACCCCAAAAAATTCCGGCCACAGAGTGGAAAATAACAGTGTAAAGGGCAAAGAGGGGGAGGAATTCCTGAAATGTGTACAAGAGAACTTTCTTGATCAGTGTGCTTCCAGCCCAACAAGGAAGGAAGCAGTGCTGAATCTAGTTCTGGGGAATGAAGTGGGGCAAGTGGAGCATATTTCAGTGAGGGAGCATTGGGGGACGAGCCATCATGATATCATCAGGTTTAGAATAGCTATGTAAAAGGTCAAGGAACAATCAAGCATAGAAACATAGAAACATAGAAGATAGGAGCACGAGTAGGCCAATCGGCCCTTCAAGCCTGCTCTGCCATTCAATGAGATCATGGCTGATCATCCAAATTCAGTAGCCTGTCCCTGCCTTCTCCCCATATCCCTTGACCCCTTTAGCCTTAAGAAATATATCCAACTCTTTCTTGAATATATTTAATGAACTGGCCTCCACCGCCCTCTGTGGCAGAGAATTCCACAGGTTCACCACTCACTGGGTGAAGAAATTCTTCCTCATTTCAGTCCTAAATGGCTTACCCCTTATCCTTAGACTATGACCCCTGGTTCTGGACTCCCCGGCCATCAGAAACATCCTTCCTGCATCTAGTCTGTCCAGGCCTGACAGAACTTTATAGGTTTCGATGAGATCCCCTCTCAATCTTCTGAACTCCAGTGAGTATAAGCCCAATCGACACAATCTCTCCTCATACGTCATTCCTGCCATCCCAGGTATCAGCCTGGTGAATCTTCACTGCACTCCTTCCATGGCAAGAACGTCCTTCCTCAGGTAAGGCGACCAAAACTGCACACAGTACTCAAGGTGCAGTCTCACCAAGGCCCTGTACAACTGTAGCAAGACATCCTTGTTCCTGTACTCGAACCCTCTTGCTACGAAGGCCAACATACCATTTGCCTTCTTAACCGTCTGCTGCACCTGCATGCTTACCTTCAGCGTCTGGTGCACAATAACACCCAGGTCTCTTTGCACTTCCCCTTCTCCCAATCTATTGCCATTCAAATAATAATCTGCCTTCCTGTTTTTGCCACCAAAGTGGATAACCTCACATTTATCCACATTATAGTGCATTTGCCATGTTTCTGTCCAATCACCCAACCTGTCCAAATCATACTGGAGTTTCACGACATCCTCCTCACAGCTTTCCCTCCCACCCAGCTTTGTGTCGTCTGCAAATTTGGAGATATTACATCCAATTCCCTCATCCAGGTCATTAATATATATTGTGAACAGCTGGGGTCCTAGGACTGAACCTTGCGGTACCCCACTAGTCACTGCCTGCCACTCAGAAAACGACCCGTTTATTCCAACTCTTTGCTTTCTGTCCGCCAACCAGTTCTCTATCCAACATACTTAACTGGAGGAGGGCTATTTTCAGTGAGTTGAAAGGAGATCTGGCCCAGGTGGATTGGAAATAAAAATTGTTATGCGAAACAGTAATTGAACAATGGGAGGCCTTCAAAGAGGGGATGGTGTGAGTACAGAGTAAACACATTCCCATGAGGGGATAGGAAAGGTTTCCAAAGCTAAAGCTCCCTGGATGATTAGTGATTAAAATGACACAGAAAAAAGAGGCTTATGACAAATGTAAGGTTCATAATACAGTAGAGAAACAAGCTGAATACAGAAAGTACAGAGGAGATCTAAAAAAGGGAATAAGAGGGACAAAAAGAGAGTACATGAGAATAGGATAGTGGCTAACATAAAAGAGAACCCAAAAGTCTTTTATAAATATATAAATAGTAAAAGGGTAGTCAAGGGAAAGGTGGGGCCGATTAGAGACCAAAAAGGAGGTCTTCTTGTGGAGGCAGACGTCATGGCTGAGGTACTTAATGAGAATTTGCACCTGTCTTCATTAGAGAAGAGGATGCTGCCAATGTAACAGTAAAGGGGGAGGCAGTAGCAATATTGGATAGGATAAAAATACATAAAGAGGAGATATGTAAAAGGTTGGCAGTGCTCAAAGTAGCAAAGTCACCCAGTCCGGATAGAATGCATCCTAGGTTACTGAGGGAAGTAAGGGTGGAAATTGCGGCGGCTTTGGTCACAATCTTCCAATTCTCCTTAGATAGGGGGGTGGTGCCAGAGGACTGGAGAATTGCAAATGTTAAACCCCTGTTCAAAAAAGGGGAGAGGGATAAACTCAGCAATTACCGACCAGTCAGCCTAATGTCGGAGATGGGGAAACCTTTAAAGACAATAATTCGGGACAAAATTAATTGGAACTTGTTGTGTCCGTGTATAATAAGACACAGACTGCAGGAGAATGGTATAACAGGTGTTTACTCAACGTGGCTCACACTGGAACTGATCTGTACAGATTACGACTCAGGGCTATATACAGATGTGGTCACTGCCGGTACTGCAGTATACATGAGCTGTAAAAGATAGTTCCCCCACTTAAAGGTATATACATTATAATTCCTCCCCTTTTAGATTAACAGTACCATAACACTCATTTAACAATTAAATATCAAACTAATTACAATTAACACTTTTAACATGCAACATTAGCTGAAAATAGTCTATTTATATATTCAGTCTTTGGGGAGGCTTCCTGATCCTTTCTAGATAGCGCCTTTCCCGAGTGTCTTGATCTTGGTGTGGAGGCGATTCTGACCCCCAGTCGTCGGTTGGTTCATCAGCTTCCGATGCTACTGTTTCTGGGGTAGATGCGACCTGTACGTCGGGTTCATCAGCAGGTACGTATGGGCGAGGCATGGGGTTGACTTGTTCCTGTGACTCTAGGATCTGGTCAGCATGGCGTCTCACGATGCTCTCCCCAACGTCCACTGTGTACATTAGTGGGCCCTGCCGTGTGCATATCGTTCCTGGCTGCCATTTTTCTGTTCGGTAGTCGTGGGCCAAGACTGGTTGCCCTACATTGAAGCTCCTTGTTGGCTTCTCATGGATGTGCTGGAATTGCTTACTCTCAACATCTCATCGTACGTTTGGTCTGAGCAAATCCAGGCGAGATCTTAACCTTCGGTTAAAGAACATCATGGCTGGGGCCTGGTTGGTGACTGCATGTGTCGCATTCCGGCAGGCGAACAGGAAATTGTCCAGCTTGTGCTGCAGCGGAATGCTGTCATTGTACATAGCCTTTATTGCCTTCTTAAAGGTTTGTACGAACCTCTCAGCCAATCCATTTGTGGCTGGATGATACGGGGCAGATGTATAATGCCTTACCCCATTCTTTTTCAAGAACCTCCGGAACTCTTCGGACACAAACTGTGGTCCGTTGTCGGAGCAAATCTGTTCTGGCAAGCCATTCCTGGCAATAATGGTCCGCAGGACTGCAATAGTATTCTCCGTGGTGGTGGATGACATTTTGATGACCTCAGGCTATTTCGAGTGTGCATCCATGGCTATTAAAAACATTGGCCTAGAAATTGAGTTTTGGCGCAGCCAGGGCTTTAGCGCCGGAAGTTAGTGCCGGAGCTAAGTCGCGCTGGTCGGGCCCAAAATTCAATAGTTCTGCGCCCAAACGGCTGCCGGCGCTGCTGAGAGCTGTTTGCGCCTGAAAACTGGCGCAACGCGCTGAATTTCGTCGCTATTCCGGCACTGCGGCGCCCGCTGCGGTGTGGCAGGTTCAGGAAGTGCAGGCCTCCTCCTTCCCTTAAGGAGGAGCTGCCTGCACCCGGCCGCGGCCCGCGAAAATCTTTTCAAAAATGAGCCCGGCACCTCGGACAAGTGCCGGGCTTGCTTCTGTTCCGGGGGTGGGGGGGGGAAGTCCGGGGAGGGAGCTGCGGCCAGGCGGCCGGCGGGAAAGCGGCCGGCCGCCGCGGGGCCTTTAATGCGCTGGCGCAAAGTCATGTAAGACTCTGTTGCCAGAGTCTTAGTTGCGGCTGCCACGGGCGAGGCGGCCGCAACTGAATTTCGGCGCTGGGGCCCGTCGGCATGGCAACCGGGACGCTGCGCACACCGATGACGTCATCGGTGCCGGCGCAGCGCTACCGGTCTACCGCGGCGGAAGGGCCCCAGGCAATTTCGGCGCCGGCGCCAATTGCAGCGCTAGGCCCTCTAGCGCCGCAAAATCGGCGCTAAGGTCACTGAATTTCTAGGCCATTGAGTCCATGAATGGACCAGCAAAATCAATATGCACCCATTGCCATGGAGATGAGGGCCACTCCCATGGGTGTAGAGGGGCCTGTTGTGGTGCATTTTGGACTTTCTGGCATCCTGAGCAACTCTTGGTCAGGTCCTCGATTTGTTTATCGATTCCCGGCCACCACACATAAGCCCAGGCTAGGCTTTTCATTTTTACCACTCCCAGGTATCCCTCATGAAGCTCACTGAGCACTCTCTCCCTTAACTTGGGTGGAATTACCACTCGGGATCCACACAACAAGGTCCCCCAGCACACTGACAGCTGTTCTCTCCTTGTCGAGAATGCTGGCAACAGTGAGTCGTCATGTGCTGGCCATCCCATCAACGTCAAATCATATACCCGAGACAGTGTCGAGTCATTTCGGGTTTCCTTTTCGATACAAGCGTTAGTTACCGGTAAGTATTCAGCTGTAGTCGAATGGAATATTTCGACAGGATCCACTGCTGGTGCTTCCTCCGCAGTGGGCAGTGGCAGGCGTGATAGCCCATCAGCATTTCCATGCTGTTTCGTGCCCTTATATTCAATCTCATAGTGGTGCGCCCCTACAAAAAGTGACCATCTTTGTAGTCGTTGCGCAGTCATCACCGGAACGCCCTTCTTCGGATTAAAAATGGAAACAAGAGGCTGGTGATCCATCAGCAAGTTGAATTTCTGCCCGTGCAGATAGTGATTGAACTTTTTCACTCCCCACACTAGGCTGAGGGCCTCCCTGTCAATCTGGGCGTAGTTACACTCGGCTGAGGTTAGTGATCATGACGCAAAGGCTATTGGCCTCTCTGAGCCGTCCGAGAATTTGTGCGACAGCACCGCTCCAATGCCGTAGGGTGACGCATCACATGCCAACCGAATTGGTAATGCTGGGTTGTAATGGGCCAATACCTCTTTCGATGTGATTAGTGTTTTGCTCTTCTGGAAAGCTCGCCTACATTCGTCACTCCACTTCCATGGCACCCCAGTTTGCAGTAGGGTGTTCAGTGGGTGTAGTATTGTAGACAAATTTGGCAAGAACTTATGGTAGTAGTTTACCAGCCCGAGGAACGACCGCAGTTGTGACACATTTTCCGGTGCTGGAGCCTTGACTACTGCCTCAATCTTTTCTGGGGACTTATGTAACCCCTCTTTATCGATATTGTGGCCACAATACGAGATCTGTTTTCTAAAAAACTCGCATTTGGGGCGGTTAGCTCGGAGCCCATATTCCTGCAATCTAGTGAGCACCTGTTCCAGGTTGGCAAGGTGATCACTCTCATTTTCGCCCATGACCAGGATGTCGTCCAAATAACACTGGGTCCCTGGGATCCCTTGCAGGACTTGTTCCATTGCCATCTGCCAAATAGCCGGAGCTGATGCTACCCCGAATACCAGCCGGTTGTATTGGTAGAGACCTGTATGGGTGTTGATTGTGAGGTATTTTTTTGATGCTTCTTCTAACTCCATTTGCAGATATGCCTGGGCCAGATCAATCTTAGTGAAGCGTTTCCCTCCAGATAGCGAGGCGAAAATATCTTCAATCTGCGGAAGTGGATATTGTACGGTGTGAATGACCGGGTTCACTGTTACCTTAAAGTCCCCACAGATGCGAACCTTCCTTGGTTCCCCAGGCGTGCTGCTCAAAGACTTTTTCATCACAGGGACGATGGGTGTATCCCACTCGCTCCAGACTACCTTGGACAGTACACCTGAACGTTCCAGACTCTCCAGCTCTGCTTCGATGGCTGGGCGGATCGCGTAAGGTACAGGTCTGGCCTTAAAACATTTTGGGCTTGCATTTTCTTCAATTTTAACCGTCGCTGTCATGCCTTTTAGTGTTCCGAGTCCTTGCTGGAACACTTCTTTCGCGTCAGTTAGGATCTTTGACAGTCGCCCAGGTGTGACGTCGTCACCCTTTTTGTCAGCCACAGTCAGTGCCTGTATAGAATGCCAATCCAGTTGTATTTTCTGGATCCATTCACATCCCAGTAATGGTTGTCCTCCATCTTGTAATACATACAGGTCTAGTTTTGGTGTTTCCTTACCGTTATATATAATGGTCACCCTTATTTTTCCTTTGGGGTAGACTTTTTGTCCCGTGTCCGTTTTCAAAATAATTTTTGTGTCTCTCAAGGGTATGTGTGAGAATAGCCGCTCATATTCCCGTCGGTTTATGACTGTTAGGGCTGATCCTATGTCCAATTCCATCTTTACCTGGACTCCTGCTATCTTGAGAGTGACCCAAATGGTTCGGTGATCCTCCGTTGTGATCACATTATGTAGTTTCAGACAACTCAGTTCCATGCTTTCGGAATCGTTATCACTCTTTTTTTCGTCTGAACTATTTACCGTCATCTTATGTACCTTCTGGTATTTTCCTTTGGTAGGTTTCTTATTGCTGGTTTTCTTTCCCGACCTGCAGACTCGTGCTATGTGTCCTGCTTTTCCACACTGTCTGCACACTTTGTCTTTGAACCAGCAATCATTCTGGTCGTGTGTTGTTCTGCTGCAGCGATAGCACTTCTCTGTTCCATATGACATTTCATTTGTGCCATATTTTTGCGGTCTCTGTTGTATCTCTGCAGTGCCCCGTGCTGCTGCTTCATATGATACCGCAATGCTGAAAGCCTTTTCCAGCATAAGTTCCTTTTCAGATAAATGCCGTTTCTGGGTTCCTTCACTTTGAAGCCCACACAGAAACTTGTCCCTTAAGGTATCTGCCAGTCCCGCTCCAAACTGGCAGTGTATCGATAGTTTGCGCAGTTCTGTTAAATAATCAGCATTGCTTTCATCCTTATGCTGGTTCCGTTTGTGAAACTTGAACCTTTCTGCTATCAGCAGCGGTGTGGGGTTTAAATGTTCCTGTAGTATCGTTACTATGTCTTCAAAACTCTTTTCCATTGGCTTCGTTGGGGTTACTAGATTTCGTAATAAACCATACGTCTTTGCACCCATTAAATTTAACAATACCGACGCTTTCTTGTCATCTCACACCTCATTCGCCTTGCAGTATACCTCTATTCGTTCGACATATGTAGTCCAATCTTCAACTTCATTGTCAAATGCGGAGATACTGCCACTCTTCGGCATTTTGGGTGTGGTTTAAAATAGCATCTCCCAATGGCTTAAAATGGCATCTCCCGCGCTTTCCTTCCTCCCCCACTGCTGCCAACGCCGCTCCCGGCGGTTCTCGTGGCAATGGCGGCGCCCTGTAGGTTTCGCGCGCTTCTCCTGCGCTGCTGCCAATGCCGCTCTCGGCGGTCCTCATGGCAATGGCGGCGCCTCGCGGGTTTCTGTGCGTCTCTCTCTCCCTCTCTCCGACGCTGCTCGGCCCCTGAACACCGGCTGCACCCTGTGCGCTCTGCCCTCTCTCTCTCTCCCCCGTCGACACCGCTCGGCCCTTTGCTGTGCCACTTGGTCGGGCTCTAGCCCGCCGCTGTCCGGGAAGGGTCTGCGCACTACCTGTTGCCAGCCCGTTTCACTGGACCACCTCGACTGGAAAGCCAAGCCTGGCTCTCGACAGCCTCCCCTGCAATTCTCGAGTCTCTGCTGGATGACTGGCGGTTGCCCGTGGTCGACGCCCGAGTCTCTGGCCTTGACTTCCAATCCACTGACCTCCAGGAACAAATTCCCGGGAGGTGATGCAGAGTTGCAGGTAGGTTCGAACTTGCCTCGTCGCCAATGTTGTGTCCGTGTATAATAAGGCACAAACTGCAGGAGAACGGTATAACAGGTGTTTACTCATCGTGGCTCACACTGGAACTGATCTGTACAGATTACTACTCAGGGCTATATACAGGTGTGGTCACTGTCGTTACTGCAGTATACATGAGCTGTAAAAGATAGTTCCCCCCCTTAAAGGTATATACATTACAGAACTTGAAAAAGTATTGGCTAATAAATGAAAGTCAGCATGGAGTTGTTAAAGGCAAATCAAGTTTGACTAACCTGATTGAGTTCTTCAATGAAGTAACGGAGAGGGTGGATGAGGGTAGTGCAATTGATGTTGTCATTTGGACTTTCAAAAGGCATTTAATAAAGTACCGCATAATAGACTTGTTCGCAAAATTAAAGCCCATGGGATTAAGGGGACAGTGGCAGCATGGATATGAATTTGGCTAAAGTACAGAAAGCCTAGATTAATGGTGAACATTTGTTTTTCAGACTGGAGGGAAGTATACTGTGGTGTTCCCCAGGGGTCTCTTTTTGACGACCTAAACTTGGGTATAGAGGGCATAATTTCAAAGTTTGCAGATGACTCGAAACTCAGAAATGTAGTAAACAATGAGGAGGTTAGTAACTGACTTCAGGAGGCCATAGGCAGACTGGTGAATTGGGCAAACACAAGGCAGGTGACATTTAACACAGAGAGGTGTGACTGATACATTTTGGTAGGAAGAATGAGGCGAGGCAATATAAACTAAATGCTACAATTTTAAAGGGGGTGCAGAAACAGAGCGATCTGGGGGTGTATGTAGACAAATCTTTGAAGGTGGCAGGACAAGTTGAAAAGACTGTTAAAAAAGCATATTGTATCCTTGGATTTATTAATAAAGGTGCAGAATACAAAAGCAAGGAAGTTATGCTGAACCTTTAAAAAACACTGGTTCGGCCTCAGCTGGAGTATTGTGTTCAATTCTGTGCACCACACTTTAGGAAGGATGCTAAGGCCTTAGAAAGGGTGCAGAAGAGATCTAAGATAACGATACCAGGGATGAGGGACTTCAGTTATGTGGAGAGACTGGAGGAGTTGGGGTTGTTCTCCTTAGAGCAAAGAAGGTTAAGAGGAGATTTGATGGGGGTCTTCAACACCATGAATGGTTTTGACAGAGTAAATAAGGAGGACCTGTTCTAGTGGCAGAAGTGTCGGTAACCAGAAGACACAGATTTAAGGTGATTAGCTAAAGAACCAGAGGCGACACGAGGAAAACATTTTTTATGTAGTGAGTTGTTGTGATCTGGAATGCACTGCCGGAAAGGGTGGTCTCTGGACTTCTAATGTAGCAGTCGCATTGGTGCTCTCTGATTCAGTTCAGCACTCTGCACTTAGTGACAATATACTGTGTTGTTAACATGTTTACATTGTTTAATGTCTGCATCCCCAGTGAGTTACAGAGATTAATGTTTAAATTGGTCCTGTGATAAATTTGGGAAAATATTTATAGAATACAGTAAATTTGGAAAATTATTTTTCCCATGTGCTATCATTTTTTATGTATAGTATTTATTTTTGGCCTGTGACTGAAATTGTGCTCAGATTTTGACAGTTGCAGAGTGCAGTCAATGTCGAAGTAAATGTCGAGCTGACGTTCCATGATGTGAAATTTTGCCAACATCCAGTAAATGTTAGGCCACAGCAGATTGTCAGTACCAAGCTCGTGCTGTGCAACACGCAGTTATCCATTTTTCTTTTGCATAACCCTGCAATCTCCAAGGTATATCTGGAGAAAACTTCAGGATGAACCTCATATAAAAGCAGCAGGTTGGCCAGTTGTATTTTATTTAGCAGCAAATGCATCTCTTAACTGGTATTCGAAGCGAGCTTTGCTTCTCCTGTTTATGAGAGTACATATGTTGATTTCACAGGCTACCAGCTATCACTGCTGTTACTTCTTCACACTCCATTAGCCCCATGTCCTTAGCGCTCCCACTCTCTTCACAAACCGTTGCGCATCTGCTACTTCAGTAAGACATTAACCTTGGCGATAATTTCTCTAGGGACAGGTTTAGCTCCAAAGAAAAATAAAACAGTACATGTGTCCTAGGCCATGATTGAAAACCTCGCTGAGTGCTGCAAATTTATCTTACATACTGCAAGAGTCAATCGCATCGAATTTCTAATTAAGGGACATACACTTGCAAGATAACAAGATGTAAAAATAATTGACTTATTTTTCATATGCAAATGGTGCTGGTATGGTATGAATACAGAAAAATGATTAACCTTCTACGAAGACCAATGTATCGCAAGTTATCCAAATAGGCTTTACGAACTAATCCAGGGTAGCTTTTGTCTGCGAGAGCCACTGCTTACATTTGTTCTGTGAGGCAAGAACTGAGAAGAGCTAAAGCTTATTGACTGCGCTGATGTATTTCTGCTCTGTACAGCTGTACGCCAAAGATATCTGTTGACATTGTAGCCTGGATTTTCTAATTGGGACCATTGGGACCGAATAACTGGCAGAAATCGGATGGCCTGGATTGGAAAGTAGGGCCAGAATACAGTTCCGTTGGACCACCACCCATTATAACACCTGCTCTATTTTCCGACGTCAATTGCAGTGGCCAAAAAGCCTGCCCAGTTTGTCACTTCTGCCTCATGTTCTTGCCCGTGTAAAATGGCCATCCAGGGTTCCTCAGCACTGTAGAAAAGGGGGAATCGAATTCAAAGAACCCAACAGCTATAGTTGCAGAATTTGCTGAAACCTTGGGCCTGTAAACTCATAGGGGGAGAAATTCGGTATCGCCCCATATGGGGCGCCATTACTGGCGGTGCGCAAAGTTTAGCGCCTGGTGCTAATTATCGCCTCCAACAGCAAACTTGGCTTTTATCGCCCCTGGAGGTAATTGGATCGCTAAATCAGGCGCTACACACCTCTCTTAAGGCGCTAAGGCCGAGGAGCGAGGCGCTACCTCAGAGGGCGGGCGCAGCGCAGGTGCTGTCAGTTAGCAATTGAACATAGACACATTGGCTCCGGTCAGTTCTTAAAGGGGAGGGTCGATCTTGCTCTGCAGCCACACCCTGCTCACTGGAGCCTTGAATCTCGGCCTGGGCAGACCTGTGGCTAAATCTAGCAGCCAGACACTATGGAGAGGGCCAGGGAGCGAGCACAGCACTTCTGCGAGCGGGCTTTGAAGGCTCTGGTTCGCGGGGTGGAGCACAGAAGATCCATTCTGTACCCAGAGAGTGGCAGGAGGCCTTTACCACGCGAGTACAGAAGAGTGTGGAGGGAGGTGGCTCAGAGAGTGTCCTCAAGCAGCATGGTGCCTAGGACCCATCTCCAATGTAGGAACAAGTTCAATGACCTCACTCGGGTCGTCAGGGTGAGTGCCTTTTTTTCAAAACCTCTCCATCCCTCCATCTCAACCTCACTTTATGGCCAGAGGGTCTTGAAAGCCCCAATGCCTAACACTCATCCAACACCTATGGCCCTTTCATCAAACACACACGCACATTCCACACTTTGCATACAGTAAGGGCTATTCAACCATGGGAGGCATTTCAGGCACGATCATGGCTGCATACAGTAAGGGCTATTCAACCATGGGAGGCATTTCAGGCAAGATCATGGCTGCATATTTACTCAGATGCCATCCTTTTTCTTGCAGACCAAGCTGGCTCATAATCGGAGACAGCAGCAACGGACCAGTGGAGGGCGGCCTCAGCTGCAACCCCTCAGCGATCTTGAGGAGCAAGTCCACAGGATTGTGGCAAGCCAGGGGATTGATCCCATCGCTACTGGAAACGCCGACCCCGTTCTGGACAGCAATGGTAAGGTGATCACATTTTTGTCCTCTCTCCTTCCACTTGTTCCTCGCAACAGCAGCCTTTGACACTTTCAATCCAAATCACTAAATTGCTGCACTCATTCCTCCCTTGCTGCCAACTTGTCCTCACGCTAAAGCCACTCTTGTACCTCTCTGCTTTCAGATGGTTATTCACCAGGTGAGGGGACAGGCCCTCAAGCTGCCAGTGAGAGTGAAGCTGAAGGTGAGGAGGAAGAGGAAGCTGGACCATCAGCGCCACCCTCTACCGAGGCAGCCCATGCCCACACTGGGGACATGCCTTCCCTGGAGGGGAGCAGGGGGGAATTTTCTGATGAGGGTGAAGCTCTGGGACCCAGCGGGTGGCAGCAACGCGATGGGGGTAGGGAAGCTCAGGGGCCTTCTCCCCGGAGGGAGAGTATGGCCTCGAGTCCTGCTGTGCTGGACGCAGACGAGGAGCGGGTCCTCGCTGAAATGAGCGCCCAGGCAGAGCAAAGGCACACTGAGCTCATGGCTGCAGTGGCAAGGCTGCCCGAATCCATTGAATCACTGGCAAGGAGTGTGGAGCACTTCGCTGTAGCACAGGCGGTTGCCACGCAAATGCTAAGTGCTGCAATTCAGTCAGTGGCTGGTCTCATGCAGACGCAGATTGAGGCCACGCGAGCACTGACTGCTGCCACCCTCGCTGGAATGGGCAGATTTCCCCGAGGCTCTCACCACGCCGCAGCAGGCCAGTATTCTGTGCTCCATCAGATTGCGCCGGATGCTGAAGTGCTGCCCCGTGGGAGTGCCAGTGTGTTGGTCGAGCAGGGAGTTGCTGTCCTCTCTCAAGATGACAGCATTCCTGCTGCCACCACTGGCACTTCTCCACTACAGTTGCCACCACCTGTAGGACAGACTGCTGCCGCCCATGCAGATTTGGTGCAGTCAGCAGCCGGGCCCTCCAGGCCCAGAGCTAGTCCAGGCCGTCCCTCAAGGGCATCTGCAGTCTCAGTTTCTGACACTCAGCAGCCTTCCCCCAACCTTGCTCCAGCCACTGGGGTCCCATTACGGAGGAGCTGCAGGGTGGGAAGGGGGGAATTTTGCAAGGGAAGCAGATCACCCTCGAAGGGCAAAAAGTAGGAGGTGTGGCAAATTGTTTTTCATTGTTTTATTGAAGGCCGAGGTTTGTGGTCAAATTTTAGTTACTGTTCTGGACATTGTCTCCAGGTTGTGAGAGCCAGTTATGTGAATGACTGCTTTTTTTGTGTTTCTTTCTATTACTTTGTCATTCGGAAATGAGACACACAGAGTTTGTGAAATAAAGAAGTGTCTGTATTCAAAATGTACATGTTTGGTCTTTGCACTCATTGGTGCCTTGACCGGCTTAGGGGTTGTGGGATGGATTCATACAGGTTGTTTGAATGGCAGAAGCCATTCCCTCAGAGGGGGCCTAGAAGCGACTTGCTATGAGGCTTTGACGGACGACCCTTCCACTTTGTGCCTCCCTCCCGCCTTGGTGCTGCTGATGATCATCCTCCTCATCTTCCTCCTCCTCCTCCTCCTCCTCCTCAGCTGGTGCTCCAATGCCTGGTGGCATTGGCTGGGTCCTGAGGATTGCAAGGTTATGCAGCATGCAGCACACAACAACGAAGTGGGGAACTCGCTCAGGCGAGTACTGCAGGGCTCCTCCAGAATGGTCCAGACAGCGGAACCGTTGCTTGAGCACACCGATTGTGTGCTCAACGATGTTCCTGGTCGCTTGATGGCTCTCGTTGTATCGTAGCTCAACAGGGGTGCTGGGCGAACGGAGCGGTGTCATCAGCCAGGTGCACAGAGGATATCCCTTGTCCCCGAGAAGCCAACCTCCTGGGTGATGCGGTGCCTGGAAAAGGTCTGCCACAGAAGTCTGGCACAGGATGAAGGCATCGTGGCTGCTGCCTCGAAAGTGGGCATTGACAGCGAGTATCAGCGGTCTGTGGTCACAGACCAACTGGACGTTTAAGGAATGGAAGCCCTTTCGGTTGTGGAAATCCTCGGCATTCTCTTGCAGCACCCGCAAAGCTACATGCGTGCAGTAAATGGCACCCTGCACCATGGGGAAGCCTGCTATCATCGCAAAGCCCGTTGCATGTTCTTGCTGCTTGGCCGGGGTCATGGGGAAAGAGATGTACTCTTGTCTCCTTTTAAAGAGGACATTTGTTACCTGACAGATGCAGCAATGCACCGCGAACTGGGAGATATTGGCGATGTCCCCAGTAGCTGATTGAAATGAGCCGGTGGCATAAAAGTTGAGAGCCACTGTTATCTTCACTGCCACTGACAGAGATGTCCTGCTCCCCAGTTGAGGCTGCAGATCTGGCTGAAGCAGGTGGCAGAGCTCAGTGACCACCTCCTTGCTGAATCGCAGCCTTCGCAAACAGTGCTCCTCAGACATATTAATGTAGGAGAACTGTTGGCGAAAAACCCTGGGAGGGTAAGATCTCCTGTACCGAGGCCTGTTGGCCCTCCTCCGTCTGGCCATGATTGCCACTCTCTCTCTGCGTCTCTCTGCCCTCCGAATGTGATGGAGAAGGACGACGTTCCTATCCATTGCAGCCCCCATAGTATCTGGGCAATCAATGTTATGAAGGTCAAAAGCCAAAGTACCTGCAAAGTTATGGTCAGAAGCCAAAACTACCTCAGGCAGCATTCACTCAATGCAGAAGTCTCTCTTTCTCTCTTTATCTCTCTTCAAATCTCTCTCTCTCTCTGCAAAAATGGCTACCACACAAAAGCCAGGAAGAGGCCCCCTTTAAATAGCACCCCTCCAGCCCCACAGCGACTGGGAAGTGTTCCAGTCAACCTGTCGTTGGTAGCACCAGGCGGAAAGGAGGGGGGCGCCACTGAATTTCCGGTCCGGGGCGCCGCAAGGGCGTTGCACCCTCGAATGACGTCAAGATCTGCGTGCGCAGGAGGTCGGGCGGTATTGTTTAGCACCGCCGCAAAATGTCCGGTCAATTTCGTGAGAGGCGCAGATATCGCCGCGCCCGGGCGCTAGTTGCTTTGCGCCCCACTTAGCGCCCTCTTAAGGCACTAATGGGTGGCGCTACCAACTGAATTTTTCGCCCATAGTCCTCCTCCGGCACCATAACTATGGGGAGGAGGGAATCCTGCCCCAACCAGTGACCTAAGTGCTTGACCCTGCCAGAGTTCCCAGGCTCAGGCCAATGAGTGTCCATACCAATATTGGTGAATCTAGCTTGGGGTGGGGCGGGGTGGGTGGTCACGGTGGAGGGTGGGGCAATGGAATGTGATGCTGAATAGGGGCAGAGCAGAAGTACATTTTTCCTTGTTGACCTCTCCTCTGGAATTCCACAGATAGCAGGGCTACTTGTTCTTTTCTGACTGTTCCAGGTCAAGAATCCAGCCTGGATCACACTTATGGACTCCACATCTTCCACTCCAACGTACTGCATGACTGATTCTTGTTGGCAGACAGTCTGTTGGGCGCACTGGAGGCAGGAACAGCTGGAATTCGCGCAGGTGACCCCCTTCCCGCCTGTCCTGCCACCTCTTCATACGTCAGGCTGCAAGAAGCTGACTACAACAATTGCCTGTTCCTGTCCCCAGTGGAAATCTATGTGGCTATTTCTGCAGGGAGAAGACCTACCATTAGAAGACCTGCCCCTTTTCCCACCCCTGCCTGTCCTTGCCTGCCTATATTGACACTGGTAGTTCACCCAAGGCCCTGCAGAAATATGGGGCCCATATTTCTAACTCAATTTTGGATTTTTATAAAGCCTCCTGTTTCACCAACCCTGCATCCCCAATGCTCTATTAGCCTGGATGCGATATTAAAACTGGGTCCTGCCTGCCTGTTCTGGAGATTCAGGTGTATGTTAAGGGCCTCGCCTCTCCCTATCTCTGTAACCTCCTCCAGCCTTACAGCCCTCCAAGATCTCTGCATTCCTTCAATTCTGGCCTCTTGTGCATCCCCAATTTCCTTCACCCCATTCATTGGTGGCCGTGTCTTCAGTTGTCTAGGCCACAACCGCTGGAATTCCTTCCTAAACCTCTCTACCTCTCTCTTCTCTTTTAAGACCCTCTTTAAAACCTACCTCTTTGACCAAGCTATTGGTCATCTTTCCTAATATCTCCTTATGTGGATAGGCAAAGGCGCACGCATGACAGGCACTAAGGGAATGCACAAGGGTGATTAGTTTATTTTTGTATGCATTATATAATGATTGAAATTATAAAATTGGATTAGAATGTGCATTTTCTGGTGGTTTTTATTTTTATGCTGTCGGAAAGATGGTCAGCGATAGAGGAAAGGTAAGGACTGTGGGACTACTGGTGAATGGGGAGCTATGGTTATGGTCATGAATTATTTGATCATGTAGAGCCTGGGCAGAAAGGGACTATCTATGGTGTAGCTTCCATTCCTCTTCCTGTTCCTCCACTTCCTTTGCATTACTTCTTCCTCCACTTCCTCTTCCTCGTGCACCTGCTCCTCAGCTTTTAACCTGATAGGCGGTGGCAAGGGCTGTTCCCACAAAATGGCCAGGTTGTTGTGCAGCATGCAGCATACCACCACAAGTCTTCATACCCACTCAGCTGAGTACTGCAGCACTTATTCAGAACCGTGTAGGCAGCGGAAATGTTGCTCATGGTCACTGATGGAGTGCTCTATAATGTTCCTTGAGGCAGCATGGCTTTCAGTGTAGGCTTGCTGTGCTCATGTGCATGGGTTTCTAACCTGAGTCATGAGACATGTCATGCAGGAATAACCCTTGTCGCTCATATTGCATCTTGACCGAACAGTAATGAATAGAGGAGACGGAATGTATCTTTTACTATTTATTAAGTAAATGGGTGGACAGTACAGCACATTGTCTGCAAGGCAGAACCCGAAAGTGAAAGTGAAAGACAAAGTAAAACCGAGCCCCCCAGCACCCCCTTCAGGTAACACCCGGGAACTGGGACAAACTTAATTGAAGCAAAACTCAAAACACAACACTCCTTTCCCCCAGATAAAACCCTTTAGTCCTCCAGGCGTCTGGGACGGAATCTAACCCGACTTGAGCGCTGCTGGACAGGCATAGTCGGGGTGCCACTGCTAGCCGCAGGAAAACCTTCCTCCGTGGCTGATGACTCCGTGACACCTTCTGTCGATGTGGCTTCTGTCGTTGTTGCAGGAAGCAGGCCGTCACTGCCTGACAGAGGTGGCGGACACAATGGCCTAGCCTGTGACGTCTCTGTTACTCTCACCGGAGTACGACCCCGTAGCTGGTCTACGTGGCATCTGTGTAGCTGGCCATCAGGTGTACAGATGCTGTACGACAGGGGACCCGTGGCCTGCTCCACCACGGCAGGCATCCATTTGTCTCCTCCTGCATAGCAACGGGCAAACACAGTCTCTGACGGCTCGAACTGCCTGGCGGTGCCCTGGTGCTTCTTAGCCAGCTCCTCTTGCTTTGTGTGCATCTCATCCCTGTAGTCCGGGTGTAGCCGGTCCAGTGCAGTCGCCAGCCGGCGACCCATCAGCATCTCGGCAGGACTCTTCCCCGTTGCTGAGTTTGGTGTGGTATGCTGTGATAACAGGAACCTGGCCAATCTGGTCTGCCAGTCCCCCCCCCGATATCCTCACCAGTGCCTCCTTTGTGGTTCGCACCATCCTGTCTGCCTGCCCGTTAGAGGAGGGGTGATAGGGCGCTGTGGTCACGTGGCGGATCCCATTTCTGCCTGCAAAAGCCTTGAACTCCGCTGACGTGAAGGCTGCTCCATTGTCCAAAACCAGCACGTCGGGGACCCCATGTGTGGCAAACAGCAAATGCAATGCGTTGATCACTGCACTGGATGTCATGGAGCTCATGATAGCCACTTCCAGCCATTTCGAATGAGAATCCACCACTATCAAAAAGACCTTCCCCTGAAATGGCCCTGCAAAGTCAATGTGGAGTCTTGACCATTTACGAGTGGTCCACTCCCAGGGGTGAAGGGGAGCCTTGGATGAGCTATGGCGAGTCAGCTGACATGTCTCACAGCTCTTTACCACCTCCTCCAAGTCTCGGTCCAACCCCGGCCACCAGACGTAGCTTCTCGCCAACGCCTTCATGTGCACAATCCCAGGGTGTGAGTCATGCAGCATTTTCAGCACCTCCTCTCTTGCGGCGGCAGGAACCACCACACGGCTTCCCCAGAGCACGCAGTTCTTGTGTGCAGACATTTCATGGCGCCTCTGAACGAAGGGCTTGAAATGCTCCTCCTGGACCTCGGAGGGCCAGCCATGCAGCAGCCAGCGTAGCACCCGTGATAAGACTGGATCTTTCTGTGTGAGGCTGCCAATCCGCTGAGCATGGAGTGGGACCTCCGGAACCTCCTCCAGTAGCAGCACCTCCAGGGGTGGTGGCGTCTCAGCCATCGGCCGGTTCAAAGGCAAGCGACTCAGAGCATCAGCATTAGCCAGCATCTTCCCAGGCCTGTAACAAAGTTCATAACTGTAGGCCCCCAACATCAGACTCCACCGAAGCATACGCGGTGATATGATGTGGGGCATGGGCTTGGAGTGATGCAGGAGCCCCAAGAGTGGCTTGTGGTCTGTGTAGATGACGAACTGTCTCCCTAACAGGTACTGTTGTGTCTCCTTGTGTTCTTTTACTATTAATAATATAGACACTTTTAGCTCATTTTAGTTACTGCTTTTACTAGCTGTATTTCTGCTTTGTTTCTCTGTGCTGCCGCATGGTGCGGAATGATACAAGATGTCCGACACTGCACTCTGCACTGCCTGTGCACAGTGTGCCACATAGCAATATAACTACACCATACCAAAGTAGTTCCATACCAAAGTAGTTCCATTTAACGATGTGATACTGTAACAATGTAACATCCCTCTTTCTCAAAAAACTAAAACATGAAATTTAACAATTTAAAATAACAAATATTATATCTAAATTATTATTATCAACTACAAAGAATCGTGAGTTTTTTTTTTATTCGCGATATCGCTCAGGTGGTTGGATGTTGTCCCTCCATCTTGTGGATTTGGTGGTGACCATTCCTCTCTGCGGTGTTTTGTTGTGTTCCGCTCTCATTGTTGTTGCTGTCACCTTTGGAGTTGGAGTGTGCATGCTTGTGGTTGTTTGATTTGTAGCGCTTGTTTCTTGTGTTGTGCTGCTTGTGGTAGCTGGTGTTGTCAATGTTGCTGATGTTGTCTGCTGCTTATCCAGTTCAGGTGAAGGTCTGATGTGGAGTCTGTTCCGTCTGTATTGGTTACCAGGTTCAGTCTCTACGAAGTAGGATCTTGGAGTATCAGCTTTTCCAATGACCTTGGCAGGATTCCAGGTTTTCAACACCGGGTCTTGCACATGCACTGATTGTCCATTCAGCAATTCTGGTAGCGTCTTTGCATGTTTATCGTAATGTTTGCTTCCTACGATTTGTGCTTCTGCCAGCTTTTGTCTGAAGTCCTCCTGGTCCTGGGGAGGATGTATTTTTGCTGGTAGTGTAGTCTTAAACTTCCTCCCATTCAGCAATTCCGCAGGTGATTTCATGTCTGCTTTCAGTGGTGTTGATCTGAGTGATAGGAGGGCAAGGTCTTGGTCTTCCCCCATCTCACTACTTTTGATGAGAGTTCTCTTGACAGTCTGGATCTGTCTTTCGATGAACCCGTGTCCCCTTGGGAAATGTGGGGATGAGGTTACTATTTTGAACCCATACTTTTCTGCCAGAGCTCTGAATTCACTCGATGTGAACTGGGTTCCATTGTCACAGATTACCTTTTCCGGGATTCCTTGTTCAGCAAACAAGCTCTTTGCAATCCTGGTGGTAGTTGTGGCTCTCAAGTCTTTCATCCTTCTTACAAAAGGAAACTTGGAATAGTAATCTGCCACTATGAGATACCATTCTTGATTGCACATGAAGAGATCTGCCCCAACAGCCTGCCATGGTCTTGACGGTATTTCACTAGGTATCATCTCCTCTTTCTCTTGTGCATTTCTGTATTTCTGGCATATACCACATGCAGAGACCATCTGTTCAATATTTTTGTACATGCCTATCCAGTATACAGCTGATCTGGCTCTCAGCTTGCATTTCTCCATTCCCATGTGGCCTTCATGTATGAGATGGAGAAGTTGTGTCTGCATCGTCTTTGGCATGATGATCCTCGATCCAGCAAGGAGAATACCGTCTTCTACTGCAATATCGTCTTTAATCGTCCAGTATTGACGAATTGTCGCCTGTACCGGCTAGATTCTCTCCGGCCACCCCTGTATTACTTGTTGTGTGAGTAGTTGCAACTCCTCATCTTTGCTAGTCTCATCTCTGATTGACTGAGCTTTGTAGGGGTAACATTCACTAGGTGGTGGATTTTTACTGTTAGGCCCTCCACCTCGTGTTTCTCATATGGTGACAATCGAGACAACACATCTGCTTGCACCATTTCCTTTCCTGGCTCATATTTAAGCATGAAGTCATAGCTTTGGATCCTTAGAAGTAGTCTTTGCAGTCTTGCAGGCGCTTTGCACAGATTCTTCTTATAGATCTGTTCTAGTGGACGATGGTCACTCTCTATTGTAAATCGCCTGCCATATAGGTATGTATGGAATTTCTCGCATCCGTACACTACTGCCAATAGTTCTCTTTCTATGTTGGCGTATCTCGTCTCAGCTGACGTCAAGGCCTTTGATGCAAAAGCTATCGGCTTTCCTTCCTGCACCAGAGCTGCCCCTAGTCCTCTGGTAGAAGCGTCGACTTGCAGATTGACTGGTTTTCTTCTGTCATCATATGACAGACTTGTTTCTTTGCACAACAGTTCTTTAAGTTGTTTGAAATTCCTTTCGTGTGATTTTGACCACTGGTATTCGGCATCTTCTTTCAATAGCTCTCTGAGATTTGTTGTATGTTCCGACATGTGTGGGATGAAAGAACTCATGTATTGGACCAAGCCAAGGTAACTCCTCAGCTCTTTCTTGTCTTTGGGTGGTTTCATTTCAGCAATCGCTGCAATCTTCTCTGGATTTGGCTTGACTCCCTCTAGTGTATAAATCATACCGAAGAATTGGCATTCCTTGACTTTAACTATGCACTTATCTGCATTTAACTTGATGCCAGCCTTCCTGGTATTCTCCATGGCCTCATGTAGGTGCATGTCATAGTCTCTTTCATCTGCTCCATAGATCTGAATATCATCAGCTATTCGTATAGCTCCTTCACAGCCTCTGTATGTCTCATCTACTTGCTGTTGAAAGATATCTTGACTGACCTTTAGCCCGAATGGTAGCCGCAGGAATTTGTAACGCCCAAATGGTGTGTTGAATGTTGTCAGTGTTGTTGATTCCTCATCCAACTTCACGTTCCAATATCCATTTCTGGCATCTAGTTTTGAGAAAACCCTGGCTCCAGCCAGTGATGGCGTAATCTCCTCTAGCGTTGGGGTGGGATAGTGGTCCCTCTTTATCACCTGGTTTAGATCTTTGGGGTCCAAACATATTCTGAGACACCCGTTTGGCTTTTCTCGTATCACAATTGAGTTTACCCAGTCTGTGGGTTCAGTGACCTTTACGATCACTCCCTTTTCTTCCATTTCCTTTAGCTCTCTTTCAAGCTTTGTCTTCAGCTCGATGGGTACTTTTCATAGAGCATGGATAACGGGCTTTACCTCTGGATCGATGGTGATGTGGTATTGGAAATCTCCGAAACATCCCACTGTATCATCGAAACATTCCGGATACATGTCTATCAAGTCTTTTTTACTCTTGATTTGTGGGTGGTTCTCCAGTGGGGTGTTGCTGTCTATCTTTAGTGGCGATTCCGTCAGCTCGTGTTGCACTGAGATCAATCTCAACTTCTCGCAGCTGTTTAATCCCAGGATCGCTGGCCCCTCAGTGTCGGTGACATAGAACATGCAGTTGATGTTCTTTCTTTTATGTGTCCCTTTGATAAAGGTTATTCCGAGTTGTTTAATCTCACTCCCCCCGTATGCTGTCAGCGTGAAATTACTTGCCTTTAAACAACCATTTTTCGGGTAGCCATCTTCTCTCAGGTTTTTGGGAAAGATCTGCTGGTACAGTCTCTGTTATGTCCGTGTATAAGAAGACACAGACCGCAGAGAACGGTACAATAGGTGTTTACTCAACGTGGCTCAGACTGCAACTGATCTGTACAGATTACGACTCAGCATTATATACAGGTGTGGTCACTGCCGGTACTACAGTATACATGAGCTGTAAAAAGTAGTTCCCCCCTTAAAGGTACATACATTACAATTCCTCCCCTTTTAGATTAACAGTACCATAACACTCATTTAACAATTAAATATCAAACTAATTAAAATTAGCACTTTAAACATGCAACATTAGCTGAAAATAGTCTATTTATAAATTCAGTCTTTGGGGAGGCTTCCTGATCCTTTCTGGATAGCGCCTTTCCCAAGTGTCTTGCTCTTGGTGCGGAGGCGATTCTGGCCCCCTGTCGTCGGTTGGTTCATCAGCTTCCGATGCTACTGTTTCTGGGGTAGATGCTACCTGTACGTCAGGTTCATCATCAGGTACGTATGGGCGAGGCATGCGGTTGACTTGTTCCTGTGACTCTAGGATCTGGTCAGCATGGCGTCTCACGATGCTCTCCCCAACATCCGCTGTGTACATTAGTGGGCCCTGCCGTGTGCATATCGTTCCTGGCTGCCATTTTTCTGTTCGGTAGTCGCGGGCCAAGACTGGTTGCCCTACATTGAAGCTCCTTGTTGGCTTCTCATGGATGTGCTGGAATTGCTTACTCTCAACATCTCTTCGTACGTTTGGTCTGAGCAAATCCAGGCGAGATCTTAACCTTTGGTTAAAGAACATCATGGCTGGGGACTGGTTGGTGACTGCATGTGTCGCATTCCGGTAGGCGAACAGGAAATTGTCCACCTTGTGCTGCAGCAGAATGTTGTCATTGTACATAGCCTTTATTGCCTTCTTAAAGGTTTGTACGAACCTCTCAGCCAATCCATTTGTGGCTGGATGATACGGGGCGGATGTGTAATGCCTTACCCCATTCTTTTGCAAGAACCTCCGGAACTCTTCGGACACAAACTGTGGTCCGTTGTCAGAGCAAATCTGTTCTGGCAAGCCATTCCTGGCAAAAATGGTCCATAGGACTGCAATAGTTTTCTCCGTGGTGGTGGAGGACATTTTGATGACCTCAGGCCATTTTGAGTGCGGATCCATGGCTATTAAAAACATTGAGTCCATGAATGGACCAGCAAAATCAATATGCACCCATTGCCATGGAGATGAGGGCCACTCCCATGGGTGTAGAGGGGCCTGTGGTGGTGCATTTTGGACTTTCTGGCATCCTGAGCAGCTCTTGGTCAGGTCCTCGATTTGTTTATCGATTCCCGGCCACCACACATAGCCCTGGCTAGGCTTTTCATTTTTACCCCTCCCAGATGACCCTCATGAAGCTCATTGAGCACTCTATCCCTTAACTTGGGTGGAATTACCACTCGGGATACACACATCAAGGTCCCCCGGCACACTGACAGCTCTTCTCTCCTTGTTGAGAATGCTGGCAACAGTGAGTTGCCATGTGCTGGCCATCCCTTCACCGTCAAACCATATACCCGAGACAGTGTCGGGTCATTTCGGGTTTCCTTTTCGATACAAGCGTTAGTTACCGGTAGGTATTCAACTATAGTCGAATGGAATATTTCGACAGGATCCACTGCTGGTGCTTCCTCCGCAGTAGGCAGTGGCAGGCGTGATAGCCCATCAGCATTTCCATGCTGTTTCGTGCCCTTATATTCAATCTCATAGTGGTGCGCCCCTAGAAAAAGTGACCATCTTTGTAGTCATTGCGCAGTCATCACCGGAACGCCCTTCTTCAGATTAAAAATGGAGACAAGAGGCTGGTGATCAGTCAGCAAGGTGAATTTCTGCCCGTGCAGATAGTGATTGAATTTTTCACTCCCCACACTCGGCTGAGGGCCTCCCTGTCAATCTGGGCGTAGTTACGCTCGGCTGAGGTTAGTGATCGTGATGCAAAGGCTATTGGCCTCTCTGAGCCGTCCGAGAATTTGTGCGACAGCACTGCTCCAATGCCGTAGGGTGACGCATCACATGCCAACCGAATTGGTAATGCTGGGTTGTAATGGGCCAATATCTCTTTCGATGTGATTAGTGTTTTGCTCTTCTGGAAAGCTCGTCTACATTAGCCACTCCACTTCCATGGCACCCCAGTTTGCAGTAGGGTGTTCAGTGGGTGTAGTATTGTAGACAAATTTGGCATGAACTTATGGTAGTAGTTTACCAGCTCGAGGAACGACCTCAGTTGTGACACATTTTCCGGTGCTGGAGCCTTGACTACTGCCTCAATCTTTTCTGGGGACTTATGTAACCCCTCTTTATCGATAACGTGGCCACAATACGAGATTTGTTTTCTGAAAAACTTGCATTTGGGGCGGTTAGCTCAGAGCCCATATTCCTGCAATCTAGTGAGCACCTGCTCCAGGTTGGCAAGGTGATCACTGTCATTTTCACCCGTGACCAGGATGTCGTCCAAATAACACTGGGTCCCTGGGATCCCTTGCAGGACTTGTTCCATTGCCCTCTGCAAATTAGCCGGAGCTGATGCTGCCCTGAATACCAGCCGGTTGTATTGGTAGAGACCTGTATGGGTGTTGATTGTGAGGTATTTTTTTGATGCTTCTTCTACCGCCATTTGCAGATACGCCTGGGCCAGATCAATCTTAGTGAAGCGTTTCCCTCCAGATAGCGAGGCGAAAATATCTTCAATCCGCGGAAGTGGATATTGTACGATGTGAAGGACCGGGTTCACTGTTCCCTTAAAGTCCCCACCGATGCGAACCTTCCTTGGTTCCCCAGGCGTGCTGCTCATTGACTTTTTCATCACAGGGACGATGGGTATAGCCCACTCGCTCCAGTCTACCTTGGACAGTACACCTGAATGTTCCAGACTCTCCGAACACTTCTTTCACGTCAGTTAGGATCTTTGACAGTCGCCCAGGTGTGACGTCGTCATCCTTTCTGTCAGCCACAGTCAGTGCCTGTATGGAATGCCAATCGAGTTGTATTTTCCGGATCCATTCACGTCCCAGTAATGGTGGTCCTCCATCTTGCAATACATACAGGTCCAGTTTTGGTGTTTCCTTACCGTTATATGCAACGGTCACCCTTATTTTTCCTTTGGGGTAGACTTTTTGCCCGGTGTACGTCTTCAAAATAATTTTTGTATCTCTCAAGGGTATGTGTGAGAATAGCCGCTCATAGTCCCGTTGGTTTATGACTGTTAGGGCTGATCCTGTGTCCAATTCCATCTTTACCTGGACTCCTGCTATCTTGAGAGTGACCCAAATGGTTCGGTGATCCTCCGTTGTGAGCACATTATGTAGTTTCAGACAACTCAGTTCCCTGCTTTCGGAGTCGTTATCACTCTTTTGTTCGACTGAACTATTCTCCGTCATCTTATGTACTTCTGGTATTTTCCTTTGGTAAGTTTCTTATTGCTGGTTTTCTTTCCCGACCTGCAGACTCGTGCTATGTGTCCTACTTTTCCACACTGTCTGCACACTTTGTCTTTGAACCAGCAATCATTCTGGTCGTGTGTTGTTCTGCCGCAGCGATAGCTCTTCTCTGTTCCATATGACATTTCATTTGTGCCATATTTTTGCGGTGTCTGTTGTATCTCTGCAGCGCCCCGTGCTGCTGCTTCATATGATACCGCAATGCTGAAAGCCTTTTCTAACGTAAGGTCCTTTTCAGATAAAAGCCATTTCTGGGTTCCTTCACTTTGAAGCCCACACACAAACTTGTCCCTTAAGGCATCTGTCAGTCCCGCTCCAAACTGGCAGTGTTTCGATAGTTTGCGCAGTTCTGTTAAATAATCAGCATTGCTTTCATCCTTATGCTGGTTCCGTTTGTGAAACTTGAATCTTTCTGCTATCAGCAGCAGTGTGGGGTTTAAATGTTCCTTTAGTATCGTTACTATGTCTTCAAAACTCTTTTCCATTGGCTTCGTTGGGGTTACTAGATTTCGTAATAAACCATACGTCTTTGCACCCATTAAATTTAACAATACCGACGCTTTCTTGTCATCTGACACCCCATTTGCCTTGCAGTACACCTCTATTCGTTCGACATATGTAGTCCAATCTTCGACTTCATTGTCAAATGCGGTGATACTGCCACTCTTCGGCATTTTGGGTGTGGTTTAAAATAGCGTCTCCCAATGGCTTAAAATGGCGTCTCCTGCGCTTTCATTCCTCCCCCGCTGCTGCCGACTCTGCTCCTGGCGGTTCTCGTGGCAATGGCGGTGCCCTGTAGGTTTCGCGCACTTCTCTCTCCCTCTCTGACGCTGCTCGGCCCCTGAACACCGGCTGCACCCTGTGCGCTCTGCCCTCTCTCTCCCGCCGACGCTGCTCGGCCCTTTGCTGTGCCGCTCGGTCGGCTCTAGCCCGCCGCTGTCCGGGAAGGGTCTGCGCACTACCTGTTGCCAGCCCGTTTCGCTGGACCACCTCAACTGGAAAGCCAAGCCTGGCTCTCGACAGCCTCCCCCGCAATTCTCGAGTCTCTGCTGGATGACTGGACGGTTGCCCGTGGTCGACGCCCGAGTCTCTGTTTTTGACCTCCAATCCACTGATCTCCAGGAATGAATCCCCAGGAGGTGATGCAGATTTGCAGGTAGGATCGAACCTGTGTCGTCGCCAATGTTACATCCATGTATAAGAAGACACAGACTGCGGAGAATGGTACAATAGGTGTTTACTCAACGTGGCTCAGACTGCAACTGATCTGTACAAATTACTACTCAGCGTTATATACAGGTGTGGTCACTGCCGGTACTACAGTATACATGAGCTGTAAAATGTAGTTCCCCCCTTAAAGGTACATACATTACAGTCTCAATGGGAGAATGTTGCTCTGAGCCCCTGTGTCCAGCTTCAACTTTAAGTTGATGGTTTTGGGCCGACCTTTGATCTTTTTTTTGATTTGGATGATGGTGTGCAATTCTCTCCTCGGAGTATTTTCCGCTCTGGACATCTCGTGAAGCTGTATCTTTATGGTTTCGATGTTTAGTGCATTGTTGTGATCATCATCATCATCCTGCTCATCCATGGCATGGATATTGTGTTTCTTTCTCTGGTTCTGCTGTCCGCCTTTGTTTTTGATGTATGTTCCTTCTTTCTTCATTGTACACCTCTTTTCCCAGTGGTTTAGTTTGCCACATGCATTGCAGCTTGTTCCATATGCTGGACATTTCCTCTTGTCTGTGTAATCGTGCGGTCTTCCACAATTTCTGCACATGTTTCCCCCGTTGTCATGTGTATGTCTTTGTGTGTTGTACTTTTCTCTCACTGCATCCACTCTGTTGTCCGTCTCAGAAGCCGTCCGCATGTCAGCCGTTTGAGAAATCAGCGTTTTCATTTGCTGCTTCATGGCTTCATGAGCTCTCGCAGTATCTATAGCCTCTGTTATTCCGAGCTTTTCTTTTCCTATCAGGGCTTTTTGTACCTCTACATGTGCTGACCCCCATATTAGCTGGTCCACAAGCTTTTCTTACATTTCCTTAAATTTACACTTGCTGGCTTCATTTCTCAGCCTTGTTAGGAAATTGTCAGCTGTTTCACCGGGTTCCTGTCTTAGGCTCTGGAATTTGTATCTGTGTATACGGTGATTGGATTTAGGCTCTAGATGGTTGCTGAATTTATCAAAAATTGTTGCAGGGTTTTCATTTTCATCTTCAGTCAAACTCCAGCTATTATACAAATCTAGACCTTTTCCTCCTGTCCACAACAGAATGTAACTAACCTTTTCCTTGTTGGTAGCGCCCTTCAGGAAGCTTTTGAATGTAAGCTCACATTTCTGTTTGAACTTGCGGAATGCTTCTACTATATCGTCGGCTTCCCAGTTCATGAGGGGTTGCACTTGCACAGTCATCATTTTAGTTTCCTGTACGATTCACTCTCAAATCACCACAGACATCGGCACTCACAATCAGCTCATAAAATCACTTTTTGTCTTATTCGTAGTTCGTATAGCACAATTTTTTTTTTACTCACTTATACCGCTGCCACCATGTTGTGTCTCCTTGTGTTCTTTTACTATAAATAATATAGACACTTTTAGTTCATTTTAGTTACTGCTTTTACTAGCTGTATTTCTGCTTTGTTTCTCTGTGCTGCCGCATGGTGAAGAGTGATACAAGATGTCCGACGCTGCACTGTGCACTGCCCGTGCACAGTGTGCCACATAGCAATATAACTACACCATACCAAAGTAGTTCCATACCAAAGTAGTTCCAGTTATCGATGTGATACTATAACAATGTAACAGGTACTGGCTGAACCTCTTTACCCCAAATATGATGGCTAGGGCCTCCTTGTCAATCTGGGCGTAATTACGTTCTGTTGTTGAGAGTATTCTTGAGGCAAAACTGATAGGCGCTTCCCGGCCATCTGGCTCTATGTGACCCAACAGAGCTCCCAGCCCGTATGGTGAGGCATCACACACCAACACCAATGGTTTGTTTTCATCATAGTGTGCCAGAACCTTATCTGCTTGTAGCAGTTCCTTTGCCTGTCTGTAGGCTGTTTCATGAGCTGAGGTCCAGTTCCACACTGTTGCTTGGTCTAACAGCCTGTGCAGTGGCTCTAAGATTGTGGCTTTGCCCTTGAGAAAACAACTGTAGAAGTTTAACAGTCCAAGGAATGCCTGCAGTTCGGTCTTGTTCTTGGGGTTGGGAGCGCTCCTGATAGCCTCCACCTTCTCCGTAGTCGGATGCACACCGTCTTTGTCCACTCGGAATCCCAAGAACTCCACCCCATTGGCAGCGAACACACATTTCTCCTTCTGAAGGCGTAGTCCTACCTCAGCCAGCCGGCGTAGTTCTTCCTGCAGCTGCTCATCATGGGCTTCCTGTGTCTTACCTGTAATCATTATGTCATCCAAGTAAGGCTGAACTCCCAGAACACCAGCCAACAGGGTGTCCATGAACCTCTGAAAGATTGCCACACCCGTAGACACCCCAAACTGCAGCCTTGTGGCTCAGAAAAGTCCTCTGTGGGTGTTTATTGTCAACAGCTCGGCTGACTCTTCATCCAGGACCAGTTGCTGGTATGCTTGCTTGAGATCCAGCTTGGTGAACAGAGTGCCTCCAGCCAGTGTTGAAAACAGCTCTGTAACTGTTGGTAAGGGATACACAGCTGGTAACACAGCAGTATTAACCGTACATCTGTGATCTCCACAGATTCGCAGGCCCCCATCCTTCTTTGCAATGGGCACGATAGGGGTGGCCCAACGGGAGTTCTTCACTGGCAAGAGAACCCCTTGGTTCACCAGCTTATCCAGGGCCTCATCCACCTTCTTGCGCAATGCAAAATGCACTGGTCATGCCTTGAAGAACTTAGGTGCTACCCCTGGGTCCACTTCGATTGAGACTGGTGGTCCCCGACAGGCCCCGAACTCACCAAAAACCTCTTCATAGTTCTCCAACATAGGCATTATGGGCTGTCGCTGTACCGTGTGTACTCCTGTCACTTCAATACCTAGGGGCTCAAACCAATCTCTGCCCAGCAGGCTTGTGCCCTGCCCCGCCAGCACATAAAGTGGAAGTGTGTCCTTGACTGCCTGATACTTAACTTCCACATGAATCATACCCAGCACCTGGAGTTGAGCTTGGGACCACTGCCGTAGCACGCCACTGACCTGAGCCATCGCCGGGGGTTCACTTGGCCACAGCCTATTGTAAGTCTCTTCACTTATCAACGAACACGCTGAGCCTGAATCCACCTCCATGCAGAGTGGTGCCCCATTCATGATCACATTTGCCGTGTAACCCCACCGTCTGTGGGGTAGCTGCTCAGCTTCCGTGGTATACACTGTGTACTCATCGTTGTCCTCCAGTGTCAGGGTGTGTGTCTGCGATGCTTGTGTTGGCTCTGCTGCAGCAGCCTGAGCTTTCTTCATGCAGACACGAGCTATGTGTCCTCTTTTCTTACAGAAGTGACATACCGCTGACACAAATTTGCATGTAGTGGAACCATGGAGAGCCCCACAGCGGAAACATTTTCTTCCTGTCTCTTTAGTTGCCTACATGTCTCTCGCAGCAGCAGCTGCATGTGTGGTCTTGTGCACCTCCTCGGCGGCCTGAAATGGTGCTGCCACTGTACGGAGCATACATGTGTTCATCGATGCAGCCTCTGCTGCTAAAGCCTTCTCCTCGGTTAGTCGGAACGTCAGGGCCTTCTCCGCTAACAGCTGTCTCTGCAATGCCGCGTCCAGCACTCCACACACAATCCGATCAAGGAGCATATTGTCTAACTGGTCACCAAAATTACAATGTAATGAGCATTTCCTCAACTCAGCAATGTAACTTGAAATAGATTGTCCAGGCTGTTGTTTACAATTGTGAAAATGGAAACGCTGCACAATCTCTGAGGGTTTTGGGTTAAAATGTTTCTGCAGCTTCTCAATCAAATCAGCATAATCCACCTCACTAGGTTTATGAGGAGCCACCAATGAACGCAGGACGGAGTAAGTAGCAGCTCCGCATACACTTAGCAACACTGAGCGCTTCTTCTCTTCTTTGTCAATATTATTGGCCTCAAGGAAACACCCCAGTCTTTCTGCGTATTCCTCCCATGAACTGTCCTTATCCCCAGAGAACTCTTCAATACGTCCCAAGGTCGTCATAGTTTTAATGTGCACTGTCCCTTTAAGATCCACGGACTTTTTCTTTTTAAAAAAAATTATTTTTCTCCTCCGGCCAGAGTTACGGTAGCTACACACATGGTAGTTGCCTGGCCCGCACAATACTCTGTCCGCCGTCTACGTCGCAGCTAGCCAACTATCAAAATGCCGTTAATGTTGCTAGCTGAGTGGCCCACTCGTCGCAATTTCCAATATCATGGCTGTAGGTTCGCATGTCTATCTCCATCCTTCTCGAGAGTTCAACAGCTGCCTCGTCGCCAGTATTGCATCTTGACTGAACAGTAATGAATAGAGGAGACGGAATGTACCTTTTACTATTTATTAAGTAAATGGGTGGACATTACAGCACAGAACCCGAAAGTGAAAGTGAAAGAAAAAGTAAAACCGAGCCCCCCAGCATCCCCTTCAGGTAACACCCGGGAACTGGGACAAACTTAATTGAAGCAAAACTAAAAACACAACAGCTCAATAGCCACCTTTTCATTTGCCATGGTGCATCGCATACAGATGGAACAAAGGACTGCTGCAGAATGAACGGATCGTGACTGCTGCCAGGATAACAGGCATTCACCTCCATGATGCTCTGCCTGTGGTCACACACCAGCTGCACATTAAGGGAGCAGAATCCTTTCCGTTTCATAAAAATGGCAGAGTTCACATGAGGTGCATGCAAGACAATGTGCATGCAGTCAATGGCACCCTGCTCCATGGGGAAGCCTTCAATCTGTGCAATCCTTCATGCTCGCTCTGCTTGCTTGTCTCTGGCAAGAGGGAATGAGATTAAACTGTTTCTCTGTCTATAGTGATTTTCAGTGACCTCCCTTATGCAGCAGTGCAGTGCAGATTAAGAGATGTTGCTAATATCTCCAGCAGCAGCCTGGATGGAGCCAGATGCATATAAGTTAAGAGCCACGGTCACCTTAGCAGCCACAGGCAATGCAGTCCTTGCCCTGCTTTGAGGTTGCAGTTGTGGCTGCAGCAGTTGGCAGATTTCAATCACGACCTCTTGAAGTGAAACCATCTCAAACATTGGTCCCTGAAGTTTAGATAAGGGAATTACTCCCTGAAGATCCTCAGGGTATGGCCTCCTGCTGAGAGCTCTTCTTCCCCCGCTCCTCCTCCCACTTCTAGCAGCTTGCCTTGCTCTGCGTGGCCTCTCTTCATTCTCCCAGTCAGGGTCAATTCACAGAGGAAACCCCAGCAGGCCACCCATGCCTGGAAGCAACTTGTTTCAGCGCAAGCTTTTAATTGAACAGAAAAGTACTTTAGCACCAGCCAGACCACTCCCTACAGATCAATCAAACTTTAGCCAAGTATAGGAAAGCACCAAACAAAAACACGTACAATTGCACCAGCAGCCAGAAGAAATAATCCTCAAATAATCTGTAAGTAGTTGAATGTCCCTTTAAATAGCGCTGGTGGGGGGTCCTTCATGCCATTTAACAATTTGTTCACCTGTGCGAGGTTAAGACAGGGCGTAGGTTGAAGTGTGCAGTTGGACAGTAGCAGCGCTGGCATCAAATCAGCACAGCACACTGATTCGCATCATGATCTGTCTGCTCTGCATGCTGCTGCCGGTCAGTAGATGTTTAAAAAATTTTAAATTCATTGATGGGATGTGGGCGTCGCTGGCTAGGCCTGCATTTAGTGCCCATCCCTAATTGCCCTTGAGGAGATGGTGGTGAGCCGCCTTCTTAAACCGTTGCAGTCTATATGGTGTAGGTACACCCACAATGCTGTTAGGAAGGGAGTTCCAGGATTTTGGCCCAGCGACAGTGAAGGAATGGCGATACAGGTCCAAGTCAGGATGGTGTGTGGCTTGGAGGGGAACTTGTAGGTGGTGATGTTCCCATGCGTCTGCTGCCCTTGTCCTTCTAAGTGGTAGAGGTCGCGGGTTTGGAAGGTGCTGTTGAAGGAGCTTTGGCGAGCTGCTGCAGTGCATCTTGTAGATGGTACACACTGCAGCCACAGTGCGCTGGTGGTGGAGGGAGTGAATGTTGAAGGTGGTGGATGGAGTGCCAATCAAGCGGGCTGCTTTATCCTGAATGGTGTCGAGCTTCTTGAGTGTTGTTGGAGCTGCACTCATCCAGGCAAGTGGAGAGTTTTCCATTACATTCCTGACTTGTGCCTTGTAGATGGTGGAAAGGCTTTGGGGAGTCAGGAGGTGAGATACTTGCCGCAGAATTCCCAGCCTCTGGCCTGCTCTTGTAGCCACAGTATTTATATGGCTGGTCCAGTTCAGTTTCTGATCAATGGTAACCCCCAGGATGTTGATAGTGGGGGATTCAGCGATGGTAATGCCATTGAATGTCAAGGGGAGATGGTTAGACTCTCGCTTGTTGTAGATGGTCATTGCCTGGCACTTGTGTGGTGCGAATGTTACTTTCCACTTGTCAGCCCAAGTCTGAATGTTGTCCAGGTCTTGCTGCATATGGGCACGGACTGCGTCAGTATCTGACGAGTCTCGAATGGTGCTGAACAGTGTGCAATCATCAGCGAACATCCCCACTTCTGACCTTATGATGGAGGGAAGGTCATTGATGAAACAGCTGAAGATGGTTGGGCCTAGGACACTGCCCTGAGGAACTCCTGCAGTGATGTCATGTGATTGAGATGAATGACCTCCAACAACCACAGCCAACTTCCTTTGTGCTAGGTATGATTCCAACCAATGGAGAGTTTTCCCCTTGTTTCCCATTGACTTCAGTTTTGCTAGGGCTCCTTGATGCCACACTCGATCAAATGCTGCCTTGATGTCAAGGGCAGTCACTCTCGCCTCAACTCTTGAGTTCAGCTCTTTTGTCCATGTTTGGACCAAGGCTGTAATGAGGTCAGGAGCTGAGTGGCCCTGGCAGAACCCAAACTGGGCATCAGTTAGCAGGTTATTGCTGAGTAAGTGCCACTTGATAGCACTGTCGACGACACCTTCCATCACTTTGCTGATGATTGAGAGTAGACTGATGGGACGGTAATTGGCCGGGTCGGATTTGTCCTGCTTTTTGTAGACAGGACATACTTGGGCAATTTTCCACATTGCCGGGTAGATGCCAGTGTTGTAGCTGTACTGGAACAGCTTGGCTAGGGGCGCAGCTAGTTCTGGAGCACAAGTCTTCAGTACTATTGCCGGAATGTTGTCAGGGCCCATAGCCTTTGCAGTATCCAGTGTCTTCAGCCATTTCTTGACATCACGTGGTGTGAATTGAATGGGCTGAAGACTGGCATCTGTGATGCTGGGGACCTCAGGAGGAGGCCGAGATGGATCATCCACTCGGCACTTCTGGCTGAAGATAGTTGCAAATGCTTCAGCCTTGTCTTTTGCACTCACGTGCTGGGCTCCACCATCATTGAGGATGGGGATATTTTTGGAGCCTCCTCCTCCTGTTAACTGTTTAATTGTCCACCACCACTCACGACTGGATGTGGCAGGACTGCAGAGCTTTGATTTGATCCGATGGTTGTGAGATCGCTTAGCTCTGTCTTTCGCATGTTGCTTCCGTTGTTTGGCATGCAAGTAGTCCTGTGTTGTAGCCTCACCAGGTTGACACCTCATTTTTCGGTATGCCTGGTGCTGTTCCCGGCATGCTTGTGATGAAATATCTGTGTTCTGATATTTGTACTTGCACTTGTAATGTCTGGAATGTTCCACTGGGGGCACCACTAATGCTCCTCCCTGGCCCCGCCCCTCTTCTGGTATGTTCTACCAAGGGCTCGGTCGATGATGGACTCTGTTAACTCTGCCATGATTCTTATTTAATAAAAGGCTTCAGTCTTAAGCTTTAAGTTCGGATTCGGGCAGTTATTTGGCACATCAATTTTATTAAATAACAACTTTTGGAAGATGGATCGATTTTTGAAACCAAAGCGTCTGGATATCGATCCCCATTCGGCAGATGCGTCGAAGAAATTTACGCATTGGCTCCGATGTTTTGAACACTTCATCGCATCATCGACCGATCCGACGGTTAACAAGTTGGGTCTTCTAACCAACTTGGTAAGTCATCAAACTTACTCTATAATTGAAGATATTACTACATATGAAGAGGCCCTCGCAGCTCTTAAAGCCCAGTACCTTAAGTCGGTTAACGAAGTATACGCCAGGTATCTCCTGTCTACTCGCAGGCAATTACCCGAGGAATCTCTGGACGATTTCCTGCAGGACCTTAAGGCTTTGGCTAAGGGTTGCAACTACAAGGCTGTCTCTGGCATAATGTATCAGGAAGAAGCCATCCGCGATTCTTTCATATCTGGCCCCCGATCTAATTATATTAGACAGAGACTCCTCGAGAACGACTCGTTAGTTTTAAAAACGGTTGTCACTGCTGCTCGATCGTTAGATGTAGCCCAGAAGAATTCAGAAGTGTATGCATCAGCCCATGCATCTCTCTCAGCCTCGTGTGTTCCGAGTATGGAGGCATCCATAACACCAATGGAGCCCCCACTTAATCCTATTGTTGCGGCTGTGCCCCATGGGTCTAAGTGTTATTTTTGTGGCCAATCTAAACACCCCAGGCAAAGTTGCCCAGCCAGAGAGGCTACCTGTTTTAAATGTAAGAAACGGGGACATTTTAGTAAAGTGTGTAAGGGTAATCCTGTACCCGATGTCTTCTCTGCTGCCGCCTATCGTTTTACTCTAGCCTCGGCTACGGTTGACCAGACCATACCGTGTTCCTTGTCAAAATCTATGATGGACATTAAGATTAATGGTCGTCCTACTGGGTGTTTGATAGACTGTGGCAGTACTGAAAGTTTTATACACCCCAACCTTGTTAACTCCTGTTCATTGAAGGTGTATCCTACTCAAAGTGAAATTGTGATGGCGTCCAAATCCCTTACTTCGGAGGTAACTGGATATTGTAAAGTCACATTGACCGTTAAGGATACGGAGTATAAGGATTTTAAACTCCTCATATTACCTCAGTTGTGTGTGAACTTAATATTAGGCTTGGACTTCCAGTGTCAGCATGAGAGCGTTACCCTTAAGTATGGTGGATCCCAGCCTCCGCTCACAGTCTGCGGCCTTTCTACTTTAAACGTAAGCCCGCCTTCTTTGTTTGCGAACCTTGCTCCTAATTGTTGACCTATAGCGACTAAGAGTCAACGGTATAGTTCAGAAGATAAAACATTTATAAAAGAGGAAGTGGAAAGGCTTCAACGGGAGGGAATCATCGAACACAGTGATAGCCCGTGCGTGCCCAGGTGGTGGTGGTTAAAACTAATGAGAAAAAAAGACTTGTGGTCGATTATAGCCAGGCTATAAACTTGTATACCCAATTAGACGCCTATCCTTTGCCTCGTATTTCTGAGATGGTGAACCAGATAGCTCAGTACCGCGTGTTCGCCACCATTGATTTAAAGTCTGCCTACCATCAACTCCCCATCAAAATAGAAGACCGACCTTATACGGCCTTCGAAGCTAATGGGCGCCTGTTCCAATTCCTTCGGGTGCCCTTTGGAGTGACGAATGGGGTATCCATCTTCCAACGGGCGATGGATCGTATGGTGGATGAATACGCGTTGGAAGCAACATTCTCGTACCTGGACAATGTTACCATCTGTGGGCGTGACCAACGGGAGCATGATCAAAATCTCGCGAAGTTCCTAGAGACTGCAAAGAGGTTAAACCTGACCTACAACAAAAACAAGTGTACCTTCAATACTACACGTTTGTGTATTCTTGGTTGCGTTGTGGAGAATGGGGTAATCGGGCCAGACCCTGAAAGATTACGCCCACTTAAGGAATTACCTTTACCTCACACTGTAAAAGCCTTAAGAAGGTGTCTGGGATTCTTCTCGTACTATGCCCAGTGGGTGGCTAGCTACTCAGATAAAGTCCGACCTCTTGTTAAGTCGACGTCTTTTCCGCTATCGGCGGAAGCTCAGGAGGCTTTCCTTTATATCAAACGGGACATTGAGAAGGCAGTGGTATGTGCCGTGGATGAGAAGATCCCATTTCAAGTGGAAAGTGATGCATCTGATTTTGCGTTGGCAGCAACTCTTAACCAAGCTGGTAGACCAGTAGCCTTCTTCTCTCGTACATTGCAAGGACCAGAAGTTCAACATTCTTCAGTGGAAAAGGAGGCACAGGCAATTATTGAAGCAGTTAGGTATTGGAGACATTATCTCGCTGGCCAACGTTTTACGCTCAATACTGACCAGCATACTGTCTCTGAAGTCACGAGGCCTGCAGACCTCTCGCTGGCAGGATGTCCTGCCAGACGTGCTGCATTCCATAAGGTCTCTTTTGTGTACAGCGACGAATGCCACCCCTCATGAAAGGATGTTTAGTTTTCCAAGAAAAGCTACTAATGGAGTATCGTTACCCACATGGTTGATGACCACGGACCCTGTATTGTTGCGCAGACATGTGAGAGGCCACAAGACTGATCCACTGGTGGAGGAAGTACAACTCCTCCATGCTAATCCCCAGTATGCGTATATTCAATATTCGGATGGGCGAGAGGATACGGTCTCTATTAAAGATCTTGCACCTGCTGGAGCTCGAAAAGAGTTCGACTCTGAGAGTAGAGTTTTCAATCGTGGTATTGGACCTTCAGAGACACAAACCCTCAGTGTGGAAAATACTGATGATTCTGGGAATTTGAATGAACCGGAGTTAGTACTCTGGGAGGAGCCTCAGCAAGAGTTACGTAATTCCCAGAGGATTATCAGACCACCTGACAGACTGAATCTATAGCAGGGGGTGAATGTGATGAAATAACTGTGTTCTGATATTTGTACTTGCACTTGTAATGTCTGGAATGTTCCACTAGGGGGAACCACTAATGCTCCTCCCTGGCCCCACCCCTCTTCTGGTATGTTCTACCAAGGGCTCGGTCGATGATGGACTCTGTTAACTCTGCCATGATTCTTATTTAATAAAAGGCTTCAGTCTTAAGCTTTAACTTCGGATTCGGGCAATTATTTGGCACATCAATGCTCTCCTGCACTCTTCGTTAAACCAGGGTTGATCTCCCGGCTTGACGGTAATGGTAGAGTGAGGGATATGCCGGGCCATGAGGTTACAGATTGTGGTTGATGCACACCCCTTTACCAAGATGGTGTCCTGCGCACTTCTCATTGGAAGTGTAACACACATCTTGGACCCCACTATCAAGCATTAGGTGGCCTCATAGTGCCTAAAAAATAAGCACTACACAGTCCAAATAAGCCCCCATATTATTTTGGTGATAAACTTTTTTTATTTGTTCCTGGGATGTGGGCATCGTTGGCAAGGCCAGCATTTATTGCCCATCCCTTATTGCCATTGAGAAGGTGGTGTTGCCTTCTTGAACTGTTGTAGTCCGTGTGGGGAAGGTACTCCTACAGTGCTGTTAGGGAGGGAGTTCCAGGATTTTGACCCAGCGACGATGAAGGATCAGTGATGTACTTCCAAGTCAGGATGTTGTGTGACTTGGAGGGGAACTTGGAGGTGGTGGTGTTCCCATGTGCCTGCTTCTAGGTCCTTCTAGGTGGAAGGAGTCGTGGGTTTGGGAGGTGCTGCCGAAGAAGCCTTGGCGAGTTGCTGCAGTGCATCTTGTAGATGGTACACACTGCAGCCACGGTGCGCCGACGTTGGAGAATGTGAATGCTTAAGGTGGTGAATGAGGTGCCAATCAAGCGGGCTGCTTTGTCCTGGATGGTGTCGAGTTTCTTGAGTGTTGTTGGAGCTGCAATCATCCAGGCAAGTGGAGAGTATTCCATCACACTCCTTACTTATGCCTTGTAGATGGTGGAAATGTTTTTGGGAGTCAGGAGGTGAGACACTCGCCACAGAATACTCAGCCTCTGACCTGCTCTTGTCACCACAGTATTTATGTGGCTGGTCTAGTTAAGGTTCTGGTCAATGGTGACCCCCAGGATGTTGATAGTGGGGATTCGATGATGGTAATGCTGTTGAATGTCAAGGGGCGGTGGTTAGATTCTTGCTTGTTGGAGACGGTCATTGCCTAGCACTTGAGTGGTGCGAATGTTACTTGCCAGTTATCAGTCCAAGCCTGAATGTCCTCCAGGTGTTACTGCATGCGAGCATGGACTGCTTCATTATCTGAGGCATTGCGAATGGAACTGAACACTGTGCAATCATCAGCGAACATCCCCACTTCTGACCTTATGATGGAGGGAAGGTCATTGATGAAACAGCTGAAGATGGTTAGGCCTAGGACACTGCCCTGAGGAACTCCTGCCATGATGTTCTGGGGCTGAGATGATTGACCTCCAACCATCTTCCTTTGTGCTAGGTATGACTCCAGCCAGTGGAGATTTTCCTCCAATTCCCATTGACTTCAATTTTACTAGGGATCCTTGATGCCACACTCGAGCAAATGCTGCCTTGATGTCAAAGGCAGTCACACTCACCTCACCTCTGGAATTCATCTCTTTTGTCCATGTTTGGACCAAGGCTGTAATGAGGTCTGGAGCCAAATGGTCCTGGTGGATCCCAAACTGAGCATCAGTGAGCAGGTTATTGGTGAGTAAGTGTCGCTTGATAGCACTGTCGATGACCCCTTCCATCACTTTGCTGATGATTGAGAGTAGACTGATGGGGCGGTATTTGGCCGGATTGGATTTGTCCTGCTTTTTGTGAACAGGACATACCTGGGCTGTTTTCCACATTGTCAGGTAGATGCCAGTGTTGTAGCTGTACTGGAACAGCTTTCTTTTCCTGTTTTATACTTATTTTTAAATGTGACACAGAAATTGCACATGTGTGATGAATGGAATTTGATGGGCGTTACTCAAAACATTCATAAACGTACTGACAGACCTCTTATGGCAATGGTCACATGAATCAGAAATTCCAATTTTACAAGGTTGGATATAGAAGTGGGAGTTGCACATTTCAATTGAGAATTTGGAAAAAAGTTTTTAAGAGATCTTAGATGATTTTCTTTAATTCATTTCTGCCAATGAAATATATAAATATTGTTTTCCTTACCATTATAGGTAGATAAATAAATATTACACTGATACAAAATCATCTCTAATAACTTTTCAGTCTGTTTGTTTAGGGTATATTTTTATAGTGAAGACCAAAAAATATATAAAATATAAGGAAATATTTAAATAATTTGCAATTTTCCTTCTTTGACAAATGTTTCTTGGTATTTAGTGCTAACAAAGGGTTCTTGCTTAAATAAAACCTATTTAATTTCAGGACTTTTATCTGGAGACTGCCACCAAACTTAAATAATAGAAAATTAATTCTAGAATTTATTACTGTTCATATGAATCCTGGTTAGAGTCCTGCAATACAAAAAAATGCAGCTAATTTAATTACAATACTGTAGGAGTCTCTGCACTCCTAGCAAAGAATCTGTAAACTCACTGGAAGTTAACAAACTGAGTTTAATGTATTAAAACTATACAAAACAAGAAAATGCAGGAGAAGCTCTAAACAGGTCTTTATTCTATATCGCCACACAAGGACTGGCTGGCCACGCCCTCTACCTCTGACGTCATGACATCATCACGTTTCCCGCCGTTGGGGACGTCACATGACCCACGTGATGACGTCATCGCGTCAGATCACGATTTTGTCGATCTAGCTCTGTTTAACCAGAGCTAACACTGAAAGGTAATAATCATGATTGAAGGCAATTATACAAATCACTGTGAGAGTCTCTTAGTGGCTTTGCCACATACGCCCCCCCAGAATTGTCTTTAACGGAAAGAGTTAATCGCTGAGGAGGTCGGACAAGTCTGCTGCACCGACTCCTAAATTCCCGGAAGCGCCGATCGCCATCGTGGCCGCGCAGGAAGTACCGGGACTGGCGTGCTTGACTCGTGGCGGTCTATTCGATGGTCTGGTAACGAAACTGCATGGTGGGCGGCAGCAGCGGGCCTTCGGTCCGAAACGAGCGTGGTAGTAACAATAACCGGTCATCGGAGGTGCCTTGGTCGGAGCCGGGGTCGGACTCCTCATGGCGGGGCGTTGCTCGAGGGCGCAGTACTGTTGCCGGACCGCATAAATCTTATCCGCCTCTTCGGCGAGCGCGATGCAGTCTGCGGTTTCTGCTCGGGTGAGGGCCGCCTGGACTTGCTCGGGGAGTTGAGTAAGGAACAGCTCGCGAAACAGAAAGCACTGGGGCTCAGACCCCAGGAGAGTCAGCATGTGACTCATAAGCTCCGAGAGTTTGGAGTCACCTTACCCTGGTAGCGTCAGTAACCGGCGAGCGCGCTCCGCTTTGGTAAGACCAAATACCTGCAGCAATCGTGTCTTGATGGCGACATACTTGTCAGCATTCGGGGGACTCTCCAGAAGGCTGATGATTCTCGATGCCGTCGAGCTCTCGAGGGCGGAGACTACGTGGAGGTGTCTGCTCTGGTCCTGTACGATGTTGCGGAGCTCAAATTGCGCCTCGGCTTGCACAAACCAAGAGGCCGCCTGTTGTTCCCAGAATTGGGGGAGCTTCAAGGCCACTGCATTGGCCTCCATTGCTGGCCCGTTCTCTGCGTTCAACGCGAAAAACGATCGCGAGGATTCGGGGTCACCAATGTAGGAGTCTCTGCACTCCTAGCAAAGAATCTGTAAACTCACTGGAAGTTAACAAACTGAGTTTAATGTATTAAAACTTTACAAAACAAGAAAATGCAGGAGAAGCTCTAAACAGGTCTTTACTCTATATCTCCACACGAGGACTGGCTGGCCATGCCCTCTACCTCTGACGTCATGATGTCATCACGTTTCCTGCCGTTGGGGATGTCACATGACCCACGTGATGACGTCATTGCGTCAGATCGCGATTTTGTCGATCTAGCTCTGTTTAACCAGAGCTAACACTGAAAGGTAATAATCATGATTAAAGGCAATTATACAAATCACTGTGAGAGTCTCTTAGTGGCTTTGCCACAATACATTATAAAATGTCATGACCTGCAGCAAATTATTCCTGCCCAAGTCTTTCCTATTTGTCTGTTTTCTCTTCAACTACATCTGTGCTCAACTCTCTTTAAAGTACTTACATAGCGGGCCGTATTTTCTGATTGGAGGCTTCCTGGGTGCGGAGGCCTCCGATCTGGAAAAAATCTACGAATTTACCTGAGGGCTCCCGAGGTGCGTATACTTCCGTTCCTGGGCCTCTCCACAGTCGAAATGTACAGGGCCCACATATCCAAGAGGCGCATGCGGTTCGCAAGCATCCCTGGGATCACATGGGCCATGGGGAGCCAATAGTAGAAGGGAATCTCCCTTCATACGCTTGACAGATAGACCTGTCAAATATATGAATGGAGATCACCCCAAAAACAATGTCAAACATTAAATCAATTTTTTTTAAATCACACTTTTAAAATGATTTGAAATTACAATAAATTAAATATTTTAAACAAAAATTTAATTTTTTGAAAAAAATAATTAAGTTTTTTAGGGGCTAAAAATAAACTTACCTTTTTAAAATGATAAATGAGTGAATTTTTTTTTTTACTTTTTTTCAAATCTTATGCTGGTAAAAGCAGGCCTTACACCTGCTTTTACCAGGCATAAGATTTCTAAGGGTTTTCTGTGGGTGGAGGTTCTCCAGGAAGCGGAACTATCCGCCCGCAGAGGCCCCTCTCTCAGGCAGGCGACCAATCTGTCAAGAGCATTGTTGACAGATCGGAAATGCTGGTTTTCTGCGCATGCGCTTGGCATCCCTGAAACCGGCATTTCCGATGTCCCTACAGGTGTGTATGTAGCGCGTACACACCCGTAGGGGTCGGAATATACGGCCCAATATTTACAGCACAGAAACAGGCCATTAGGCCCAACTGTCTATGCTGGTGTGTATGTACCACATGAGCCTCCTCCTACCCTACTTCATCTCACCCTTTTCAGTCTTTCCTGATAGTTATAGCCTCTCAGTTCTGGTATCATCCTTGTGAATATTTTTTGCACCTTCTCTGGAGCCTCTATATCCTTTTTATAATGGCCCAGAAATTAGGCTCGGGGGCTTGCCGCGCGTGCAAGCCCCCGATGAGCACTTACCCGGCGCGCCTGCCATTCGGCTCCCGGGACGCTTGCAATTCCTGTTTTCAGTTGATTACTCCCGGGCAGCATCTGATGTCACGCCGCCCAGGAGTGCAGCCAGCGCAAAGCCTCGAGCGCGGAGTCTAAGTTAGACACGCCCCTTGAGGTCTCCATAACATAGGCCACGCCCCCAATTTTTAACACAAGCTGCAAAGCAATTCTGCATGCAGAGCAGCATTTTAAAGAAATTTTTTGTATTTTTATTAATCTTTAGGTAACTTTTATAAAGTTTTAAATACTTTTAAATTATTTTGAAAAATGTAAAGTAGTTTTAAACAGAATTAAAGCGTAGTTATTTTGATGAGCTGGCTGGGATCACGTGGGCACTTGGCAACCAATGGGAGGTTGCAAAATTTCATTCATGAGTTTGATAGTAAGAACTGTCAAACTCATGAAAACTCAGGGTGCCCAAAACAGCACTTAAACTACAAATAAAAGTTTAAAAAACATCCCACTAAATAAATGAACTATGAATAACTGTAAAAAACTATTTTAAACAATTAATCAAATTTAAAAAAAAATAATTTTTTAACAAATAGGGTCTAAAAATACACTTACCTTACTGTAAATTCTTTAAAAATAATAAACCTGTGGAAAAGAATTTCTAAATTGTATTAATAGACCACTTACCTGTAAAACTAAGTACTTATGTCTGGTATTTTCAAGCGTAAAAACCGGAGGCCTTTATGCACGGGCAACTCTTCACAAAAAAAGGAAATTCAGCGCGCACGCGCTGCCTGATATGTCGTATGCGTTCTGCCTCTTAACCCCTTGGGTCAGAGGAGAGGAAATGCCGGTTTTCCCCGCATGCGCTGTGCATGCTGAAAACCGGCAATTCCTCCGGGCCCACGCGTGAGTACCCTGTCCGTACTCACGCGTTGGGACAGGAATTACTGGCCCATTATGGAGATCAGAACTGTGCACAGTACTCCAAGTGTGGTCTAATCAAGGTTCTATACAAGTTTAACATAACTTCTCTGCTTTTCAATTCCATCCCTCTAGAAATGAACCCCAGTGCTTTGTTTTAATTTTTTATGGCTGTCTTAACCTGGTTGCTACTTTTAATGATTTGTCAATCTTTACCCCCAGATCCCTTTGCTCCTCTACCCCATTTAGACTCTAAGTTCCAAGGAATATGTGGCCTACTTATTTCTCCTACCAAAATACATCACCTCACACTTATCTATATTGAAATTAATTTGCCATTTACATGCCCTTGCTGCAAGTTTATTATTGTCTTCTCCTATTAACTATACCCCCTAAATTTATACCCCTCATCTTTCGATTAGGCACTTTACAGCCTTCTGGACTCAACATAGAGATCAACAATTTCAGATCATAACCTATCATATATATATATATTTTTTATCCACACTCTTTGCCTGTCTTTTATTCTTCTCTCCCACATGGCAGCTGTCTTTCATTCTGCCAGCGCAATTTACACTTCATCTAGAGCCATCCTTTGTTTCTTAACCTGTCCCATTACCATCTCCTTTTGCCTTGAATATCTCTTAATGGCCTAGAAATTCAGTAAGGCGCTGCAAGCTTTGCGCCCAGTTACCGCCTAAAGAGGGCTTCTGCGCCAGTAGAGGAGGTTGCGCTGATATTGAGCTCGGCGGTAATGGCGGTGGTAGCCGGTAGCGCTGCGCCGGCACCGATGACGTCATCGGTGTGCGCAGTGCCCCGTTTCCGCCCCGATGCCGGCCCGACGCCCATATTCAGTTGCCGCCGCCTCCTCCGTGGCGGCCACTACTAACATCCGGAGACCAGGGCCTTACTGCAGCCTTAGTGGGGCGCATAAAGGTGGAGGTGCGGCCGGCCGCTTTTTCGGCGGCCGCCTGCCCGCACCTCCTTCCCCGGCCTCCTCCACCACCCCCTCCCGCGGCATTGCCGGCTGCTTTCCGCGAGCCCGGCACTTCTCCGTGGTGCCGGGCTCATTTGCCGGCACAATCCAGCGGCGATCTCCCCGTTGCAGGCACCGCCACCTTAAGAGAAGGAGGAGGCCTGCAGTACCGCAGCCTGCCGCACCGCATCGGGTGGTGCAGCGGCACCTAGAGCGCTGAAATTCAGTTTCAGCGCCCCAAGCGGGGGCGGGCACACCCTGGAATAGCGCCCGGTTCCGACTTGGGGCGCAAAAAGTGAATATCTGACGGTCGCAAATGGCTCCGCGCCCAGCGCTAACTTTTGGGCGCTAGCCAGCTGGCGGGGCCATAGTGAATTTCTAGGCCAATGTCTCTTAACCTCTTCCACCTTCTATCCTATCACAGACCTTTCCATTTGTTCTTTCATCCCCTCCCCCTTGCTTAAAAATCTGTTCCATTTCCTGCTTTTTTCCAGTTCTGACAAAAGATCATTGACCTGAAACATTAATTCTGTTTCTCTCTTCACAGATGCTGACTGACCTGCTGAGTTTCTCCAACATTTTGGCCTAGAAATTTGGTGAGCTGCGCCACCAGTTAGTGCCTAAAGAGGGCACTCAGTGGCTTTAGTGCCACTGGCCATGCCTCCCGCGATATTTATCGGGGCGGTAATGGCGGTGTTAGCCTGTAGCGCTGCGCCGCCACCGATGATGTCATCGGTGTGCGCAGCGCCCCGCTACCGCCCCGATCGCGATATTTGGTAGTGCCCACCTCTGTAACGCCGTTCGCAAATTGCGCCTGGTTCACGGGGCCTACCTGTGGCGGTAGTGGCGCAAATTAAGGTGGAGGTGCGGGGCGGCGATTTTTTTTGGTGGCCGCCTGCCAGCACCTCCGTCCCCGGCCTCCTGATCCCGTCCGCCCCGGGCAGTGTCGGCTATGTCCCAAGAGCCCGGCACTTCTCCTCGGTGCCGGGCTCTTTTGCCGGCACTCGCGATCGGTCATCGCGCTGGTGCAGGCCCCTCCCCCTTAAGAAGGGGAGGAAGGCCTGCAGTACCGCAGCACGCCGTGCCACAGCGTGTGGCGCTGCGGCACGTTGCACTGCGATATTCAGTTTCAGCGCCCCAAGAGGGACGCGGGGCGCCTCGAGCAGTGCCCCGCATCCCTCTTGGGGCACTCAAGCTGAATTTCTGGCGGGCGCAACTGCTCTGTTCGCAACGGTAATTCCGGCGCCCAGGCGAGTTTGGCACCCCGTTTGAGCCTCCACCGAATTTCTAGGCCTTTCTGTTTTTATCCCCCAAATTTAGTGTTGTCCGCAAATTTTGAAATTTTACTTCTGATTTTCAAGTCCAAATCGTTTATGGTGAACATAAGAACATAAGAATTAGGAGCAGGAGTAGGCCATATGGCCCTTTGAGCCTGCTGCAACATTCAATATGATCATGGCTGATCTTCTACCTCAACTTCTCGGGGTGGCTGCAGGGCATTCTGGAGGGGGAGGGTGAATGGCCAGTTGTTGTGGTGCATATAGGTACCAACAATATAGGTAAAAATCAGGAGGAGGCCCTAAAAGCTGAATATAGGGAGTTAGGAGGTAAATTAAAAAATAGGACCTCGAAGGTAGTTATCTCAGGATTGCTACCAGTGCCACGTGCTAGTCAGAGTAGAAATAGAAGGATATTTCAGATGAATATGTGACTAGAGGAATGGTGCAAGGGGGAGGGATTCAAATTCCTGGGTCATTGAAACGGGTTCTGGGGGAAGTGGGACCAGTACAAACTGGATTGTTTGGACCTGGCTGGACCGGAACCGATGTCCTAGGGGGAGTGTTTGCTGGTGCTGTTGGGGAGGGTTTAAACTAAGATGGCAGGGGTTTGGGAACCTGTGCAGGGAGACAGAGGAAAGGGGAGCAAGGAAAGAAGCAAAAGACAGGAAGGAGAAAAGCAAAAGTGGAAGGCAGAGAAATCAAGGGTGTAAATCAAACAGGGCCACAGTAAATAATAATTCTAAAAGGATTAAGAGTTTTAAAAAATCAAGCCTGAAGGCTTTGTGTCTTAATGAAAGGAGCATTCATAATAAGGTGGATGAATTAGCTGCGCAAATAGATGTAAACGGATATGTTATAATTGGGATTATGGAGACATGGCTCCAGGGTGACCAAGACTGGGAATTCAACATCTAGGGGTATTCAAGATTCAGGAAGGACAGGGAAAAAGGAAAAGGAGGTGGGGTAGCATTGCTGGTTAAAGAGGAGATTAACACAACAGTAAGGAAGGAAATTAGCTCTGATGATGTAGAATTTGTATGGGCAGAGCTGAGAAATACCAAGGGGCAGAAAATGTTAGTTGGAATTGTATACAGACCCCCAAACAGTAATGCTGTGGTTGGGGAAGTCATTAAATGGGAAATTAGAGACGCGTGCAATAAGGGCACAGCAGTGATCATGGGTGACTTTAATCTACATATAGATTGGGCTAACCAAATTAGTAATAATACTGTGGAGGAGGAATTCCTAGAGTGTATACGGGGTGGTTTCCTGAACCAATGTGTGAAGGAACCAATTAGAGATCAGGCCATCTTAGACTGGGTATTATGTAATGAGAAAAGATTAATTAGCAATCTTGTTGTGCGAGGCCCCTTGGGTTGGAGCGATCATAATATGATAGAATTCTTCATTAAAATAGAGAGTGAAGTATTTGACTCAGAGAATAGGGTCCAGTATTTAAATAAAGGAAACTATGATGGTATGAGGCACGAGTTGGCTAGGATGGATTGGGGAACATTACTTAAAGGGTTGATGGTGGATAGGCAATGGCAAACACTTAAAGATCGCATGGATGAACTACTTAATTTGTTCATCCCTGTTTGGCATAAAAATAAAACAAAAAAGATGACTCAACCGTGGCTAACAAGGGAAATTAGGGATAGCATAAGATCCAAGGAGAGGACATATAATTTAGCCAGAAAAAGCAGCAAACCTGAGGATTGAGAGCAGTTTAGTATTCAGCAAAGGAGGACAAAGGGATTAATTAAGAGGGGAAAAATAGATTACAAGAGTAAGTTTTCAGGGAACATAAAGAGTGACTGCAAAAGCTTCTACAGATATGTGAATAGAAAAAGATTGGTGAAGTCAAGCGTAGGTCCCTTGCAGTCATAGAGTCATAGGCCTAGAAATTCAGTTAAGGCCCGCCAGCAGGCTAACGCCTAAAAGTTAGCGCTGCGCGTGGAGCCAGTTGCGCGCGCCAGAAATTCACTTTTAGCGCCCCTAGTCGGAACCGGGTGCTGTTCCAGGGTGTGCTCGCCTCCGCTTGGGGCGCTGAAAGTGAATTTCAGCGCTCCAGCTGCCGCTGCGCCACCCGATGCGGTGCGGCAGGCTGGGGTACTGCAGGCCTCCTCCTTCTCTTAAGGAGGAGCTGCCTGCAGCCGTGAGATCGCCGCTGGATTCTGCCGGCAAATGAGGCCGGCACCACGGAGAAGTGCTGGACTCGCAGGAATCAGCCACCAATGCCGTGGGGGGGGTGGTGTAGGAGGCCGGGGAGGGAGGTGCGGGCAGGCGGCCGGCGAAAAAGCGGCCGACCGCACCTCCACCTTAAAGCGCCCCAGTAGCGCAGCAGTACGGCCCCGTTTTTCAAACGCTGTTTGCGGCCGCTGCAGAAGAGGCGGCCGCAACTAAATATGGGGTTTGGCCCGGAAGTGGGGCGGTACCGGGACACTGCGCACACCGATGACATCATCGGTGTCGGCGCAGCGCTACCGGCTACCGCCGCCATTACCGCAGCGCTGAATATCAGCGCACCCTCTTACACTGGCGCAGAAACCCTCTTTGGGCGAAAAGTGGGCGCAAAGCCTACTGAATTTCTAGGCCATAGAGTTATACAGCACAGAAAGAGGCCCTTCGGCCCATCGCGTCCGCGCCGGCCATCAGGCCCTGTCTAATCTAATCCCATTTTCCAGCATTTGGTCCATAGCCTTGTATGCTATGGCATTTCAAGTGCTCATCCAAATGCTTCTTGAATGTTGTGAGGGTTCCTGCCTCTACCACCCTTTCAGGCAGTGAGTTCCAGATTCCAACCACCCTCTGGGTGAAAAAGTCCTTCCTCAAATCCCCTCTAAACCTCCTGCCCCTTACCTTGAATCTATGCCCCCTTGTTATTGACCCCTCTACTAAGGGAAAAAGTTCCTTTCTATCTACCCTATCTATGCCCCTCATAATTTTGTACACCTCAATCAGGTCCCCCCTTAGCATTCTCTGCTCCAAGGAAAACAACCCCAGCCTGTCCAGTCTTTCTTCATAGCTGAAGCGCTCCAGCCCAGGTAACATCCTGGTGAATCTCCTCTGCACCCTCTCCAAAGCAATCACATCCTTCCTATAGTGTGGCGACCAGAACTGCACACAGTCCTCCAGCTGTGGCCTAACCAGTGTGTTGTACAGCTCCATCATAACCTTCCTGCTCTTATATTCTATGCCTCGGCTAATGAAGGCAAGTATCCCATATGCCTTTTTAACCACCTTATCCACCTGTTCTGCTGCCTTCAGGGATCTATGTACATGCACACCAAGGTCCCTCTGATCCTCTGTCTTTCCTAGGGTCTTACCATTCATTGTGTATTCCCTTGCCTTGTTAGCCCCTCCAAAATGCATCACCTCACACTTTTCAGGGTTAAATTCCATTTGCCACTGTTCCGCCCATCTGACCAACCCATCTATATCATCCTGCAGGCTGAGGCTACCCTCCTCACTATTTACCACCCCAGCAATTTTCGTGTCATCTGCGAACTTACTGATCATAACTTTTACATTCACATCCAAATCATTAATGTAGACCACAAACAGCAAGGGACCCAGCACCGATCCCTGCGGTACCCCACTGGACACAGGCTTCCAGTCACAAAAACAATCTTCGACCATCACCCTCTGCCTTCTGCCAGTTTTGGATCCAATGTACCAAGGCACCCTGGATCCCATGGGCTCTTACCTTCTTGACCAGTCTCCTGTGCGGGACGTTATCGAAAGCCTTACTGAAATCCATGTATACCACATCCACTGCACTACCCTCATCCACACACCTAGTCACCCCCTCGAAAAATTCAATCAGAATGAGGGGAATTTATAATGGGGAACAAAGAAATGGCAGACCAATTAAATACATACTTTGGTTCTGTCTTCACAAAGGAGGACACAAATAACCTCCCAGAGATGTCGGAGAACATAGGGTCTAATGAGAGGGAGATATTGAATGAAATCAGTATTTGTAGGGAAATGGTGTTAGGGAAATTGACGGGACTGAAGGCGGTTAAATCCACAGGGCCTGATAACCTACATCCTAGAGTACATAAGGAAGTGGCCCTAGAATAGTAGATGCATTGCTGGTCATCTTCCAAAATTCTATAGACTCTGGAACAGTTCCCGTGCATTGGAGGATAGCAAATGTAACCTCACTATTCAAAAAAGTTGGCAGAGAGAAAACGGGGAATTATAGACCGGTAAGTCTGACATCGGTAGCGGGGAAAATGCTAGAGTCCATTATAAAAGATGTAATAACAGAGCACTTGGAAAACATTGACAGGATCGGACAAAGTCAACATGGATTTACAAAAGGTAAATCGTGCTTGACTAATTTACTGGAATTTCTGAGGATGTAACTCGTAGAATAGATAAGGGAGAACCAGTGGATTTGGTGTATTTGGAATTTCAGAAGACTTTCGATAAGGTCCCGCATAAGAGATTAGCGTGCAAAATTAAAGCACATGGGATTGGGGGTAAGGTACTGTCTTGGATAGAGAACTGGTTGGCAGACAAGAAGCAAAGAGTTGGAATAAATGGGTCTTTTTCCGAGTGGCAGGCAATGACTAGTGGGGTACCGCAGGGATCAGTGCTAGGACCCCAGCTATTCACAATATATATAAATGATCTAGATGAGGGAACAAGATGTAATATCTCCAAGTTTGCAGATGACACAAAGCTGGGTGGGCATGTGTGCTGTGAGGAGGATGCAGAGAAACTCCAGTATGATTTGGACAGGTTGGGTGATTGGGCAGATGTATGGCAAATGTAGTATAATGTGGGTAAATGCCAGGTTATCCACTTCGTTGGCAAAAACAGGAAGACAGATTATTATCTGAATGGCAATAGATTGGGAAAAGGGGAAGTGCAACGAGACCTGGGCGTCCTTGTGCACCAGTCACTGAAGGTAATCATGCAGATGCAGCAGGCGGTTAAGAAGGCAAATGGTATGTTGGCCTTCATGGCCAGAGGATTCGAGTACAGGAGCAAGGATGTCTTGCTGCAGTTGTACAGGGCCTTGGTGAGACCGCACCTTGAGTATTTTGTGCAGTTTTGGTCACATTATCTGAGGAAGGATGGTCTTGCCATGGAGACAGTGCAGCGAAAATAATCAACAGACTGATACCTGGGATGGCAGGAATGCTGTATGAGGAGAAATTGTGTCGATTAGGCTTATATTCGCTAGAGTTTAGAAGAATGAGAGGGGATCTCATTGTAACTTATAAAATTCTAACAGGACTAGACAGACTAGATGCAGGCAGGATGTTCCCGATGGCGAGGAATCCAGAACCAGGGGTCACAGCCTAAGGATAATGGGTAAGCCATTTAGGACTCAGATGAGGAGGAATTTCTTCACCCAGAGAGTGGTGAATCTGTGGAATTCTCTACCACAGAAGGCAGTTGAGGCCAATTCATTAAATATATTCAAGAAGGAGTTAGATATAAAAGCTAAAGGGATCAAGGGATACGGGGAGAAAGCAGGGACAGGGTACTGAATTTGGATGATCAGCCATGATCTCATTAAATGGCAGAACAGGCTCGAGGGGCCAAATGGCCTACTCCTGCTCCTATCTTCTATGTATCTATGTACCTATGTAACTTCACTTTCCCACCCGATCCCCATATCCCTCGATTTCCCTAGTCCAAATATCTACCTATCTCAGCCTTGAATCTACTCAACGACTCAGCATCCACAGCCATTTGGGGTAGAGAATTCCAAAGATTCACAAACCTCTGAGTGAAGAAATTCCTCCTCATCTCGGTCTTAAATTTCCTGCAGAGGTGCTGTCTTTCGGATGAGATGTTAAATTGCAGGCTTCATCTGCCCTCTCAGGTAAAAGTAAAAGACCCCATGTAACTATTTAAAGAAGAGCAGCAAAGTTCTCTCCAGTGTCCTGATCAACATTTATCCGTCAACCCACACCATCAAAAACAAATTAACTAGTGAACAACAGTGGTCCCAACACCAATCCCTGTGAAACACCACTTCCCACCTTCAGCCAGTGTGATTAAATTGAAGCCAGCTTGCTATCCATTCTGTAACTTGTTTCAGCAGTGGCTCAGTGGATAGCACTCTCTTTGTGGGCGGGGCTAGGATTGAGCAGATGTTACTGGTTGCCTGATTTCTGCAGGGAGTTGGAGTGAGTTTGTAAAAAGTTGGTGGTGTTTATTTTCCAGGTTTTAGGGCCTTTTTGGCCCATAAACAACAGCCAGATGGTTGTGGGGGGCCAGGAGTGCTGGGTCCCTCAGAGGACCGTGTTCCCAAGATGAATTTAATTAGGGGAGAAACTGCTGTGTCTGTGTATAATAAGACACAGACTGCAGGAGAAACGGTACAACAAGTGTTTACTGAATGAGGGTTACTCTAGAACTAACTATACAGATCACTACTCAGGGTTTATATACAGGTGTGGTCACTGCCGGTACTACAGTATACAGGAGCTGTAAAAAGTAGTTCTCTCCCTTAAAGGTACATACATTACAATTCCTCCCCTTTTAGATTAACAGTACCATAACACTCATTTAACAATTAAATATCAAACTAATTATAATTAACACTTTTAACATGCAACATTAGCTGAAAATAGTCTATTTATCAATTCAGTTTTTGGGGAGGCTTCCTGATTGTTTCTGGATAACGCCTTTCCCAAGTGTCTCGCTCTTGGTGCGGAGGCGATTCTAGCACCCTGTCATCAGTTGATTCATCAGCTTCCAATGCTATTGTTTCTGAGGTAGATGCGACCTGTACGTCGGGTTCCTCACCAGGTACGTATGGCCGAGACATGGGGTTGACTCGTTCCTGTGACTCTAGGATCTGGTCAGCATGGCGTCTCACAATGTTCTCCCCAACATCCACTGTGTACATTAGTGGCCCCTGCCGTGTGCATATCGTTCCTGGTTGCCATTTCTCTGTTCGGTAGTCGCGGGCCAAGACTGGTTGCCCTACATTGAAGCTCCTTGTCGGCTTCTCATTGATGTGCTGGAATTGCTTACTCTCAAAATCTCTTCGTACATTTGGTCTGAGCAAATCCAGACGAGATCTCAACCTTTGGTTAAAGAACATCATGGCCGGGGCCTGGTTGGCGACTGCATGTGTCGCATTTCTGTAGGCTAACAGGAAATTGTCCACCTTATGCTGCAGTGGAATGTCGTCATCGCACGTGGTCTTTGCTGCTTTTTTAAAGGTTTGTACGAACCTCTCAGCCAATCCATTTGTGGCTGGATGATACGAGGCGGATGTGTAATGCCTTACCCCATTCCTTTTCATAAATCTTCGAAACTCTTTGGACACAAACTGTGGTCCATTATCAGAGCAAATCTGCTCTGACAAGCCGTTCCTGGCAAAAATGGTCCGTAGGACTGCAATAGTTTTCTCCATGGTGGTGGAGGACATTTTGATCACCTCAGGCCATTTCGAGTGCGCATCCACGGCTATTAAAAACATTGAGTCCATGAATGGACCAGCAAAATCAATATGCACCCATTGCCATGGAGTTGAGGGCCACTCCCATGGGTGTAGAGGGGCATGTGGTGGTGCATTTTGGACCTTCTGGCATCCTGAGCAGCTCATTGTCAGGTCCTCGATTTGCTGATCGATCCCCAGCCACCACACATAAGCCCTAGCAAGGCTTTTCATTTACACCCCTCCCAGATGACCTTCGTGAAGCTCATTGAGCAATCTCTCCCTTAACTTGGGTGGAATTACCACTCGGGATCCACACATCAAAGTCCCCTGGCCTACTGACAGCTGTTCTCTTCTGGATGAGAATGCTGGCAACAGTGAGTCGCGATGTGCTGGCCATCCCTTCACCGTCAAATCATATACCCGAGACAGTGTCGGGTCATTTCGGGTCTCCTTCTCTATACCAGCGTTAGTTACTGGCAAGCATTCAATTATAGTCAAATGAAATATTTCGACAGGATCCACTGCTGGTGCTTCCTCCGCAGTAGGCAGTGGCAGGCGTGCTAGCCCATCAGCGTTTCCATGCTGTTTCGTGCCCTTATACTCGATTTCATATTGGTGCACCCCTAGAAAAAGGGACCATCTTTGTAGCCATTGCGCAGTCATCACCGGAATGCCCTTCTTTGGATTAAAGCTGGAGACAAGTGTTTGGTGGTCAGTCAGCAAGTTGAACTTCTGCTCGTGCAGATAGTGATTGAACTTTTTCACTCCCCACACTAGGCTGAGGGCCTCCCTGTCAATCTGGGCGTAGTTACGCTCGGCTGAGGTTAGTGACCGAGGCGCAAAGGCTACTGGCCTCTCCGAGCCGTCTGGGAATTTGTGCGACAGCACCGCTCCAGTGCCATAGGGTGATGCATCACACGCCAACCGAATTGGTAGTGCTGGGTTGAAATGGGCCAACACCTCTTTTGATGTGATCAATGCTTTGCTCTTCGGCCCAATATTCTTTTATCATCCTGTGATAGTTTAGAATAGTCCAAAATCCCTTCCTTAGGGTAATCTTCTTTGTTTTGGGGGATCTGCTGAATTTTGCAAATCTTACACCCACCCAACCTGCTCTGGAGAACTCCTTTTTTATGGGGTTCCGGTCCCTCCATAAGTCTCTCAAATTTAAATTTGCCATCATTTTTACAATCATCCCTCTGGAGTTATCATCCGTAAAGTTCATCTGGGCTGCGAAAGGGAGATTTAAAAATCAAGGACCCCAGGATTTCAGTTTTTATTTTAAAAAACATGTTCGAGCCTGTGGAAGGAAAAAGGCTGCAACAAAAGAATTGGGATTGGCCTGTGTTAATGGACAGTTTTGGGTATTGGCATTAACCAAGCTGTCTGGAAACTATCTGGACTGTCTCAGTCATTTTACATACTGACAATAGACCAACGGAAAATCATTCCCACCAAAATTACAAAACCATCCAAAAACTTGCATAATGCAAACCATGCCACCAACCAACAAAAGAACCTTGGCCCCCACAGGAAAAGACAACTTTACTGCAATTAAACAAGAGGTTAAACAATCGATGGGACCATCCCGAAACCACTTCACACGTTCTTAAAACAACTTAAGCAAGCGGTAGAACCATCCTGAAACCAATTAAACAATTGAGCAGATCAATATTAATGAGCCAGCCCAAAATCTAACAAGATTAGCAGGCCTGGTTTAGTATAATTGGAGGCCTGTTTTTACAAGAAAGCAGTTAGTTCATCGAGGGGAGTTCATCAAGGAAATCATCAAGAAGCAGTTCAAGCAGTTCTCCCTCTCTACAGAGTTCAGCAGTCAGTTCAGAAAGGCAGCTCTCTCTCTCTCTACACAGTTCGCTCTCGAGTTCGACACAGGAGTTCTCTCTCTCTCTGAAGCAACAGTTCACAGTCTCTCTTTCTGCAAGCACCAGTTCATCACAGAAGTTCTCAACAGTGTCTGCGATCCAGAACATCACCAGACACGCAGTCAAAGTCCTCTACCGCATACGGGGCACGGCAGGCACCAACCAACACATCCAGCAAACCCCGAAACTGTGAACCAGCTCAACTGTCAAGGATTCGTATGGTGAGCGTTATCCCTGGTCCTCTGGAGCCCAACTTAGCTAGTGAAGTGGGATTGGGAGGGGTGAAGTATTCTGTCTATTGTTATTTTCCCTCGTATATTCCGAAGTGTTCCCCCAATTTAGTGTTAAGATTATTGTGTTGTGTATTTTCCTTCTCAAATAAAGATCAAAGTTCTTTCACCAAAATTCAGTTGTCTGCTGCAATTTCATTACAGCCCCCAAATAAGTCCAAGGTCTAGAACCAAGGGAGTGGGAGCGATTCAAACCGCTCATAAGTCAGAGGCGAAGCTGACCCAAACACCACCCCCTACATAATGACGACCATGGCAGGAGCTTGGCAAAAGGGATGTGATGCAGTAGACACTGTTTTTGAGGAAAGAACGAAGATGGAAGAGAAGATTTCCTCTTATGTATTTGAGAAAGTGAATATCACCAAGAAATGGGTGCTCAGTCTGTTGCGCACTGAGCATCCCATGGACGCTGCAGCCAAATGGACTGAAAGCAAGGATCATAAAAAGTCTGTGGAGAAAGCCATCTGGTTGGTCTGCTCCCTGTGACAGATCCAGCATTTAGATAAGAGAATTGAGGCACAGACAGAAGAGCTGCAGGAATCAGCTCAACTGTCTCAAGCAAGGGCTCTAGCAGGGGAAGGATTATTGGAGGAATTAAACACCCAAAATCAGGAAAGACTACAGATAGTAGAGAAACATAGGAACAAACAGGAATACTTTCGGTATCAGGTCACCGAAGCCAAAAGTTATGTACTAGTGTTACGAGAAGAGAATGCCTGCCTTACCAGGCAAATAAAAGAACAGGAGGAAAGGTTAAGAGACGTACAGGCAGCTTATAAGATAGCAAGCCCTCGGGGTTTTGAAGCGGGAGATCACAGCCCCTGTCAGAAGCAGATCGATAATTTAAACCTTGCCCTGTCCAGGGAAAAAGGCATGGAGTGCCTAATAAGCCCGGGTGCGGCCTGGGTGGACCTGGAAGTAGAAGGGGAAACTGTTCAGACGTCACCTGTGGCGCCGGGGAACAACTCGGTTGGGCAGCAGGAGGGACAGGCAATTTTTGAGGCTGGCAGGGAGAGCACATCACCACCACCTGTGGCGCCGGGTTTTAACTCGGTTTGGCAGCAGGGAGAGGTGGGCGAGCCAATGCAGGAAAGGTCAGAGCCGGGGCCGATGTTCCCGGTCCGGCAGCAAAAGTTTAGCCCGCCCGGCGGTGGTGGGGGTCAAGAACCCCTTGAAAGCCAGTTTGTGATTCCCCATGGGACACAACAGCTTAGGGCTATGATAAGCCACTTGAATAAACTCACCCAAAAGGGAGACCCCTCGGTCCACTTCATGGACGTGGAACAAGCAGCAGGCATTAAAGAGTGTGATGACTCTGAGATGGCCAAAATGCTCCTTTTCTCCCTGGATGGCAAGTTGTACCAGTCCCTCTTTGCAGAGAGCAAGAAAGGGCAGGGCGGGTACGCTGCTATCCGGGAGGAAGTTCTGGAGGCGATGGGGATGAATGATGGTAGTCCTTTCTCCCGGGTGGAGAGGTCAACACAGCTCGCAGGGGAGACCCCACAGGCTTTCGTAGACAGGTTGTGGCCTGTGTACAGGAGTGCCTGTAATGGATTTCTCAACCGGGCTCACCTGAACCAGAACGAGCTGGCCCACTGGCTCCGAAGCCTGGTGGAAAACAGCTTGCCGTGGATCAGAGCTAAGGCTGAGCTTTGGTTTGACCTGAAAGACCCCCGGGTCACCGAGGAGACAGTGGTCAGACAACTGACCCTGGCTTACTGGAACGGCAGAGGGATAGACGAGCACCCACCAAAAGGAGAAGTATATGAAATAAAATCTAGCCAGAGTAAGAAAGAGTGGCACCAGGAATGGGGTAACCCTTCCGATATGAAGCATAACTGCTTCGGGTGCGGGAAGAATGGGCATTGGAGAAGGGACTGTAGGAATCCATGGAAGGATGACATAGGAAAGAACTCCCCAGCTCCTGCCCCAATAACAGAGACACCGATCTCTCCCCCCATGGTTGATTCATTAGTAGCTGCACTTCGAGTTTTATTAACTGGCCCAGGGAAAGTAGCCACCACCACTGGTGCTTTAACCCCATCTGCCCCATACAACCCAGACCTATGACTAGAACCAGCGCAGCCTGTCGACTTGTGTCCCCTTGAATACGATGAGGAGGGCAGGCCCTGTGTTAAGATGGGGGTGGAGACGGTGCAGGGGAGATATTTGGTGGACACTGGAGCTTCCAGCACGGTGGTCCATTCGGAAGACCCGACCAACTCACCCAGGTCTAACAAGGTCACATTTAGCCTAATGGGATTCACAGGGAACGAGCAGGCTGGGGAAATGTCCAAACTTTGGCCATAGATTTAGGATCCCTCCATACCACGTGGGATGGTAACCAAAGGACCAACGAAATGGCCAAGCAGGGGGCCAGGGAAGGAGAATTCTGGGATCCCTGCAGAGCAGGTCTGGTAGCCGCAATCCGGGACAAGGGAGGCACACAGGGGGTAGCTTTGGCCCCAGACTTAAAGCAGGTCCAAGCCCAGGATTCCGTCCTTAAGGCCGTCCTGGTAAAGAGAGAGAATGGGGAGTCCATAGAAGGCCCATTCGGGGCAGTGGACGAGACTTTAAAACAGATTCACTGGCAGGCTGCTAGTTACATTAACCAGTGTAAACTGTTTAAACCCGGGAAAGGGGAACAGCCAGAAAGGGTGAACCGTTTTAAAAATAGAGATCATCAGCCTGCAGCTGTGGCAAACTCACAGACCGCACCGGAGGGGGCAGTGGCTTGTGTTACTGGAGGGGCCCTCCCAACAATTATTTGGGACATGCCCCCAGTAGCCGGAGCCTTAAGGAGGTCTCCTCGCATACCACAGCAAAAACTACCGTGGTCACCTGTGTACCACTTTAAATGGTCTAGCCCCAGGAGGGCCACAACCCAAAAGGGAATGCCCACGGTAAGGGATCAGCCTAAAAATAGGGATCCCCAGCTTGTAGCCTCCAACGGTGAGGGACTCACAGGAGAGGTACCGTTGGGCAGAGAGAGAGAGACAATGATCCCCAGCCTGTGGCATCAGGCTGCGCGGAACCCACAGGACAGGACAGGGAGCCAGCAGCCACAACGAAGGGGGTAGTGTGCTGCAGTACAGGAGGGCACACTCCCCCGATCAACTGGGATTCAGAGAAACTCCCAGTTCCTTTAAGAAGGACTCTCCGGGTCCGGTGGCACAGGCCACCTTACGCCCAGGCATACAAGCTGCCCAGAAGCCACAAAAGATGGAGACCAAACAACAATTAGCCTGGACGTCCGGAGACGGGTGGTGGATGTACATACAGTTTTCTGATTAATTTTAAATGTGTTGTTACAGTTTGGTAGTTTTAGGAATTATTATTTAAATATTTTTACTAAGTAAGTTTAAGTTTTCGAAACCCGGTAACTGTGTCAAGTCAGAGAACCTTCTTGGGACATGGCCATCTGTTTTATGTGTCCCTACAGAGAGGATATCGGCATGGGAAAGTTGTAGGGGGTGGCGTGGCGTGTGCCCAGTCAGCTTCACCTCTGACTGTCTCTGAGTGGTTCGAATTACTCCCACACCCCTGGGTTCTAGACACCAGACTTAGGTACAGGCGGCGATACAGAAAATCGAGTAGACAAGTGGTTTGGTGCAACAAAACCAAAATGTTATTAAAAAGGTTGAATAAAACACAATACTACTGAGAATTACTGGTATAGTTACAGGCATAAACAGTTAATACACTTATATGGGAATGGGGAACACACGGCACATCGAGGGAAACAAATACATTAAAAATCCCCTTATCCTTATCCCACCCCCTATACCTAAGTAGATTAAGCTATGAGGGGCCAGGAATTCACTCTCACCAATTCGAAACCTGTTGCTTTAGCTGGTGGGGTTTTGAGGTTCGCTCTTTCTGTCCTTTGGGGTATCTCGTCGCCATGTGGTCACAGGGCGCAGCGCTGAAGTTGTTTGTGCAAAGCAACCTCCTTTTCTACCGTCAACATCTTCGTCGATTACTTCGTCGCGATGGGCCTTCTTCTTCTTCGGGCGGCCGCCGATGGTAATGCTGCGGTTGGGGGTCGGTTGGCAGTCTTTACCGTTTAATGATTTTCCTACCCAAGCTTCGAACACCAGCTTATTCTTCAACTGGGCTATTACTGTCCATGTAACAAACGCCAGCTTATAACTAGGCCGTCTGTCTTGATTTTGCTACCCATTCGTTGAATGCCAGCATATTCTTAAACTGGGATTTTACTGTCTATTGGTGAAAAATAAATTCACTCGAGTCTGTCTTAAAGTAAAAGTACACAGTTTATTAATAGAACTTTCTGGGAGAAGGTCATAGACCCCGCGGTCTAGTGACACCCTCCTCATTCTCTCTTGGTTGGTACAGCTTTTTATTCTATTTTCATCCAATCACATTGTATTACAATAATCACCTGATTACATATGGCTTATTTATTCTTTTCAGTATTAGTAAAGGTTAGTTACATCTTACTATGCCTTTGGTCATAGGTCAAATTCCCATGACCCCTATATTCTGCTGTGTGTACAATTTTTAGCTAAAGCAGCACATTCCTTATCGCTTACTCAGAAAGCTTCTAAAATGTTTTTTGTTATATTAAACACACACATTTAGTCTTGTCCCACAGCTGCGTCTTATCTTTGTTTTCTGAAGCTTCCCTACACACTGTCCTTTGTGCAAAACTAGCGAAAGTAGCACTTTTCCAATCTGTACTGATATAAGAAAGTCTTTTTCACATAAGAAAGTCTTTTTCACATAAGAAAGTAGTTATGTAACTTGCTTGCGCTACTCTGTCTACATCATTCAGATAATTGTGAAACTTCTTATCGCCACCAGGTTTCTTTTAGCTCTGGCTCATCTGCACATGACCCCACTTCTTTGTTCTGATTTTAATTCTGCTGGCACCACTTAATTAAGTGGTTATCTCAGCTGCCTGTCTGCTGCTGAATTCTGAGAGGGTTCATTTTAACCCTTTCAGTCCGTCCTGTTGGTCCCACACCAAATTTAGATTTTGGCTAGGGATACCAACTTCTTTTCCACTTTTACCATCCCTGGGATTACTCCTATACTGATGGCTTAAACTTAGTACCTAAGTTCGTCTTTCCCCTCTGTCTATCTTGTTGTGCGAGGCGTGGTAGTCTGTGCAAATGACCAAAAAACTTTACATGTATGTTCCTATCTCTATCAGTTCATTATCCTGCATTAACTGTTCGGTTTCTGGCTCAATATCGATTATATCAACTGTATCAACCGGCATTATTCGGGACACAGCTGCCCTACAACATGCATTCAGAACCGTCATCATAACACAAAATAATACTACCACTATAATAACAATTATAAGTCCATGCGTCAGATATGAACTCCAAGATCCTCCAAATAGCCAACTCCACCAACCTTCCCCTGGGGTTTTGTGGCTCCTTGTTATCTAGCAGGTGCTATCCTCACTGTTTCCTTGCATTTTACCATTCCCTTATCATTTCTATTTGTCTTTTGATGCTTGATATTCGACCTTGCTGGCATTTATGCTATCTTTTTCCGCTTGCCTGTTGTTAGTCCCTGGTCTAAGAATTAAAACCCATCTTTGAATCTAACAGCTATTTCTTACAATTACCTTTTTTGAGAAGGAAATTTCCTTATCGACTTCTCACAATCGGCTCTTGACAAATCTAGCTAGCTCTTATTGCTCTCTCAACTTGGGCGTTAGTTAATAGGGAGTCTTGAAGATTTCTCCCTTCCTTACAGTCCATTCCTTGAGGAGAAGGAGCAACCTCTAACCCCTCACTCAAATTCAATTCACTGTTCCGGTGTTCCAATTCTGCCCCGCCTGGGTTATCCTCTGTTTCTTCTATCTTTCCTGATGTTACCCCGCCTGGTGTCTCCTCTACATTGCTTCGGATCTTCTCTTTCGGTGTGCTCAATTAATTTGTTACTGCTGGTTAGTCATGGGCATGAGTATCCAATTGGCTTATGTATCAAAGTCTTACTACACACGTTATATATATCAAATACACTATCATTACAAGTTGGATAACTACCAGAGCATGTGAAATAATACAAACCTAAGGGTGTGCTGATGTATTAAGCCCAATATCCCACCAATGTGAGTTGTCCCCTATGCTGTCAATTTCAATATCTATTCTCGAGTTGACTTGCTCAAAAACATAAAAATGCTTTAGGGAGGAGTTCAATCGCATCATGAGCTCACTGAAACCCACAAACAACAGGGGAATATCATATCCGAGTATCCGAATTGTGCCACATAATTGTGTAGCTCATACTTAAAAACGTGTTGGTTTATGGGACAGGTCCTGTTAGACCCGTAAAGCATGGTAATTGCAGTAGTAGTGACACAGGAGGCACCACTAAAATCACCTCATACTGGATTCGTACTGGTTTTTCCCACGCACTGTTACCTACAAAACACAATTATTACAGTCACAGTTAAATTCAGTCTTACAATCATATCAAATACATTACAGTTTAACATCTTATCAACAAATCATGGATTTAAAAGATTCTCTAGATCTCTCTTTTGCTCATATCCATCTTGTGGATAATTCTTACTAATCATAATTTCTCCTTAGCCCTCGATTGTACCACTCCAGATTCCATGCAACTCTCCACTTCAACTTCAATCCCTCTAACAGGTACCCGTGTGTTTAACTCTATTCTGATTGTTTCATTAATTAGATCGTTTCTCGATGGAGTATGCTTTAAAAGTTGTCTCGCTCTCCTGAGCCACATTAACCATTTCATGTCTTGCTGTTGTCAAGTAACTGAGCATGTCTAAGACCCATTCTTCGTGCAAACTCAACATACATTCCTGGATGGTAATTACCTCATACGTATTGAATCACATTTGCACACTCATATCAGTATCTCAATATCGTGCCACACGTGCCATCTGATACAAGCCTTTCTCGGGCTTTCAGGTATCTTATCGAAAGATTGTAGTCGCCTGGAGATCTTTGCTCATCTTCGTCTGCATGGTCCCGATGTCTTGGGTAGTGGCCAGACTATCAAATTCAGTTTTCTTAAAAGTTTATTAAAGGCAGGGACACAAATGTCTCCAAGAGAAAGCTATTAATTTATTATTCTTAACTACATTTTCCTGACTGTCACTAGAAAATTTTGAAAATTCCCATTCAGTAGTGTAATTCTCCTGTTTCAATCTTACACTCTCAATCACTTTCCTTTAATTACCATTCATATCTCATTCATGAGTCCTGGAAAAACTTTACTGTCCAGTACAATATTTAAGATAGAAAACATAGATCAAACATTCTCACTTGATCCAAGTTATTAACACATTTTATTATCATTATTTTCAGAGGATCTTTTATTTTCCCAAAAGTAACCAAATATATAGTGCCTGAGTCCATTTTTTCATTTCAAAATTATCCCAAAATCCAAATAGCAGTACAGTTGAACTGACAGGTTTTTGTCAATGTTCAATTTCATCTCTATCAATTTATCTTCCATTTCCAATTTCAGAAACAAGCGATTCTCAGGCTAGGTAGCTTACACAGTGTTTTTAACATTAGAGACAGAAGTGTTGCAATTAGTTTACAAGGTAACTTCCATTTAACAAAAGAAAGAAGGGAATCTATTGTGACTCTGCTTAGAGCCCAAGGGATTAATTTATCAAATCTTAATGTTCCCTCTGTCACTGTGGTGAAATAATAACTTAAAATTAAGAAACTTAAATTTAATAATGTCCAATATCTTTAGATTTCATACTAAAGTTGTTGCTTGGTGAACTTAAACAGCTGTCATTGGAAAGGGTTAACTCCTTTGCAGGTTTTTAAGAAGGTGGAGCAAAACATTATCAAATGCACGCAACTGTGTCAATTCACATAAATCAAAAAAAAGAACTTTCCTGATCGAAAGACAGTTTTGTTTTCACACTTTAACTAAACACGAACATGGAGGTAATATGGACAGTGAAGAAAGACGGGATTGAGCAAAGTTCACAAGCTAAGTAAGTCTTTGTAAGGAACTCTGCAACTATCGGATGTTCTTGCGGAGTGGAGTTATCTTATTCAATGCGGTCTACACAAATTTACACCAACCAAAATTTCACTGTGGCCACAATGAAAGTCTGGTTTTAATAGGCTAATTAACCTCATAACTCCAATTTAATCCAGATCTTGTAAACATTCAAATTAATTTCCTTCCAAGCACATTGGCAACTGTAGCTTTAAGGCAGAAGCTTATCTTTTGTAAAACTATGAACAGACAAACAAAACAAAATAGCACATTCTTGCAGAAAACAGTAAATTACATCATATTTCTTATTGTCCTTTCTTCAGATGTCTTTCCAAAATACTGTAAAAACATTGAATATAACTGGAGAAAAATTAGTTTTTTCACATTTAAACAAATCCAATCAAACTGCTTCAGAAGATTTCACCATAGCAACCACGACTCCAAGGTTAAATCTTAGACTGAAACTTAATCTTTTGTTAAACAAACTTTTTGTTGCTCTTCTCAGTTTTTACACACCAGCTTAATTTAAATTAGTTCAAAGGTTTTTTTCCAATTCTTGGGGCACAATCTTTTTCGCACATTCTTAAAGCTTCCAAAATCCAAGACAAGACAAAAGTTTTTAAATGCTTTTAACACAGAGAAGTGGGTGGAGCTAAAACAAACACAACAGAATCTTTCTTTTAAAGACAGACTTTCAGACAAAGAAATACTGTAACTTCTTAAACATTCATAGTCAGGAAAACTTTCACACTTTAGCACACACTTTCACGCAAACTGTAATTCCAGCATTTTTTAAGGTTCCTTTTACTCAGCAAATCTTGTGTTTTATTTGTCTCAGCACAAATGTTAATAACTTCCATGTCAGTAAAACTTTAAGTTTCTCTTCTTTTTCCATCGGTGTCCCTTGTCCCTATCTTCTTTCTCCTTGTTTATCCTTTAGTTTTGCCAATTTTTTTTCTCTAACTTTGTCACCTGCTCCTGTAGATTTTCGTTTTAATTTCCTCGGTCTTTTGAATGACCGTTACTAATTGGTGTACCAATATAACTCCCACTTTCTTTGTCTTACTTCACTTTTGTGTCTCCCACCATTCTCGTTGGTACACTGGTACCTTAGACGGATTCCATCCGTCCTTTTTCATCTTGCCTATCAAACCCTTCTAGTCGTCTGCATAGAGCCTGGTAAGGGACCCAGGGGGTCCCCATTCCATCTCTTTCCCCGACGCCATATCCAGTCCTACGTCAGTCTTACCTACTCTGCTGCGTTTCTCTGTGCGGGTTTGCCATGATCCTGTCTTTATTCGTGGTACATCCGTGACCTGGGATTTTTCCCCTCCGTCTTACCTCTAGTAAACCCCCGGTGGTCGTAAAGGACTATTTAAGCGGTTAATTAATCACAATTAAGCAGACATAAATTCATTGACTTCACGATCCCAGGGTACTTTGGAGTCTCTCAGCCTACTTGATCCTGGCAATCACGTGGGGCCCAATCACCCTCTTAATTCCAGCTCAGTCTAGGGTCGATGAGACAGGCACCCTCCTTGTCCTTGTCGATCAGTCAATCACTCATTCCTTCACGACCTCTATTGCTACACAGTGTTCCTTTAGTTCATGCGATCCACACTCACACAACTGTGTTCTCTCACCTCTTACAGACTTTCACTTGATTCGTGATGCTACGGCACTGTCCCTCCGCCTTCCCAGATGACTCAATTTCTAGACGGTCAGAATTTGACTTCTCGTCCGGGTTCACTGGTACGGACAGTCTTTCAGTTCCGTAGCACCCTTCTCGCAGCACCAATTTGTTGGTGAAAAATAAATTCACTCGAGTCTGTCTTAAAGTAAAAGTACACAGTTTATTAACAGAACATTCTGGAAGAAGGTCATAGACCCCACGGTCTAGTGACACCCTTCTCGTTCTCTCTTGGTTGGTACAGCTTTTTATTCTATTTACATCCAATCACATTGTATTACAATAATCACCCGATCGCATATGGCTTATTTATTCTTTTCAGTATTAGTAAAGGTTAGTTACATCTTTCTATGCCTTTGGTCACAGGTCAAATTCCCATGACCCCTATATTCTGCTGTGTCTGCAATTTTTGGCTAAAGCAGCAAATTCCTTATCGCTTACTCAGAAAGCTTCTAAAATGTTTTGTCTTTGTTTTCTGAAGCTTCCCTACACACTGTCCTTTGTGCAAAACTAGCGAAAGTAGCACTTTTACAATCTGTACTGATATAAGAAAGTATTTTTCACATAAGAAAGTCTTTTTCACATAAGAAAGTAGTTATGTAACTTGCTTGCGCTACTCTTTCTACATCATTCAGATAATTGTGAAACTTCTTATCACCACCTGGTTTGTTTTAGCTCTTGCTCATCTGCACATAATCCCACTTCGTTGTTCTGACTTTAAATCTGCTGGCACCACTTAATTAAGTGGTTATCTCAGCTGCCTGTCTGCTGCTGAATTCTGAGAGGGTTCACTGTCCATGCATGTAACGCCAACTTATTCACCAAACGCCAGCTTATAGCTAGGCGTTTGTCCCCCAACGTGTCTTTCCGCTGCCCTTCTCTGCCTTTACCGGTTTACTGTATTCTTCGTCTCATCTCGTCTCTTCCGCCTGTTTGTGGCCTGAGTGTCTTGTGTGTTTTTTTTTTAACTCGGGTCTCGTTCTCCTCCCGCGTTGGGCCCTCGGTGTAGTAATGGGCGTCCTTGGTGTTGAGCGGTGCGGGGAGCGAGAAGAGAGCCCGCCATGAGGCCAGGGCACAAGAATGAGAGGCAGCAGGCCAAAAGCCAAACGATAAGAGGCCAGAGCAAGAGCGCGAGATCACTACCGATGGGCCTACAATTATACCCGATTCTTCATTCCTTATTTGCGCACCAAATCAGGTCAGTCCTTTGTCTAACTTTTGGCGGGCTCGTTTAAAATGATTACAGCCATTTACTTTAACGACTTCTGGAGTGGTTGTCCCCGTGTTTAATGGTTTCGCTGTCCTGGCTGTTTGTCATTTATGAAACTTAATCAGGTTTCCTGACTTGGCAGCTACCTGTGAGCTGTTGCTGATTAAATATGCAGAAACCTAATGGCCTCGATTTAGGCCCATTCTAAGTTGATCTGTTTCAAGGTGAATGAGTGCATATTCTGTGTTTGCTTTAGCTGTCTGGCTCCACAAAGTCTCTTCACAGATTCATGCATTTTAAGTTTCATTTTGGGTTTGAAAAAGTGCCTGCCTTTTCTGCAGGGCCTTGCTTTTAAAATCCTGTATTTTTGGTCATGAGGTTGAAGAAGCCATTTTGGGTACCCTTTTTAACAACTTGTCCATACAGGGTCCCTTTATCAATAGCTTTTGGGGAATGTGGGAATTTTGAGAACCCGACACTCCCCCCTGTTGATACTAAACTTGCTTTAAGTATCATCCTGATAAGGTGAGCAAAATTTCCGACCCTCCATAGTCAATCTTCCCCTGCAAATACCTATCTAAGATACCCATGACACGTGCATTTCCCATTCTGTAAAATGTAGTGTACATAAGCATACATAGACAGATTACAGTTGTTTACACACATCCAAGCATGGAGGGGGTCCAACACCCCTGCACCACTTGGTACATGTCATCTTTATTACAAACAACACATTGAGAATCTTTATTAAAAACAACAAAACACAAAAAAACAACAATCTTTAATCAATAATACCAACAAAGTCAAACAGAAGTATCTCCCTCCACCTTAACATAATGTTCCTTCCAGGTCCTTTGGTTTCAGAATTCTAGTATATTACCTTTTCCCTTGCACTGAGTGCATACTAGGTACAATACTATCCCCAACTGGCAAACCACGAGGATGTGGGAAGCCAGTCTAATCCACTAAGGGACCTCTATATACTCAAAAATGTCCCACCAGGGTGGAACTACAATGTCCATTATCTTGGCCCCTATCTCTACTGTTTTCTGCTCCAGAGTGTAAAAATGTTTCTGTGAAACTATTACTGCTTTAAGTATTTTGGTAAGATGTTCTGGGAGAGGGGGAATTTTGTAGTCGAAATGTGCTACATACTTTTGCAGATTGGTAAAATTCTCCTTTAAAGTGAGTTGAACAGTGGAGGGTTCAGGAATGGGGACAATTTGTTCCTGGGCCACTTGAACTTCTGCCTCGGGTTTAAAGCAGAAACTGCTGTCACTTACCGGACACCAGCTATGCTGTCCATGCTGGTAGTGGGGCGCACCTGTGGTGGCACAATATGTCCCACCTCCTATCTATGCTACCTGCGGGGGAACATGGTCTTGTGCCATTGCCTCCATGGTAAAATTTATAGGTTTTGTGCCAGCAGCTCTGAACCCGCACTGTGGTTTTGAATAGGCGTTCTAGTGCTGGGGACACAGGATTATGTGTGCTCCCCAGCTCCGGCACCCCGAGAGGTCAGTACCTGTCATAGCGTGCTCCCACTTTATGACGTAAGGTGGGACCGCTGTGAAACGGATGTGTGCAACCCCTTGAATGACTCCAATGTTCTCTACCCTGTATACCGGCGTGGGTCCGGCTGTCATACCCATGACCGGCATCCTAACTACTATACTCATGATAGTATGGTTTGACCATCCACAATCTACTGGGACTGGGTAGGCCTCAGAAGTTAGCCAGAGTTGGCACGGGCTTAATGCGTTCTCAAATGGATGGAGGGTTGCAAGGTGCTTGATGCTGATCCAGGAGGGGACTAAACCCTGTTTTAAATCCTCCAAATTACTGCGGCCCTCGCCCAGCAACCATGCCCCGTACAGCACGCACACCTTGTTCTGCACAGCCTGGTCAGAAGCATTTCTGTCCTCCCTTATGAGGGCATTTACAGGCTTTGCGTGCTTCTCCAGCTCGGCTATAATTTCTTTTAAATGGACCGTCATGGCCTGGTCCTCATGGAGCTCCGAGCCCACTACTTTGTTCTCATCCATTAGGATTTTCTTTAACTGAGTTTTTAAACCGTTTATCTGGGTCTGTAATTCTATGTCATCTAAACTGTTGATGACAGAGGACCCAGCGTTAAATGCAGTAAAAACATCATTCCATGCTCCCCTTCTTTGCCTTCCCGCATTACCCAAAATCTCATGGTGTGTGGTGTACAGTTCGGTTTTGTCGACATTGGCGAAATCAAACTCATAAAATGTTCTGAACATGTCCTTTAATAGGGCCTGGTATAGCTGCTCTGTCTCTTTGGGGCACCACTCCGGTAAGTGTAACTCGGTGAGGCTTAAAATCACAGAGGCTACCGCGTAGTGTACCCCCTGGTACAGCACCTGATCCGTAGGCACTAGTACCAGCCCATTCCCTGGCCCCTTGGTGGTGGCGGGGCACACCTCCCTGTTGTAAGATTCGCAAAATTGATATTGTATTAATAAGGGTCGAATGGCAGAAGAGGCCATGATTTTAAAGACTTTAAAAAAAAGCCCAGGAAAAAGGGGCATTCAAAATGGCCACCAGACCCTGTGACCAACTTATTGGGACACTTTAAAATGGTTTTTGCAGTCCTCAGACAGCTTTGTGGATTCAATCCACAGTAGGTTCTGGAAGCCGTTTCTGAGAGAACGAAACCAGACAACCACACATACATAAAGATTGGATGCAGATCCAGGCAGATCGGCCTGTAGATAAAGGCCATCTAAATGTTTACCCAGACAAAGGGGAACATTCCATATTCATAATGAACGCATCAAGGACCCGTTAAAGACTTCAAGAAGACATTAAAAACAATGAAGGTCATTCTAGACTAGAGATGGCCCGTTACCGGCCATCCATGAACAGTTTAAAATATAATAACTACCCCGTTGTACAACCAGCCCGCCAAAATTAAAACAAAAGACTAACCTGATTTGGCGCGAGATAAGGGCTTCTGCTGAGAAGTATAATTGGGAGACACCGGGGGTAGCGAAAAAAAAGGAGGCTTCATGTTAGATATTGGAAGAGAGAGGTTCCTTTCTTCAGATTCAGATTCAGATTCAGATTAGATTTATTTGCCATATGTAACAAGTACAATGGAATGCTTGTTCCTCGCAGGGACGCGTCAGCTATACATACAGCGCCGCGTTCAGAGTCAATACAATGGCTTCCCGTGGCAGTGGGAGCATGATGTCCCTCAGCCGCTCCGTCCTCCTCTTCACCGCGGCCTCCTCCTCACTGTTGCCGGCTCCACGTTCCACGGCCCGGGGCCTACTTCTCCCTCTCCCGGGTCGGCCTATGGCCACCATGCTCGGCTCCCCTCCTCCCAGTCGGAATTCCTTCCCGCCAAGGAGCTGCTGGCCGATGTGCTCCAGCGGGTCGGCTTGGCTGCTGCTGCTGCTCACCGCGCTGCGCTGCCTCTGCCTGACTCGCCGAGCACCTCGCTCCGGTTGCGGGAGCGAGCGGCGAGAGCTAGCTGCCCGAAACAGGGAGAGCGATCTCAGCACCGGACCGTCACGGCCGCCATCGTCATCTTCGTGGGATCTTCGGTAATAGCCGTTACCTTCGATAGCAGCTGGAGTTCGGAGAAGAAGACGGTTCGAGCCGACGTCCCGCCCCGGGGTAAAACATTGGGAGATCATCGATCAAACCCGGGCCGTTGACAAAACGGGAGGTAGTAAAAAAAATACTGAAGAAACCTATAAGAAAGCCGGCTAGGGGCTTCCAACCGTGGTCAAGCAGATGATCTCCACCGACATCCAGGCCCGTCAGTGTCCAGCCTGTCCGTGACCTTCACCTCAAGAAAGAGAGTGAGGTGTGGCGCAACCCGCTGTGGCTCCACTGACCACGAGGAAACAGAACGCCTGAGGGGATCAAAACGCAGACCTGTTTCAAAACTCTATACTTTTCCAACTGGATTGGTGAGCATGTTTCTGGCCCTTCATAATCGGATCTAGATAGGGTAAAGGGGGTGGTCATTTTGGGTATAATTAACATGAGTTGTTGTCCCTCGATGTTCCGTGTGTTTCCCCATTTTATGATGATCCTTTTAAGGTATAATATGCCTGTATCCATTTTAGTTCGTACTGTATTGTTATGATTTGTTTTTCCCTCCCATGTACCCTCTTATTTGCTTGCATTTGATTTGTTTTTCCTTATGCAATAAAATATCATTTCATTTCATTAAAACTGGTCTATAAGAGTATTCTCTACATTGTAGTTCCTGCACCTAAGTCCAGTGTCTAGAATCTAAGGGGTGAGTGGGTCGAACCACTCAAGGTTTTTCTGTGCAAAAGAGAGAGAGAGAGAGAGAGAGAGAGAGGCCTCTGAGAGAGAGTAACCTCTGCGATCTGCGAATCTCGAGAGAGCAAAGCCCTTACACTGTGTGTCCTTGCTGCCTGAGTCGTGGGCAGGGGCACAAGCTCAGTGGCATTGACTGGGATTGGGGAGTATGGGACCGCGCAGGCCTTTAGGCTGGTATCCCACTTAATACCCTCCCCGGCGTCTTGCCACTGCCGGTGGAAAATGATAGATATGCCTGTGGGGCAGACCTTCTCTGACCCCCACATACAGACATAAATCCCTTGATCCGGTTCCCACCACTTGTCCCAGCACACACTTAATCCCCCGTGAGTCCCTGTAATCGTCCGGTGGGTATTGTTCCCCAACCGTTCCCACTCGACTGCGGGGTTCCTCATATCCTTGCTCAGCTTTCTGAGCCACCACCACTTATCCAAATGAATCTGTCCCTTGCATGTTAAACATACACATTTCCCTACGGTGACACTAACCCTTGTGGTTACAACCTGTACCCTGGGGCACAGGAGGGAGGCCTCCCCATACGTGAACCCGGTCTGGCTGGAGTACTGAGACGAATTGGACCACAGCCACCCTGGCCACTTACCCTCGTGGACGTAGACGGTGATCTCCTCCACGTCCCGTTCGCCAGTTCCATCGGTTACTATAGGTGCTCTTTCTCCTGAGCACACATAGATGTGGGATTCCTCCACGTCACCTCGCATTCCAATGCTCAGTCCAATCAGGGCAAGTAGGATTATGCCCCCCTTCATCCTGAAAATCTTTCTGCAAAAGATACAAGAGCATATAGCCAGGTCCCGAGGAGACTCAAATACACACACACTTAACAGATTGCTACTTACTTAAAACTACCCATCACCTTGTTTAAACTTACACAAAACACCCTAACTTAAAAATACCTAAACTTAAATTACCTAAACTATATACATCTGCCACCCGTCTCTGGGCAGCCAGCCTAATTCCTGTTCGGGCTGCGGCACACCGCTCCCTTCGGCGTGACCGCACTGTCCTGCACTTTCGGTCCCTCACAGCCTGTGGCTGCTGGCTGGGGACCTCTGTCTTCAGACTGATCCCTCACTCGAGGGGCGGCCCTTTTTAGCGGGGGAGCTGGTGACCACTGTTTCCTTGGCTGGGGCATCTGTGGGAACCTTCTAGGGACCTTGGTGGGTGGGGGTTTTCTGGCTGGTGAGCCTTTAACCCAAGCCACTACCCCCTCCGGTGTGGTCTGTGGGCTTACCACTACCGCTGGCTGGGGATCTTCTTCCTCAGGCTTTACCTCTCCCGAACCTGGGCTAGGGGCAGGTAACTCTTCGCAGCCTGGTGCAACAGGCTGAGGGTCTCCGCCCGCAGGTCCCAAATCTGGGTCCGGGGCCGGGTCTTCGCCCTCGGGTCCCTCCTCCTCTAAACCTGGGTCAAGGGGCGGGGTCTTCGCCCTCGGGTCCCTCCTCCTCTAAACCTGGGTCAGGGGCGGGGTCTTCGCCCTAGGGTCCATCCTCATCTGGAGCCCAGAAGAGTGGGGGAGTGTCCCAATCGATGGGCGGGATGGCCCCTCCCCTTAAACAAGCCACAGCGTCTGCCTGTGCAGTCTATGAACTTGTTCCCACTGCAGGCTGAGGATTTCTATCCTCAGACCTTACCCCAATGGACTGCTTTCTCTTCTCGTGTTTAAACAGTTTGCATTGATTAATATGGAACCATTTGGTGCGCCGAGGCATCTTAATGGCGTACACCATGGGGCTTGTCTTGAATACAATGCTGTAGGGCCCCATGTATAATGGTTCTAAACTTCCTACCTGAGCATTATTCCTCACCATGACCTGATCACCTACCTCCCACTCGTGGTGTTTTCGGGGTTCTAGCAGCAATCGGTTGCTCCGATGCTGCTTTCCCATGTTCCCAGCCGCCTGCTCGTGGACCTGTTTAAGGTGCGCAAAAAGGTTTCGGGCGAACCTGTCCCGGTTTACCTCTCTGTGTTGACCTTCGGTGAGCACCGGGGCTAGTACATGGGTGGGGGTCCACATAACCCTGCCAGTCATCAGCTCGTGCGGGGAGTACCCCGTGCTTTTCGACTGGCTGGCCCGGATCCCCATCAGGACCAGCGGTAGGACCTCTGCCCATTTTCGAGGCGAGTCCACCGTCTCCTTCCTTAACCTCTCTTTTAAGGTCCTATTCATCCTCTCCACAATCCCTGATGACTGTGGGTTGTGGGCAATGTGCCACTTCCCCTCAATGCCTAGCAGCATAAGGGTATTCTGCATTACCTGCCCGGTAAAGTGACTCCCTTGGTCGGACTCCACATACTGTGGTAGTCCCCACTGCAAGAACACCTCCCGGACCAGGATCCTGGCAGAACCCAGAGCTGTGGCTGTTCTGCAGGGGAAGGCCTATACCCATTTCGTGAACACATCCACCAGGCCCAGGCAGTACTTATAGCCTCCCTGGGCGGTGGGCAGGGTCCCGATGTAGTCGACCTGTATCGACTGCCATGGTCCCTCTACCCTCCTGATGTGTCCCGTAGGTACCTTCCTTTTGTGGGGGTCAGGGTTATTAGCAGGGCACACCAGACAGCCGGCGCAGAACTCGCAGACATCTTCCCTGAGTCCTGGCCACCATCCCGCCTGTTCCATCCGCTGCCAGGCAGTCTCAGGCCCGGCATGCCCGCTCCTGGACCCTCATGGGCCAGTTGAAGGAACTCCCTCCGGTGCTGTTGTTGCACAACCCACTGTTCCCCCCTGAAAAGCATGCCTTCTTTTACGGAGAGGGCTGCTGTGCCGTAAGGGCTCTCTACCATTTTTCCCTCAGTCACTGCACTGAGGACTGCCTTGAGGATGGGGTCTTGGGCTTGGTCCGTCTTACGATCCGGGGCTAAAGCTACCCCTGCACTCCCTTGTGTCCCATCCCTACCTCTGACTGCTGCCATGGGTCTGGATCCATATGGGTCCCAGAAAGTGCCTGTGCGGGCACCCTCCTTAGCGAGCATGTCAGCCTGCCGGTTATCCTGACTACGGGGTTCTGTGGAGGAATGGGCCTTCACCATGTGAATGAAAACCTCCCCTTCCTCCCCCGCTGCTGCTAGGATTTTCTCCAGCAGGGGTTTTACTGTGAGGGGTCTCCCGTCGGCGGAGGTGTATCCGCGGTGGGACCAGATGGCCAGGTACTTGGTACACGAATTGCACGTAAACATGCTGTCCGAGCAAATCGTGTACGGGGTGGGGAAGATTTTGGGGTGTGTAACGCCATACACTACCGCGGACAGTTCAGCCTGCTGGGCGCTCATGGTGCTGGGGAGCTTAATTGCCAGGGCAGTGTTTGCCGCTGGGTCGTAAACTCCGCACCCCGTGAGTTGTTCACCAGCAGATACCGTGCTGGCGCCGTCTACATAGATCTCGCGGCCCGCGGAATATATCCCGGCTCGTAAACCAATGTTCACTTCCCAAACCCCTTCTATGGAACACCGGTGGGCTGTTCCAGGATATACCAGGTTGGCTGCGAGCTTTGGCTCGCAGAGACCCTTCACTTTAAGGTCCATCTGTGAGAGGAGCAGGGTCCAGCGAGCAATGCGGGCACTGCTCACCGTCCCATCCTTGATCATCCCATCCAGGAGCATCTGGGTGGGTGTGTGATGGGTGAGGAGGGTCATGGGAGAGGTGCCTATGAAGATCAGCGATCTTTTCACAGCCCAATGTGTGGCTAAGAGGTGCCTCTCACAATTGGAGTAGCTCATCTCCACATCCGTGAGTATCCTGGAGGAGTAGACCACCGGCCTCAGCCTGCCATGCCGCTCTTGGAGCAGCACAACACTCAGGCTGTCCCCGCTGGCTGTTACCTCCAGGAAGAACTCTTTCCCCCCATCTATGGCCCCTGGAGCTGATGCGGTCTGCAAGTCCTTCTTGAGCCTGACAAATGCTGCCTGGCAACCCTCATCCTAAGTCCATTCCACTCCCTTGTGTAGGAGTTGGAGCAGAGGGGCTGCTGTGGCTGCATAGTCTTCAATAAAGTCCCTGCATTACCCGGTTATCCCTAAAAATGACCTCACACCCGTGACTGTGTTGGGGACTGGTAACTCCTGTACCGCTTCTCTCCTAGCCTTATCTATGACCCTTTCTCCAGCACGTACGGTCAGGCCCAGGAATTTCACCTCCTGCTGGCCGATCTGCGCTTTCTTGGGGTTTACTTTAAAACCCTTTTGCCCGAGCAGCTCCAGCAGTTCGGCCAGTAGTGGGCCATGCTCCTCTCTCGAATCAGTGAACAGGAGCAGGTCATCCACATAATATACCAACTGTCTGGGCTGGTTGAAATCCTTTAAACTGTTTGCCATGCACTGATGGAAAATGCTGGGGCTGTTGTGGAAGCCCTGAGGCAAGCAGTTCCATAAGAACATAAGAAATAGTAGCAGGAGTAGGCCAATCAGCCCCTCGAGCCTGCTCCGCCATTTAATAAGATCATGGTTGATCTGATCCTAACCGCTAATCTACTATCACAGAACCATCTCCTGAATCTAACATAATTAGACACACGAAATAGGAGCAGGATCAGGCTACACGGCCCCTGGGCCCACTCCGCTACCCACAGGGCCATGTCCGATCCGAACCTAGACTCATGTCCAAATTCCTGGCCGCTCCCCGTAACCCTTAATTCCCTTTACTTCTAGGAAACTGTCTATTTCTGTTTTAAATTTATGTAATGAAGTAGCTTCTACAGCTTTTTGGGGCAGCATATTCCATGGACCTACCACCCTCTGAGCGAAGTAGTTCCTCCTCATCTCAGTTTTGAAAGAGCAGCCCCTTATTCTAAGACTATGCCCCCTAGTTCTAGTTTCACCCATCATCGGGAACATCCTCCCTGCATCCACCCGATCCAACCCCTTGACAATCTTATATGTTTCAATAAGATCGCCTCTCATTCTTCTGAACTCCAATGAGTAGAGTCCCAATCTGCTCAACCTCTCCTCATATGTCCATCCCCTCATCCCCGGGATTAACCGAGTGAACCTTCTTTGTACTGACTCGAGAGCAAGTATGTCTTTTCTTAAGTATGGACACCAAAACTGTATGCAGTATTCCAGGTGCGGTCTCACCAATACCTTGTACAACTGAAGCAATACATCCCTATTTTTATATTCTATCCCCCTAGCAATGAAAGCCAACATTCCATTGGCCTTCTTAATCACTTGCTGCACCTTCATACTAACCTTTTGAGTTTCGTGCACCAGGACCCCCAGATCCCTTTGTACTTCAGTACTTTCCAGTTTCTTGCCATTAAGATAATAGCTTGCTCTACGATTTTTCCTGCCAAAGTGCATAACCTCACACTTTCCAGTATTGCATTCCATCTGTCAAATCTCTGCCCACTTACTTAGCCTGTCTATGTCCCCTTGCAGGTTTTTTGTGTCCTCCTCACTCACTACTTTCCCTCCCATCTTAGTATCATCTGCAAACTTTGATATGTTACACTCGGTCCCCTCCTCCAAATCATTAATATAGATTGTAAAGAGTTGGGGACCCAGCACCGACCCCTGCGGAACACCACTAGTTACTGATTGCCATTCTGAGAATGAACCATTTATCCCAACTCTCTGCCTTCTGTTAGATAGCCAATCCTCTATCCATGCCAGAATATTACCCCCAATCCCGTGATTTTTTATCTTAAGCAATAATCTTTTGTGTGGCTCCTTGTCAAATGCCTTTTGGAAGTTTAAATACACTACGTCCACTGGTTCCCCTTTATCCACCCTATATGTTACTTCCTCAAAGAACTCCAGCAAATTTGTCAAACATGACTTCCCCTTCATAAAACCATGCTGACTTTGTCCTATTAAATGATGATTATCCAAATGTCCTATTACTGTCTCCTTAATAATGGACTCCAAAATTTTACCTACCACTGATGTTAGGCTAACCGGTCTATAGTTTCCAGCTTTCTGTCTACTGCCCTTTTTAAATAAGGGTGTTACATTAGCAGTTTTCCACTCTGCCGGGACCTTTGCTGAGTCCAGGGAGTTTTGGAAAATTATTACCAATGCATCCACAATTCCTACCGCCACTTCCCTCAAGACCCTAGGATGTAAGCCATCAGGTCCAGGTGATTTATCCGCCTTGAGTCCCATTATTTTACCGAGTACCACTTCCTTAGTGATTCTGATCGTGTTTAGCTCCTCCCCACTTATAGCCCCCTGTTTGTCCAGAGTTGGGATAATCTTTGTGTCCTCTACTGTAAAGACTGATACAAAATATTCATTCAGTGTTTTTGCCATCTCCATATTTCCCACCATTAATTTCCCGGTCTCATCCTCTAAGGGACCAACATTTACTTTAGCCACCCTTTTTCTTTTTATATAACTATAAAAACTCTCACTATCTGTTTTTATATTTTTTGCTAATTTACTTTCATAATCCAGCTTCCCTTTCTTAATCAATCTTTTTGTTATTTTTTGCTGTCTTTTAAAGTTTTCCCAATCCTCTATCCTCCCACTAGATTTGGCTACCTTATATGCCCTTGTTTTTAGTCGAATACTATCCTTAATTTCTTTACTTAGCCATGGATGGCTGTCTTTTCTGTTACACCCTTTTCTTCTCAGTGGAATATATTTTTTTTGGAAGTTGTAAAATAACTCCTTAAATGTACACCACTGATCATGTATCGTCTTACCCTTTAATCTATTTTCTCAATCCACTCTACTCAATTCCGCTCTCATACCTTCATAGTCTCCTTTATTGAAGCTTAGCATGCTTGTTTGAGATCCAACCTTCTCACCCTCTAATTGAATATGGAATTCAACCATGTTATGGTCACTCTTTCCAAGGGGATCCTTTACTAGGACATTTTTAATTAATCCTGTCTCGTTACACAGGACCAGATCTAAGGTTGCTTGCCCCCTGGTCAGTTCAGTTACATACTGCTCAAGAAACCCATCCCAAATACACTCAATGAACTCATCCTCAAGGCAGCCCTGCCCAATTTGATTTGTCCAATTAATATGATAGTTAAAATCCCCCATAATTATAGATGTTCCCTTATTACAAGCCTCAACTATTTCCTGATTGATACTCCGTCCAACATAGCTGCAACTGTTCGGAGGCCTATAGACTACGCCCACTAGTGTTTTTTTCCCCTTATTATTCCTTACCTCCACCCAAACTGTTTCATTATCCTGATCTTTTGACCCAATATCATTTCTCTGTATTACAGTGATTCCTTCCTTTATTAACATAGCCACCCCAACTCCCCTTCCATCCTGCCTGTCCTTCCTGATCGTTAAATAACCTGGAATGCTTAATTCCCAGGCATTGTCACCCTGCAGCCATGTTTCTGTAATGGCCACAAGATCATACCTATATGTAGTTATTAGTGCCATTAACTCGTCTATTTTGTTACGAATGCTACGTGCATTCAGATAGAGAACTTTCAAATATGTTTTGTGACACTTAGTTCCTGCTTTTGCCCTTTTTATTACTTTACCTTTTACTCCATACCTTCTGCCGCTTCCTGACATGCTCTGGTTTTTAATTTCCCCACTGCTACCTAAGTCTATGACCTTCTCTGTTGTCATTTTTATTATTTGCTCTCTAGGAACCTCCCCCCGACTAGTTAGTTTAAAGCCCTCTCTACAGCCCTAGTTATATGATCTGCCAGGACTCTAGTCCCAGCACTGGCCAAGTGAAGCCCGTCCCAACGGAACAGCTCCCTCCTGCCCCAGTACTGGTGCTAGTGTCCCAGGAAGCAAAGCCCATTTCTCCCACACCAGTCTTTGAGCCACGCATTTAACTTTCTAATTTTATTTGTCCTAGCCAAATTCACTCGTGGCTCAGGTAATAATCCAGAGATTACATAGAAACATAGAAACATAGAAGATAGGAGCAGGAGTAGGCCATTCGGCCCTTCGAGCCTGCTCCGCCATTCAATGAGAGCATGGCTGATCATCCAAATTCAGTACCCTGTCCCTGCCTTCTCCCCATATCCCTTGATCCCTTTAGCCTTAAGAAATATATCCAACTCTTTTTTGAATATATTTAATGAACTGGCTTCCACCGCCCTCTGTGGCAGAGAATTCCACAGGTTCACCACTCTCTGGGTGAAGAAATTCCTCCTCATTTCAGTCCTAAATGGCTTACCCCTTATTCTTAGTCTATGACCCCTGGTTCTGGACTCCCCGGCCATCATAAACATCCTTCCTGCATCTAGTCTGTCCAGGCCTGACAGAATTTTATAAGTTTCGATTAGATCCCCTCTCAACCTTCTAAACTCCAGTGAGTATAAGCCCAATCGACACAATCTCTCCTCATACGTCATTCCTGCCATCCCAGGTATCAGCCTGGTGAATCTTCACTGCACTCCTTCCATGGCAAGAACGTCCTTCCTCAGGTAAGGCGACCAAAACTGCACACAGTACTCAAGGTGCGGTCTCACGAAGGCCCTGTACAACTGTAGCAAGACATCCTTGTTCCTGTACTCGAACCCTCTTGCTACGAAGGCCAACATACCATTTGCCTTCTTAACCGCCTGCTGCACCTGCATACTTACCTTCAGCGACTGGTGCACAAGAACACCCAGGTGTCTTTGCACTTCCCCTTCTCCCAATCTATTGCCATTCAAATAATAATCTGCCTTCCTGTTTTTGCCACCAAAGCAGATAACCTCACATTTATCCACATTATAGTGCATTTGCCATGTTTCTGCCCAATCACCCAATCTGACCAACTCGTACTGGAGTTTCACGACATCCTCCTCAAAGCTTACCCTCCCACCCAGCTTTGTGTTGTCTGCAAATTTGGAGATATTACATCCAATTCCCTCGTCCAGATCATTAATATATAATATGAACAGCTGGGGTCCTAGGACCGATCCTTGCGGTACCCCACTAGTCACTACCTGCCACTCGGAAAACGACCCATTTATTCCAACTCTTTGCTTTCTGTCTGCCAACCAGTTCTCTATCCAAGTCAATACCTTGCCCCCAATCCCATGTGCCTTAATTTTGCATGCTAATCTCTTATGTGGGACCTTATCGAAAGCCTTCTGAAAGTCCAAATACACCACATCCACTGGTTCTCCCTTATCTATTTTACCAGTTACATCCTCAAAAAATTCCAGTAGATTAGTCAAGCATGATTTACCTTTTGTAAATCCATGTTGACTTTGTCTGAACCTGTCACTGCTTACCAAGTGCTCTGCTATTACATCTTTTATAATAGATTCTAGCATTTTCCCCACTACCGATGTCAGGCTTACCGGTCTATAATTCCCCGCTTTTTCTCGACCACCTTTTTTGAATAGTGGGGTAACATTAGCTACCGTCCAATCCATGGGTACTGTTCCAGAGTCTATCGAGTTCTGGAAGATGACCAGCAATGCATCTACTATTTCCAGGGCCACTTTCTTAAGTACCCTGGGATGTAGATTATCAGGCCCTGGGGATTAATCGGCCTTCAGTCCCATCAATTTTCCTAACACCATTTCCCTACAAATACCGATCTCTTTCAGTTCCACCCTTTCATCAGGCCCTATGTTCCCCGGCATCTCTGGGAGGTTATTTGTGTCCTCCTTTGTGAAGACAGAAACAAAGTATGAATTTAGTTGGTCAGCCATTTCTTTGTTTCCCATTATAAATTCCCCTGATTCTGACTGTAAGTGACCTACGCTTGACTTCACCAATCTTTTTCTCTTCACATATCTATAAAAGCTTTTGCAGTCAGTTTTTATGTTCCCTGCAAGCTTACTCTCATATTCTATTTTCCCTTTCTTAATTAATCCCTTTGTCCTCCTTTGTTGAATCCTAAACTGCTCCCAATCCTCAGGATTATTGCTTTTTCTGGCCAATTTATATGTCGTCTCCTTGGATCTTATGCTATCCCTAATTTCCCTTGTTAGCCACGGTTGAGTCACCTTTTTTGTTTTATTTTTATGCCAAACTGGGATGAACAACTTCTGTCGTTCATCCATTCGGTCTTTGAATGTTTGCCATTGCCTATCCACCGTCAACCCTTTGAGTGCCATTCCCCAATCAATCCTACCCAACTCGCTCCTCAGACCATCGTAGTTTCCTTTATTTAAATTGAGGACCCTAGTCTCTGAGTCAACTACTTCACTACTTCATTCTCCATCTTAATGAAGAATTCGATCATATTATGATCGCTCAGACCCAAGGGGCCTCGTACAACAAGATTGCTAATTAATCCTTTGTCGTTACATAATACCCAGTCTAAGATGGCCTGATCTCTGGTTGGTTCCTCGACATATTGGTCCAGGAAACCATCCCGTAAACACTCCAGGAATTCCTCCTCCATAGTATTGTTAATCATTTGGTTGGCCCAATCTATATGTAGATTAAAGTCACCCATGATGACTGCTGTGCCCTTATTGCACGCTCCTTTAATTTCCCTTTTAATGCCATCCCCCACCTCCGCCTTACTGTTGGGAGGTCTATATACCACTCCCACTAATGTTTTTTCCCCTTAGTATTTCTCAATTCTACCCATACAGATTCTACATCATCAGAGCTAATATCCTTCATTACAATTGTATTAATCCCTTCTTTAACCAGTAATGCTACCCCACCTCCCTTTCCTTTTTGCCTATCTTTCCTGAATATCGAATACCCCTGGATGTTGAGTTCCCAGTCTTGGCCATCCTTGAGCCACGTTTCCGTAATCCCAATCAAATCATATTCGTTTACCTCTATTTGCGCAGCCAATTCATCCAGCTTATGACAAATGCTCCTCGCATTAAGACACAAAGCCTTCAGGCTTGGTTTTTTAACGCTATTAGACCTATTAGAGTTATTATGTACTGTGGCCACGTTTGATTTAAACCGTTGATTTCTCTGACTGCCACTTTCGTTTTTCTCCTTCCTATCTTTTGCTTTTATCCCTGTTTCCCTTTCCTCTGTCTCCCTGCTCAGGTTCCCAACCCACCTGCCATTTTAGTTTAAACTCCCCCGAACAGTGCTAGCAAACCTCCCCGCAAGGATATTTGTCCCGCTCTGGTTCAGGTGCAACCCGTCTGACTTGTACAAGTCCCACCTTTCCCAGAAGCAGGCCCAGTGATCCAGGAAACTAAAGCCCTCCCTCCTGCACCAACTCTTTAGCCACGCATTCATCTGCTCTATCCTCCTTTTCCTATACTCACTAGCACGTGGCACCGGGAGTAATCCAGAGATTACAACCTTTGAGGTCCTGCTCTTTAATCTGCTTCCTCGCTCCCTAAATTCTTGCTGCAGGACCTCATCCCTCTTCCTACCCATGTCATTGGTCCCAATGTGAACCACGACCTCTGACTGTTCACCCTCCCCCTTCAGAATGCCCTGCAGCCGTTCAGTGACATCCTTGACCCTGGCACCTGGGAGGCAACAAACCATCCTGGAGTCACATCTACGGCCACAGAAACGCCTATCTGTACCCCTTACGATAGAATCCCCTACCACTATTGCTCTCCCACTCTTTTTCCTCTCTTCCTGAGCAGCAGAAGCACCCCTAGTGCCAGGAAGCTGGCTGCTGCTGCCTTCCTCTGGTAAGTCATCCCCCTCAACAGTATCCAAATCGGTATACCTGTTTGAGAGGGGGATGGCCACAGGGGTTCCCTGCACTACCTGCCTGCCTCTACTGCTCTGCCTGATGGTCACCCATTTCCCTTCTGCCTGTGCAGCCCTTACCTGCGGTGTGACCAACTCACTAAAAGTGTTATCCACGACCTTCTCAGCATCGTGAATGCTCCAGAGCCCATCCATCCACAGCTCCAGTGCCACAATGCGGTCTGCTAGTAGCCGCAGCTGGATGCATTTCTGGCACACGTGGTCATCAGGGACACCGGCAGTGTCCCTGAATTCCCACATAGAGCAAGAGGAGCATAACACGGGGCTGGGCTCTCCTGGCATGACTTACCCTTTAATTAATTTAAATTAATTCACTATCACCAATTAAAAAGATAACTCTAAGGCACTTGTATGGTTTACCAACAGTCCCTGCTACACCAGAAAAGACCTTAGTAACTATAAACTACAGAGTTAAAGTTTAAAAAAGAGAAATACTCACCAAACAATCACTTTCCTGCTCCCTGGTGATGTCACACTCTGATTACTTTTTACCTCTCTCCCCGCTGCTGAGTTAGTAAGCCTCGCCTCGCTCCTCCTTTTATACCCGGCCTCGGTGCTCTCCTGGTCCAATCTGGTCGGGCCTCACCTCGCTCCTGCTTTTGTACTGCCGCCTCGGTGCTCTCCTGGTCCGATCTGTTCGGGCCTCGCCTCGCTCCTGCTTTTGTACTGCCACCTCGGTGCTCTCCTGATCCGAACCCTTGAGGTTCTGTTTTTTAATTTGACACCTAGCTGCTCATACTCCTTTAACAGAACCAGCTTCCTAGTCCTATCTACGTCGTTTGTACCAACATGGACCACGACAACTGGATCCACCCCCTCCCACTGCAAGTTTCTTTCCAGCCCAGAGGAGATGTCCTTAACCCTGGCACCAGGTAGGCAACACAGCCTTCGGGGCTCTCGCTCTCGGCTGCAGAGAACTCTATCTATCCCCCTAATAAGAACATAAGAAATAGGAGCAGGAGTAGGCCAATCGGCCCCTCGAGCCTGCTCCGCCATTCAATAAGATCATGGCTGATCTGATCCTAACCGCCAATCCACTATGACAGAACCATCTCCTGAATCTAACAGAATTAGACACACGAAAACAGGAGCAGGATCAGGCTACACGGCCCCTGGGCCCGCTCCGCTACCCACAGGGCCATGGCCTATCCGAACCTAGACTCATGTCCAAATTCCTGCCCGCTCCCCGTAACCCTTAATTCCCTTTTCTACTAGGAAACTGTCTATTTCTGTTTTAAATTTATGTAATGATGTAGCTTCGACAGCTTTTTGGGGCAGCATATTCCATGGACCTACCACCCTCTGAGTGAAGTAGTTCCTCCTCATCTCAGTTTTGAAAGAGCAGCCCCTTATTCTAAGACTATGCCCCCTAGTTCTAGTTTCACCCATCATCTGGAACATCCTCCCTGCATCCACCCGATCCAACCCCTTCATAATCTTATATGTTTCAATAAGATCGCCTCTCATTCTTCTGAACTCCAATGAGTAGAGTCCCAATCTACTCAACCTCTCCTCATATGTCCATCCCCTCATCCCCGGGATTAATCGAGTGAACCTTCTTTGTACTGACTCGAGAGCAAGTATGTCCTTTCTTAAGTATGGACACCAAAACTGTATGCAGTATTCCAGGTGCGGTCTCACCAATACATAGAAATACTATCCCCTACCACTACAACATTTCTAGTTACTCCCCCCTCTTGAATGGCCCCCCGTTCCACGGTGCTGTGGCCAGGTTGCTCATCCTCCCTGCAGTCCCTGCTCCCGTCTCCACAGGGAGTAAGAACCTCAAACCTGCTGGACAAAATCAAGGGCTGCGGCTCCTCCAGCTCTACCTCCTGGATCCCCGTACCTGCCTGACTGGTAGTCACACTGTCCTGTCCCTGACCATGGGCTACATCTGAATTAATTAACTTCATAGGTGTGATCACCTCCTGATACACAGAGTCCAGGTACTTCTCCCCCTCCCTGATGTGTCGCAGTGTCTGAAGCTCAGACTCCAGCTCATCAACACGGAGCTGGAGTTCCTGTAGCAGCAGACACTTGTCACAGACGTAATCACCGTGAGCCTCAATGGGGTTCACCGGCTCCCACATCACGCAACAGTAACACATCACCTGCTCCATTCTATGTAATTAATTAAAATTTTTATTCTTAGTTATGGACACCCTCTGCCCGATTATAGATTCTCGTATCCCCTTTAATTAATTGGATTTAATTTAAATCAATCCCTCTAATTACACCAGTTAAATGGTTTACCAACAGTCACTCTGCACCAGAAAGGCCTTATTAACTACAACCCACAGAGTTAAAGTTTGAAAAGAGCACCTAACACCCCACTTACCCTAACTCACACACTTACCCAAACTCACAGCACTCTCTGCAGACTCGCACTCAGTGCTTGCTCGCACTAGCCTGGTCTTTTTATACTGTTTGTTTGTTTACAGCTAAATGAGTCACCCCTGCTGATTGGTTAGAAAACTAGTTTCCACTGTGTACTGTTGCCCTTTAAACGTAAAGGCAAACTCCTTAAAGGGATGGACCAAATCCCATTGGAAATATCCAGCACCGTGAACGTGGTCGCGGATGCTGGGATACTTCTTATCAGGTCGGCAACTGCTGCTACCATGGGTGCACAGGCTGGGAGGTTACTGTTGAGCACCCGATAGTCCACCGTGGCCATCCAGGAATTGTCCAGCTTTCTAACCAGCCACAAGGGAGAGTTCACGTGGGTGGCTATCGGTCTCAGAACTCCCTGCTGTACTAACGAGGACATGACTGCTTCCACGTCTGGCTCCGCTTCCCTGGTGAAGTTATACTTTTTCTGTGGTCGGGCCATGGGGTCCCTGTCTACGCTGACCTCAAATCCTTTGACCCTCCTGCAATCGTGTTGGTGCGTGGCAAATGTGGCTAGGTGGACCTGCACAAATGCCTTGAACTCCTGTGGGGTGTTCCTGACCATGAGCTCGAGGTTATAGCCCTCTTTGGGCTTCATGGTTCATAGGGTCCCCTTCCCTTCTTTCCCTGGGATGACCACTACCTCGCCGTCCTTCCCTGTACTTGCCCCCCAAAGGCAATGATTCCTTAAATCTACCAGGATCCCATGGCCTACAATAAAGTCAGCTCCCAGGACCCCTCTTCCACCCTCCACTTCCCATCTCATCAGGACGCAGGTCCACTTGGAGTGGAGTGGTCCTAACCGAATGGCGAGCAGGATGGAAAATGAGCCGGCCTGTTCTTTGCCTGTGAATCCCGACAGACTGTATGGGACCCCATTAGAGAGAGTTGAGGTGGTGAGGTTAGCTGAATGGACCATGGTGCATGATGCCCCCGTGTCCAACAGATAGGTCCCCTTCACCCTTTCTACCTCCATCTCTACGAGGGGTCTCTTCCATTCATCGTACCGAAGGGAACACAGGTAAACAGGCTGCGCTGGCTCTAGTCAGGGCTGTGGGTTGGATGGGGCTGACGGGGTCAGAGCACCGGTAGCGGCGGCTACTCTCCCGTGGCCAGTCAATAAAGACCTCATGTCCAAAAATGACTCAACCGCGGTGGGAGGGATTCCTGCCTCTGCCTTTTGGGCTGGGGCTGCGGAATTCTTTCCCTTGTTGTCTTTCCAAGGGTTTTTGCACTCCTTCCTCCTGTGACCATCCTTCCCACATCCGTAACAATTGAGCTTTGTGTTGGGGGGTTATTCCCTTCCTGATGCCACTCCTTCCTACCAAGTCCGGGTTTTACCTCATGCACCTTCCCCTTGGGTGGGTGTGCATCGGCTCCCCTACTGTTCTTATAGGCTAGGGTCAACTGTCTGATCACCGTAAGTTCGGTGGCCTGGGGATTCTTGAGGTCGAACCAGACTTCCGCCTTGGCCCGGACCTGTGGCAAGCTGTTTGCCACCAGGCAACGGAGCCAATGGGCCAGCTGACCCTGGTTCAGGAATGCCCGATTAGGTGCCCCAGGACAGGCGCTCCTATAAACCGGCCATAACCTGTCCACGAAAGCTTGCATGGTTTCCCCTGTGAGCTGGACGGTCTTCTCCACACGGGAGAAAGGACTTCCCTCATTCATCCCCATGGCCTCCAGAACCTCATCCCTGAGCTCCTCATACCCGCATTGCCCCTTCTTACACTCGTCAGAGAGGGATTGGAGGAGCCTGCTTTCCAGGGAGAATAGTAGCATTTTGGCCTGCTCAGCACCATCGCAGTCGTTGACGCTGGCTGCCTGCTCTATACCCCTGAAGTGGATCGAGGGGTCCCCTTTTTCGGAGAGCTTTGGGATATGGCTCACCAGAGCCCTAAGCTGTTGGGTGCTATAGGGTAATACGAACTGGTTTTGGAGGGGTCCCTCGTCGTCGCCATTAACGGGTGGGCCGAACCTCCGATGCCGGGCTGGGCACATCGGTCCCGGCTCTGGCCTCTCTGGCGGGGGTTGTTCCACCTCTGCTCCCACCCCTGACTCTGCCCCCCCCTTGCTGCCAGACCTCGCTGAAACCTGGCGCTACTGGTGGTGGTCATGTGTCCTCCTGTTCCTCAACCGGGTCTTCCCTGGGCACTACCAGTGATGTTTGAACCATTCTCCCCTCGTTCCCTACAAAATCCGCCTGGCCTGCCTTCGGGCTTATGAGGCACACCATGCCTTTTGCCTTCCTGAGGGACAGGCTCAGATTTTCTATCTGTTCCTTGCAGGGGCCATGACCTGCATCTTCAAACCCCTGTTTGTTCGCTAACTTGTATGCTGCCTTTACCTCTTTTACTTTCTCCTCCTGTTCCCTTACTTGTCTTGCTAGGCGGGCGTTCTTTTCCCACAACCTCAACTCATTACCCTTGGCTTCGGAGACTTGGCACTGTAGGTATTCCAACTTGGCCTTATGTTCTCCCATTAAATGCACCCTTTCCTGATTCAAGGCCTGTAATGCTACCAGTAACTTCTCCCCTGGTAGAGCCTTGTCCTGGATTTCCAGGGCTGACTCCTTTAACTCGGCTGCCTGTGTTGCAATGAGCCTGTCCAGAAGCTGGACCTGCTTTTTGAAGCCCATCAGCCAGACTGCCTTCTCTAGGGATTTCTTGTGTTCCTTCCCCTCTGTCCACTTAGCTGCAGCATCTACCGGATGCACAGCCTTTAACAGAGTGGTGATCCACTTCTTTGTGATATTCACCTTGCTAAACACATAATCAGAAAACCTTTCATCCATCATGGTTTGCTCATCCGAACCATTATCTATTGTATCGCAGCCCTGTTGCTGGAGTCCTGCCGCAGTCGCCATTTCTGTAGGGAGTGGCGTGGTGTGTGCCCAGTCAGCTTCACCTCTGACTGTCACTGAGCGGTTTGAATCGCTCCCACACCCTTGGGTTCTAGACACCGGACTTAGGTACAGGCGGCGATACAGAAAATCGAGTAGACATGTGGTTTGGTGCAAGAAAACCAAAATTTTATTAAAAAGGCTGAATAAAACACAATACTACTGAGAATTTTTGGTCTATTTACAGGCATAAACAGTTAATACAGTTATATGGGAATGGGGAACACACGGCACATCGAGGGAAACAAATACATTAAAAATCCCCTTATCCTTATCCCACCCACTATACCTAACTAGATGAAGCTATGAGGGGCCAGGAATTCAGGCTCACCAATTTGAAACCCGTTGCTTTAGCTGGTGGGGTTTTGAGGTTCATGCTTTCTGTCCTGTAAGATTTGCAACATTTCTGCATTTGCCCGAAGGCTGTTATTAATAAACGGGACTCTGTGTGGACATTTTAAATCAAAAAAAGGGTACCCAAGATGGCGTCCGTGCCTCGTGGCAGAAAGCCTGTGGGATTTTAAAATGGACTCTGCAACGCAGACAGCTTGTGGATCGAAACCCAAGCTGCAGTTTTCTGTGAAGACAGACTTTGTATTTTGAAACCAGACAGGACTCTGAATTATGTATTCGACTGAATTGGAGATGAATCTAAATTCAGTTTAGGCCTATAGTTAAAGCCATCAAGCAGTCTACATATATAATTGGGAACAGATTAAGAGAGCCATCGAGGTTGAACAGGCCCATCAAGGAACTTTCATGACAATACAAGTCAATTATCGGGCCAGTAGATGCGATTACCGGCCCTCTAAAAACAGTTAGTATGGATTGCTACCATTGTTTAAAATAGCCCGCCAAGATTAAGGCAAAGAAATAACCTGATTTGGCGCGCAGATAAGGGTTTTCGAAAAGAGTATAATTGAAGGCCCCCGGGTAGCAATCGCTCTCTTCTCTTCTCTCTCCGCTCATCGGCCCCTCGCCCTCGTGCCTGTCGCTCTTTCCCTGTCCCGCGCTTACCCCCTGGCGTTTGCCCGTGTCTCTTGCCACTCAATCGGGAAATCGCCCCAGCACCGTATCGGGTGGACACAGACAATTCCAGGCCAGGTGATGCGGGACGCGATGAGGGGAGGGGGAAAGACCACCTGAGGAAGACCAACTGAGGAGGTGAACTGAGGAGATGGGCTGAGGGTAGGCTTCGAATTATCGGGCCTTCAGCCTCAGCCGACCTGCGAATATCTGCACACCAACTCAAACTGTCGGCTGATGATGAAGAATCATCCCTGCAAGGTAAAGTACCCAAACAGAGACTTCAACTTTGGTGTACTCGGACCTGGACAACGCCCTTGCAGCGCCCAGAGACCATATGATGAGGGCAGGCTCCAGAGAGCACCAAGAGCGAACCCCGAACCCCGCCACTGTTTTGAGTCCAACAAACCCTTTTGATTGGTGAGCATGAAGCTCTGACCCCTCATAGCTTAACCTAGTTATGTATAGGGGGTGGAAAAAGGATAAGGGGATTGTTAAGATAGTTGTTTTCCCTCGATGTGCCGTGTGTTCCCCATTCCCTGTATAAGTATAGTTATTCTTTTGTATTTTTGCCTGTAGAAGCATACACTAGTAATTTTCCATAAGATTGTATCAACTTTTTCTCTTCAATAAAATCTTGGTTTTGTTTACATCCAACCTGTCCACTCGAGTCTTCTCTGTACTGCCGCCTTGTACCTAAGTCCGGTGCCTAGAACCCAGGGGCGTGGGAGCGATTCGAACCGCTTGTATACAGTCAGAGGCATAACTGACTGGTCGCACGCGCCACCCCACAGGCCACCCCCTACAGAAATGGTGACCGCGGCAGGACACCGGCAACAAGGTTGCGATGCAGTGGACAGTGGTTCAGATGAGCTAACCGTGATGGAGGAAAGGATTTCTGATTACGTGTTTAGCAAGGTGAATATCACTAAGAAATCGATCACCACTCTGTTAAGGGCTGGGCATCCGATAGATGCAGCAGCTAAGTGGACAGAGGGAAAGGAACACAAGAAGTCCTTAGGGAAGGCAGGTTGGCTGATGTGCTTTAAAAAGCAGGTCCAGCTCTTGGACGGGCTCATTGCAGCACAGTCAGTTGAGTTAAGGGAGTCAGCCCTCGAGATCCAGGATAAGGCTCTCGCAGGGGAGAAGTTATTGGTGGCTTTGCAGGCTTTCAACCAAGAAAGAGTGCAATAAGTGGGAGAACAGAAGGCCCAGATGGAGTACCTACGTTGCCAAGTCACCGAGGCCAAGGGAAATGAGTTAAGGTTGCGGGAGAAAAACGCCTGCTTGGCAAGGCAGGTTAGGGAACAGGAAGAGAGAGTGCAGGAGGTAAAAGCCGCTTATAAGCTAGCAAGTGAACAGGGGTTTGAGGAGGCAGACCACGGCCCCTGTAGAGAGAGGATAGAAAATCTGAGCCGGGCCCTCTGGAAGGCAAAAGGCATGGTATGCCTCATAAGCCCAAAGCCAGGCCAGGCAGATTTTCTGGGGAACGAGGGGAGGACAGTTCCAAAGACACCGGTGGTGCCCAGGCACGGCCCAGTTGAAAGAGAGGAGACCTCACGGCCACCACCCATAGCACCAAGTTTCAGCGAGGTTTGGCAGCAAGGGGGGATGGAACCGGGGGGTGGAACCCGAAGTGGAGCCAGAGGTGGAGGCGGAGGTAGAGCAACCCCTGCCCGAGGGGCCAAAGCCAGGACCGATGTGCCCAGCGTGGCATCGGAGGTTCAGCCCACCTGCTAATGGCGACATTGAGGGACCCCTCAAAAACCAGTTCGTATTACCCTTTAACACCCAACAGCTCAGGGTTATGGTCAACCATATCCTGAAGCTTTCCGCAAAAGGAAGCCCCTCGATCCACTTCAGGGAAATAGAGCAGACCACCAGCGTCAGCGACTGCGATGACGCTGAGAAGGCCAAAATGCTGCTATTCTCCCTGGAGAGTAATCTCCTCCAATCCCTCTCTGACGAGTGTAAAAGGGGGCAGAGCGGGTATGAGGAGCTTAGAGATGCGATTCTAGAGGCCATGGGGATGGACGAGGGAAGTCCTTTCTCCCGCGTGGAGAAGACGATCCAGCTTTCTGGGGAAACCCCGCAGGCTTTTGCAGACCGGCTGTGGCCGGTGTACCGGAAGGTTTGCCCGGGGACGCCGGTCCGGGCGTTCCTAAATGGGGATTCCCTGGCCCATTGGCTCCGTTGTCTGGTGGCGAACAGCTTGCCACAGGTCCGGGCCAAGGCAGAAGCCTGGTTCGACCCCAAAGATCCCCAGACCACAGAACTCACGGTAATTAGGCAGCTCACTCTGGCCTATAAAAACGGTACAGGAGCCGATGCACACCCACCCAAGGGGAAGGTGCATGAGGTAAAACCCGGACCGGGTAGGAAAGAGTGGTACCAGGAAGGGAGTAACCCCCCCAACACAAAGACCAATTGTTACAGGTGTGGGATGGATAGTCACTGGTGGAAGGAGTGCAAAAACCCTTGGAAGGATAACAAGGGAAAGCAGCCCACAGCCCCAGCCCAAAAGGTGGGGGTAGGGACCCCTACCACAAAGGTAGAGTTACTTTTGGACGCCATGAGGTCCTTACTGACTGGACAGGGGAGAGTAGCAGCCGCCACTGGTGCTCTCACCCTGTCAGCCCCATCCAACCCACAGCCGTGACTAGAGCCAGCGCAGCCTGTTTATCTGTATTCGCTCCGATATGATGAGTGGAAAAGACCCCTTTTGGAGATTGAGGTGGAGAAGGTGACGAGGACCTATCTGTTAGACACGGGGGTACATGCACCGTGGTCTACTCAGCTAACCCCATCGCCTCACCTCTCTCCAGCGGGGTCCCATACAGTCTATTGGGGTTCATGGGTAGAGAACAGGTCGGCTCATTTTCCATCCCGCTCGCCATTCGGATAGGACCGCTCCGCTCCAAGTGGACGTGCGTCTTGATGAAATGGGACATGGAGGGTGGAAGAGGGGTCCTGGGGGCTGACTTTATTGTGGGCCACGGGATCCTAGTGGATTTGAGGAATCACTGCCTTTGGGGGGCAAGTAGAGTGAAGAACGGTGAGATCGTAGTAATCCCGGGAAAGGAAGGGAAGGGGACCCTCTGCACCATGAAGCCCAAAGAGGATTATAACCTCGGGCTCATGATCAGCAACACCCCACCAGAGTTCCAGGCATTTGTGCAGGCCCACCTGGCCACATTTGCCACTCACAAACACGACTGCGGGAGGGTCACAGGGTTTGAGGTCAGCGTAGACGGGGATGCCATGGCCAGACCACAGAAACAGTATAACTTCCCAGGGAAGCAGAGCCGGACATGGAAGCAGCCATGTCCTCGTTAGTGCAGCAGGGAGTTCTGAGACCGATAGCTACCCACGTGAATTCTCCGTTATGGCTGGTCAGAAAGCCGGACAATTCCTGGAGGGCCACGGTGGACTATCGGGTGCTCAATAGCAACATCCCAGCCTGCGCACCCACAGTAGCAGCAGTTGCCGACCTCATCGGGAGTATTCCAGCATCCGCGACCACTTACACGGTACTGGATATTTCAAATGGGTTTTGGTCCATCCCTGTATGGAGGGAGGATCAGTACCAGTTTGCCTTTACGTTTAAAAGGCAACAATACACGTGGAACTGCTTGCCACAGGGCTTCCACAACAGCCCCAGCATTTTCCATCAGAGTATGGCCGACAGTTCGAAGGATATTAGCCAGCCCAGACAGTTGGTTCAATATGTGGATGACCTGCTCCTGTTCACTGATTCGAAAGAGGAGCATGGCCCGCTATTGGCCAAACTGCTAGAGCTGTTAGGGCAGAAGAGTTTCAAGGTAAATCACAAGAAAGCGCAGATCGGCCAGCAGGAGGTGAAATTCCTTGGTCTGACCATGCGCGATGATGAAGGGGCCATAGATAAGGCTAGGTGGGAGGCGGTATAAGAACTACCAGTCCCTAGCACAGTAACGGGTGTGAGGTCATTCCTAGGGCTGACCGGGTACTGTAGATACTTCATTGAGGACTATGCAGCCACCGCAGCCCCTCTGCTCTGACTCCTACACAAGGGAGTGGAGTGGCTTTGGGGTGAGGGATACCAGGCAGCATTTGTCAGGCTCAAGAAGGACTTGCAGACTGCGCCAGCTTTAGGGGCCATAGATGGGGGGAAAGAGTTTTTCCTGGAGTAGCAGCCAGCGGGGACACCCTCAGTGCTGTGCTGCTCCAAGAGCGGCACGGCCTGCTGCGGCCAGTGGTCTACTCCTCCAGGATACTCACAGATGTGGAAAGGAGCTATTCCAATTGTGAGCGGCATCTTTTGGCCACACATTGGGCTGTGAAAAGATCATTGATCTTCACAGGCACCTCTCCCATCACCCTCCTCACCCATCACACACCCACCCAGATGCTTCTGGATGGGAGAATCAAGGATGGAACAGTGAGCAGTGCCTGCATTGCTCGCTGGACCTTGCTCCTCTCACAGATGGAGCTGAAGGTGAAGGGTCTCTATGAGCCAAGCTCGCAGCCAACATGGTATATCCTGGAACAGCCCACCGGTGTCCCATTGAAGGGGTTTGGGAAGTAAACATAGGTTTACGGGCCGGGATACATCCCACAGGCCGCGAGATCTATGTAGACGGTTCCAGCACGATATCTGCTGGCGAGCATCTTACGGGGTGTGGAGTTTACAACCCAGCAGCAAACATTGCCCTGGTGATTAAGCTCCCTAGCACCATGAGCGCCCAGCAGGTTGACCTGTTCGCGGTGGTGTACGTTGTTACACACCCCGAAATCTTCCCCAACCCCTACACGATTTGCTGTGACAGCATGTTCACGTGCAATTCATGTACGGAGTACCTGGCCATCTGGTCCCGCCGCAGATACACCTCCGCCAACGGGAGACCCCTCACAGTGAAACCCCTGCTGGAAAAGATCCTGGCAGCAGTGGGAGAGGAAGGGGAGGTTTTCATTCACAAGGTAAAGGCCCATTCCTCCACAGAACCCCGCGGCCAAGGCAACCAGCAGGCTGACTTGCTCGCCAAGGAGGGTGCCCGCACAGGCACTTTCTGGGACACATTTGGGTCTAGACACATGGCGGCGGTCAGAGGTAGGGACAGGTCCCACGGGCGTGTAGGAGTAGCGTTAGCCCCGGTCCAAGCCCAAGACCCCGTCCTAAAAGCAGGCCTCAGCGCAGTCGCTGAGGGAAAGGGAATAGAATGTCCGTACGGCATAGCGACTCTCTCCGTTAATGAGGGTATGCTGTTTCGGGGGGAACAGTGGGTTGTGCCGCAGCAGCACCGGAGGGAACTCCTTCAACTGGCCCACGAGGGTCCAGGAGCAGGACACCCCGGGCCTGAGACCACCTGGCAGCGGGTGGAGCAGACGGGATGGTGGTCGGGACTCAGGGACGATGTCCGCGAGTTCTGTGCAGGCTGGCTTGTGTGCGCTGCGAACAACCCTGACCCCCACAAAAGGAAGGTCCCTATGGGACATGTCAGGAGGGCAGAGGGACCACGGCAGTCGATGCAAGTTGACTACATCGGGCCCCTGCCCACCGCCCAGGGAGGCTATAAGTACTGCCTAGTCCTGGAGGACGTGTTTACCAAGTGGGTAGAGGCTTTTCCCTGTAGAACTGCCACAGGTCTGGGTACTGCCAGGATCCTAGTCCGGGAAGTGTTCACGAGGTGGGGACTACCACAGTTTGTGGAGTCCGACCAACGAGCCACTCCACCGGACAGGTGATGCAGAACACCCTGATGCTGCTAGGCATCGAAGGGAAATGGCACGTAGCCCACAACCCCCAGTCATCGGGGATTGTAGAACGCATGAATCGGACTCTCAAAGGAAGGTTAAGAAAGGAGATGGTGGACTCGCCCCGTAAATGGGCCGAGGTCCTACCGTTGGTTTTGATGGGTATCCGGGCCAGCCAGTCTAAGAGCACGGGGTATTCCCCGTACGAGCTAATGACTGGCAGGGTTATATGGACCCCCACCCATGTATTAGCCCCGGTGCTCACGGAGGGTCAGCTCAGGGAGGTAAACTGAAACAGGTTTGCCCGAAACCTCTTTGAGCACCTGAAGCAGGTCCATGAGCAGACTGCTGGGAACATGGGAAGGCAGCATCGGAGTAACCGATTGCTGCTCGAACAGGAAAAGCACCATGAGTGGGAAATAGGAGATCAGGTTATGGTCAGAAATTATGCCCGAATAGGTAGTTTGGAACCATTGTACATGGGGCCCTACAGTATTGTAGATAAAACCAGCCCCATGGTATACGCCGTGAAGATGCCCCGGCGTACAAAATGGTTTCATATCAACCAGTGTAAGCTGTTTACACCTGAAAGGGGAAAGCAGCCAGTTGGGAAAAGGTCTGAGGAGAAAGATCCTCAGCCTGCAGCAGGAGCGAGTCCACAGACCACACAGGCAGGCGCTGTGGCTTGCTTGAAGGGAGGGGCCATCCCGCCCATCGATTGGGACACTCCCCCGCTCTTCTGGGATCCAGACGAGGGGGAGGGACCTGAGGGCAAAAACCCCGCCCCTAACCCAGGTGTAGAGAGGGAGGGGCCTGAGGTCTAAAACCCCGCCCCGGACCCAGCCACGGGACCTGGGGGCAGAGACTCTCAGCTTGCAGCAGCAGGCTCTGAAAAGTTACCTGCCCCCAGCCCAGATTCAGGAGGGGTCAAGCTTGGGGGAGCAGCGGTTCGGGTAAAAGTCCCATCGGCCAAGAAAGCCCCACCCGTCAAGGCCCCCAGGAGGTCCCCACGGACGCCCCAGCCGAGAAAGCCATGGTCACCAGGCCTCCAGTTACCTAGGGCCGCCCCTCGAGTCAGGGAGAGGTCCAAGGACACAGGTCCTCAGCCAGCAGCCACGGGCTGCGAGGGACCAACAGTGAAGGATGGTGCAGTCACGCCAGCGGTAGCGGCCAGCCGCAGTCCAACCAGGGATTAGCCTGGCCGCCCGGTGACAGGCGGCGGATGTATATAGTTTAGTTTAAGTTGTAGTTTAAGTAAAGTGTAATTATTTAGCTTAAGTTTGGGTGTTTATAATTTAAGTTAAATAAGGTGATGGGTAGTTTTAAGTTAAGTAGTCTGTTAAGAGTGTGTATTTGGGTCGAGGTCGCAGGACCCGACCATGCTTCACCAAGCCAGAGAATCTCTTAGGGACCCTGTTAGATCCGTGGTTCAGTGGATAAAGAATTACACGGATGCTGTACATAAACAAACAACAGGTCTTTACTGGAGGAGGGTCCTCTCTAGACTGGAGTACAGAGGCATGCGCACAGCTTATATACCGGTGTGGTTACTGCCGGTACTACAGTATACAGGAGCTGTAAAACGTAGTTCTGACTTAAAGCACATACACTACAATTCCTCCCTTTTTAGGTTAATAATACCCCCTTAATATTCAAATAACAATTACATTTTTACATGTACATTCAATAACAAAAATTCCATTTATAGATTCAGTCTTGGGGCGGCTTCCTGACCCTTTCGGGTTCTTGTTCTTGGTGCAGAGGCGATTCTGACCCCTTTTCATCGGGTAGTTCATCGGGTTCAACTGCTACTGGGTCTGAAGTAGATGCTACCGGTATGTCGGGTTCATCCCCAGGTACTCGAGACATGGGGTTGACGCCTTCCTGTGACGCTAAGATCTGATCGATGTGGCATCTCACAATGTTCTCCCCGACATCCACTGTGTACATTAATGGCCCCTGCCTTGTACATATCGTTCCGGGTTGCCACTTCTCTGTTCGATAGTCATGGGCCAAGACTGGTTGCCCTACATTGAAGCTCCTGGTCGGCTTCTCGTTGATGTGCTGAAATTGTTTGTCCTCAACATTTCTTAGCACATTTGGTCTGAGCAAGTCCAGACGAGATCTCAACCTTCGGTTAAAGAACATCATGGCCGGGGTCTGGTTGGTAACTGCATGTGTCACGTTTCGGTAGGCTAATAAGAAATTGTCCATCTTATGCTGTAGTGGAATTTCCTCGTCGCACATGGCCTTTATCGCCTTCTTAAAGGTTTGTACGAACCTCTCAGCCAATCCATTGGTGGCTGGATGATACGGGGCGGATGTGTAATGCCTTACCCCATTCCTTTTCATGAATTTTTCGAACTCGTCGGACTCAAACTGTGGTCCATTATCAGAGCAGATCTGCTCTGGCAAACCGTTTCTGGCAAATATCGTCCGTAAGACTGCAATCGTTTTCTCCGTAGTGGTTGAAGACATCTTTATCACCTCAGGCCACTTTGAATGAGCATCCACTGCTATTAAGAACATTGAGTCCATGAATGGACCAGCGAAATCAATATGCACCCGTTGCCATGGAGAGGAGGGCCACTCCCATGGGTGTAGAGGGGCATGTGGTGGTGCATTTTGGACCTTCTGGCATCCTAAGCAGCTCTTAGTTAGGTCTTCGATTTGTTGATCGATTCCTGGCCACCACACATAAGCCCTAGCAAGGCTTTTCATTTTCACTCCCCCCAGATGACCTTCATGTAGCTCCTTTAGCACTCTCTCCCTTAACTTGGGTGGAATCACCACTCTGGATCCACACATCACTGTCCCCTGGCATACTGACAGCTGTTCTCTTCTGGATGAGGATGCTGGCAACAGTGAGTCGCCATGTGTTGGCCATCCCTTCACCGTCAATTCATATACCCGTGACAGCGTCGGATCATTGCGGGTCTCCTTCTCTATATCCGCGTTTGTTACAGGCAATCATTCAATTATCGACAAATAAAATATCTCGATAGGGTCCACTGCTGGTGCTTCCTCCACCGTAGGCAGTGGCAGGCGTGATAGCCCATCAGCGTTCCCATGCTGTTTCGTGCCTTTATATTCTATTTCATATTGATTCGCCCCTAGAAAGAGGGACCATCTTTGTAACCGCTGTGCAGTCATTACTGGCACGCCCTTCTTTGGATTAAAGATGGAGACAAGTGGTTGGTGGTCAGTCAGCAAGGTGAACTTCTGCCCATGCAGATAATGGTTGAATTTTTTTACTCCGCATACTAGGCTGAGGGCCTCCCTGTCAATCTGGGCATAGTTGTGCTCGGCTGAGGTCAGTGACCGAGACGCAAAGGCCACTGGCCTCTCCAACCCATCTGGGAATTTGTGCGACAGCACCGCTCCAATGCTGTAGGGTGATGCATCACATGCCAAACGAATTGGTAGTGCTGGGTTGAAATGGGCCAACACCTCTTTTGATGTGATCAATTCTTTACACTTCAGGAAAGCTCGTCTACGTTCGTCATCCCACTTCCATGGTACCCCTGTTTGCAGTAGGGTGTTCAGCGGGTGTAGTACCGTAGACAAATTTGGTAAGAACTTGTGGTAATAGTTTACCAGCCCGAGGAACGACCTCAGTTGTGACACATTTTCCGGTGCTGGAGCCTTGACTACTGCCTCAATCTTGTCAGGGGACTTATGTAACCCCTCTTCATCGATGACGTGGCTGCAATACGAGATCTGTTTCTGGAAAAACTCGCACTTGTGGTGATTAGCTCGTAGCCCATATTCCTTTAATCTGGTGAGCACCTTCTCCAAGTTAGCGAGGTGATCACCGTCATTTTCGCCCGTGACCAAGATGTCATCCAAATAACACTGGGTCCCTGGAATCCCTTGCAGGACCTGATCCATCGCCCTTTGCCAGATAGCCAGAGCCGAGGCTACTCCAAACACCAGCCGGTGGTATTGATAGAGACCTTTATGAGTGTTGATCGTAAGGTAATGTTTCGAAGCTTCTTCTACCTCCATTTGCAAGTATGCCTGGGCTAGATCAATTTTGGTGAAGCGTTTACCACCAGATAGCGAGGCGAAAATATCCTCAATTCATGGAAGCGGGTATTGCACCGTGTGAAAGACTGGGTTCACTGTCACCTTATAATCCCCACAGATGCGGATCTTCTTTGGTTCCCCAGGCGTATTACTCAATGACCTCTTCATTACAGGGACGATGGGTGTAGCCCACTCGCTCCAGTCCACTTTGGACAGTACTCCTGAATGTTCCAACCCTTCCAACTCTGCTTCAACCGCTGGACTGATCGCATTAGGCACTGGTCTGGCCTTCAGGATCTTTGGGCTTGCATTATCCTCTATTTTAATTGTTGCTGTTATTCCTTTTAGTGTTCCTAGTCCCTCTTGGAACACTTCTTTTGTGTCAGTTAGCATTTTTGACAGTCGTGCAGGTGTGACGTCGTAATCCTTTTTGACCTCCACCTTCAGTGCCTGTATGGAATGCCAACCTAAATGTATCTTCCGGATCCATTCACGTCCTAGCAGTGGTGGTCCTCCATTTGGCAATACATATATATCCATTTTTGGTATTTCCTGACCTTTATATGTCACTTTTACCCTTATTTTTCCTTTGGGGTAGACTTTTTGCCCCATATACGTCTTCAAGACAATCTCTGTAGCTTTCAAGGGTATGTGTGAAAATAGCCGCTTGTAGTCTCTTTGATTTATGACTGTTAGAGCTGACCCTGTGTCCAATTCCATTTCCACTTGGACTCCGTCTATCTTGAGTGTAACCCAGATAGTCTGGTGATCCTCTATTTCGGTTACATTATGTAGTTTCAGACAACCCAGCTCCTTGCTTCCGGAGTCTGTGTCACTTTTCTGTTCGTCTGAACCACTGTCCATCACCTGGTGTACCTTTTTGTACTTCTCCTGTGGAGATTTCTTACTGTTGGTTTTCTTCCCAGACCTGCAGACTCTTGCTGTGTGTCCTGCTTTCCCACACTGTCTGCACACTTGGTCCTTGAACCAACAATCTTTCTAGTCATGTGTTGTTCTGCCGCAGCGATAGCACTTCCCTGTTCCATAGGTCATTTTGTTGGTGCCGTATTCTTGCGGTCTCCGTTGTATCTCTGCAGCGCCCCATTGCTGCTGCTTCGTGTGATACTGCCATATTGAAAGCTTTGTCCAGCGTAAGGGCCGTTTCTGATAGAAGCCGTTTCTGGGTTCCTTCACTTTGTAACCCACACACAAACTTGTCCCTTAACGTGTCTGCTAGACCCACTCCAAACTGGCAGTATTTCGATAGCTTACGCAGTTCCGTTAGGTACTCAGCATTGCTTTCGTCTTTGTGTTGGTTCCTTTTATGGAACTTAAATCGTTCTGTTATCAGCAGCGGTGTGGGGCTTAAATGGTCCTGTAGGATTTCTACTATGCTTCCAAAATCCTTGTTTACCGGCTTCTCTGGGGTTATTAGATTCCGCAGTAACCCATAAGTTTTTGCACCCATGGAATTTAACAGAACCAGTGTTTTATTAGCATCTGGCACTTCATTTGCCCTGCAGTACACCTCAATACGTTCCACATATGTCGCCCAATCTTCGACTTCATTGACGAATGTAGAGATACTGCCACTCTTCGGCATCCTTGGTTGTGCGTTAACTATCCCCAATGGCGCCTCCCATGCTTCCCCTTCTTCTCCGCTGGCACAAAATGGCGTCTCCCGTGCTTTCCTTCCTTCCCGCGCTCGCCCGTCTTCTCCACTGCGGCTTTGCAAAATGGCGTCTCCCATGCTCTTCCTTCTTCTCCGTGGCTCAATGGTGCCTCCCGCACTCTCCCTGCTTCTCCGTGGCTCAATGGTGTCTCCCGCGCTCTCCATGCTTCTCTGCGGCACAATGGCGTCTCCCCTTGCTTCGCCCCGTGGACCCTGATCAGCCCATGATCCCTGGCTGTGATCTGCGCGTTCTTCTCTTGATATTTGTTGACGCCGCTCGGTCTAGAACCCGGCTGTTTCTTACCCTCTCTCTCTCCGGTTTTGCAGTATTTTTCCACGACGCCACTCGGTGATCAACCCCCGGCTGCGCCCTGCTCTCTTCACCCTTTTTCTTACCCTGTCGACGCTGCCCGGCTCTCTCTCTCTGCCGTCGGTCGGCTCCAGCCGCCGCTGCTCGGGAAGGGTCTGCTCAGGACCTGTCGTCGCTCTCTTACTGCTCGTTGTGGCTGGGGAACCAAGCCCGGCTCTCCACAGCCTCCCCAGCGAAGTTGGATCTCTGCCTGACTGCTGGGCGGTTGCTCGCGGTCGACGCCTGTGGTAAACCACTTTTATCGTTCACTATCGAGATTCCTCCGTACGGCCCAACGGCTGAACCTCACCTACAATAAGGAGAAATGTGTGTTTAACACCTCGCGCCTTGCCATCCTCGGCTGTGTAGTAGAGAACGGAGTCATCGGCCCCGACCCCGAAAGAATGCGTCCCCTCATGGAGCTACCCCTCCCCCACTGTCCAAAGGCTCTGAAGAGAACCCTGGGGCTCTTCGCCTACTATGCCCAATGGGTGCCCAATTATGCGGACAAAGCCAGACCCCTCATGAAGTCCACATCCTTCCCCCTTACGGAGGAAGCGTGCGCAGCCTTCTCCCTCATTAAGGGAGACATTGCCAAGGCCACAATGCACGCAGTGGATGAGTCCATCCCCTTCCAAGTGGAGAGCGATGCATCCGACTTCGCCCTAGCCGCTACCCTTAACCAGGAGGGGAGACCAGTGGCCTTCTTCTCAAGGACCCTACAGGGCCCTGAGATCCGACACTCGTCAGTCGAGAAGGAGGCCCAGGCAATTGTGGAGGTGGTACGATGCTGGAGGCATTACCTGGCAGGAAAACGATTTACCCTCCTCACCGACCAGCGTTCGGTCGCTTTTATGTTTAATAACAAGCTGAGGGGCAAAATCAAGAATGACAAGATCTTGAGGTGGAGAATCGAGCTCTCCACCTATGATTATGATATCTTGTACCGGCCAGGTAAGCTGAACGAACCCCCTGATGCTCTGTCACGAATTACATGCGCCAGCGCGCAAAGTGATAGACTTCAGACCCTCCACAACGACCTCTGCCACCCCGGGGTCACCAGACTTTACCACTTCATTAAGGCCCGCAACCTGCCCTACTCCATCGAGGAGGTCAGGACCATGACCAGGAACTGCCAGGCCTGTGCCGAGTGCAAACCGCACTTCTTTAGGCCGGACAGAGCAAGCCTGATCAAGGCCACCCGCCCCTTCGAGCGCCTGAGCATCGACTTTAAGGGGCCCCTCCCGTCCTCTGACCGTAATGTGTACTTCCTCAACATTGTTCATGAGTACTCCCGTTTCCCTTTTGCCTTCCCCTGCCCAGACATGACCAGTACCACGGTCATTAAATGCCTGAACGACCTCTTCGCCTTGTTCGGGTTCCCAAACTATATACATAGTGACCGGGGCTCCTCCTTCATGAGCGAGGAACTCCGTCAGTTCCTACTAGCGAGAGGTATTGCCGCAAGCAGGACCACCAGCTACAACCCCCGAGGGAACGGCCAGGTGGAAAGAGAGAACGCGACGGTATGGAAGGCCGTCCTCTTAGCCTTAAAGTCTAAGGGCCTCCCAACCTCCCGCTGGCAGGAAGTCCTCCCGGCAGCGCTGCATTCCATCCGGTCACTACTTTGCACTGCCATTAACGCCACCCCCCATGAACGAATGTTTGTTTTCCCCAGGAAGTCGACTACGGGAACCACTCTACCAACCTGGCTGACCTCTCCGGGGCCAGTCTTGCTGCGAAAGCACGTGAGGGCACATAAAATGGACCCCCTGGTCGAGAGGGTGGACCTCCTGCACGCCAACCCCCAGTACGCCTATGTGGCATACCCAGACGGGTGGGAGGACACAGTCTCCTTACGAGACCTCGCACCCTCGGGCACTCCTGAGACACCACCATTACCCCCCCCCCACCACCCCCCCAATGCCACCCGAGGTAGACGGCATGCCGGAACCCCACGAGCCTTCGCCGACCACGCAGACACCAGCATTAACACCGGATAATGCAACACCGCCGCTGCGACGATCAGAAAGGCTTACGAGGCCTCCGGACAGACTGACATACCAGAACTGGTAGTACACTTCACCCCGCCGGACTCAAATCTAAACAAGGGGTGAATGTGGTAAACCACTTTTATCGTTCACTATCGTCACACTATAGTTATCACTGTTATATCGTTACTCTATGGTTATCACTGTTCACACTGTTGTATCACTATATGAGGTCGCCTCTTGTCACACTGTTATACCTGGGCTGACCACTGCTGACTCCGCCCATGGCTCCACCTACCTGCCCAGGTATAAAGGTGGTCGACTGGCTGGTATTCCTCCTTGTTGGATCCGATCACCCACGAGGGTGGGCTCTGTTATTTAGCCAATAAAAACCTATAGTTACTTTCTTAACTCGTCGCTTTTCATTGGATGAATTGATAGGTATATCAACGCCCGTGTTCCTGGACTCAACTATTTTTTTTGTTGTTTTTTGTTTAATGTTGCAGGTAGATTCGCATCAACACTCGTCGCCACTGTTAGATCCGTGGTTCAGTGGATAAAGAATTACACGGATGCTGTACATAAACAAACAACAGGTCTTTACTGGAGGAGGGTCACCTCTAGACTGAAGTACAGAGGCATGCACACAGCTTATATACCGGTGTGGTTACTGCCGGTACTACAGTATACAGGAGCTGTAAAAAGTAGTTCTGACTTAAAGCACATACACTACAGACCCGGCTGCATGTTCTTTTACATCTAGTTGCAGGAAGATTTTTGGGATGGAATGGATCGTGATCCTATTCGCCCTGATCGGGATGAGTGTAGAGAGGAGGGGCGACGTCCAAGACTCCCACATCTATGGGTGTTCGGGAGACAAGGCACCCCTAGCGATCGATGGGAACGGTGAACGGAATGTGGAGGAAACCGTCGTCTACTTCCACGAGGGAAGGTGGCCAGGATGGCTGGGGTCTAATTCGTCTCAGTACTCCAGCCAAATCGGATTCACGTACGGGGAAGTCTCCCTCCTGTGCCCCAGGGTACGAGTCGTTACCACGAGGGTCAGCGTCACCGTGGGAAAGCGAATATGTTTGACGTGTAAATGACACATTCCACTGGATAGATGGTGGTGGCTCAGGAAGTTGAGCAAGGACATGAGGAACCCCGAAGTCAAGTGGGAATGGTTGGGAAACAACACCCATCGGACGATTACCGGGACTCATGGAGGACTAAGCGTGTGTTGGGACAAGTGGTGGGAACCGGATCAAGGGATTTATATATGTATGTGGGGGTCAGAGACAGTCTGCCCCGCAGGCATATCCATTATGTTCCACCGGCAGTGGCATGACACCGGGAAGGGGATGAGGTGGGATGCCAGCCGGAAGGTGTGTGCGGTCCCATATTCCCAGATCCCAGTCAATGCCACTGAGCTGGTAACCCGCTCCCGTAAGCCCCTTCCCACGGCGCAGGCGGCGAGGTTATCCAGGGAAGATTGCCCCACCACCACCAAGGGACCAGGGAATGGGTTGGTACTAGTCCTACCGATCAGATGCTGTACCAAGGGGTACACTACATGGTAGCCTCCGTGATTTTAATTCTCACGGAGGTACATTTACCGGAGTGGTGCCCCAAAGAAACAGAGCAGTTATACCAGGCCCTATTAAAGGACATGTTCAATAAGTTTTACGAGTTCGATTTTGCCCATGTGGACAAGACCAAACTCTACACCACACACCGAGAGTTTTTGGGTAATGCAGGGAGGCAAAGAAGGGGAGTATGGAATGATGTTTTTAATGTGTTTAATACTGGGTCCTCTGTCATCAACAGCTTGGATGACATACAGCTGCAGACCCAGATAAACAGTTTAAAAACACAGTTAAAGAGGATATTACTGGATGAGAACAAGGTAGTGGGCTCGGAGTTGCATGAGGACCAGGCCATGACGGTCCATTTAAAGGAGATCATAGCCAAGTTGGAAAAGCACGCAAAGATGGTAAATGCTCTCATAAGGGAGGACAGACATGCTTCTGACCAGGCTGCACAAAATGAGGTGTGCGTGTTATACGGGGCGTGGTTACTGAGCAAGGGCTGCAGTAATCTGGAGGATTTAAAACAGGGTTTGGTCCCCTCCTGGATTAGCAACAAGCACCTCGCAGCCCTCCACCCATTTGAGAATGCATTAAGCCCGTGCCAACTCCGGCTAGCCTCCGAAGCCTATCCAGTCCCTGTGGATTGTGGGTGGTCCAACCACACAATCATGGGAGTAGTAGTTAGGATGCCGGTCATGGGTAGGACAGCCCGACCCGCACCGGTATGCAGGGTGGAGAACATTGGAGTCATTCAAGGGGGTGCACACATTCGTTTCACAGCGGTCCCGCCTTACGTCATTAAGTGGGAGCACGCTATGACAGGTACTGACCTCTCAGGGTGCCGGAGCCGGGGAGCACACATAATCCTGTGTCCCCAGCATTTGAATGCCTTTTTAAAACTGCAGTGTGGGTTCAGAGCTGCTGACGTGAAGCCTATAAATTGTACCATGGAGGCAATGGCACAAGGCCATGTTCCCCCGCAGGTAGCATATATAGGAGGTGGGACATATTGTGTCACCACCGGCGCGTCCCACTACCAGCATGGACAGCATTGCTGGTGTCCGGTTAGTAACAGCAGTTTCTGTTTTAAACCAGAGGCAGAAGTTCAAGTGGCCCAGGAGCGAATTGTCCCCATTCCTGAACCCTCCACTGTTCACCTCATCGTGAAGGAGAATTTTACGAATTTACAAAAGTACGTAGCGCACTTTGGCTATGAAAATCCCCCTCTCCCTGAACACCTTACCAAAATACTCAAAGCTGTTATGGTTTTGCAGAAACATTTTGATACACTCGAAAAGAAAACAGAAGAGATAGGGACTAAGATATTGGATATTGTGACTCCACCCTGGTGGAGCATTTTCAGTAATATAGAGGTCCCTTCGTGGATCAGACTGGCTTCCCACATTCTTGCTGTTTGTCAGTTAGGGACAGTGTTGTATTTAGTTTGTATCCAGTGTAAGGGAAAAGGTCGGTGGTCAGAATTCCGAAACCAGAGGATTTGGAAGGAACACAATGTAAAGGTGGAGGGAGATACACCGGTTTAAGTCTTTTCCCTGTATTATAAGCAAAGGTTTGTTGTTTCTTTGAGTTGGTTATTTTTAATAAAGGTTTTTTTTTTCTTTTGTTTTTTTTTGCGACGCGGTTTAATAAAGATGTGTGTACCAAGTGGTGCAGGGGTGTTGGACCCCCTCCATGCTTGGATGTGTGTGTAAAGTCTGTAATTTTACTCTCTGTATGCTGATGTACACTACATTTTCGCAGAATGGGAAGTGCATGTGTCGTGGGTATATTAGATAGGTAAGTACAGGGGAAGGTTGACTATGGAGGGTCAGAAAAATTTTGCTCACCTTAAAAGTATGATACTTCAAGCAAGTTTTAGTATCACAGGGGGGAGTGTAAGAATTGCAAAATTTCTGCATTTCCCCGAAGGCTGTTATTAATAAACGGGACCCTGTGTGGACATTATAAATCAAAAAAAGGGTACCCAAGATGGTATCCATGCCTCGTGGCCGAAAGCCTGTGGGATTTTAAAATGGACTCTGCAACGCAGACAGTTTGTGGATCAAATAATAAAAATGACGACGGAGAAGGTCATAGACTTAGGTAGCAGTGGAGGAATTAAAAACCAGAGCATGCCAGGAAGGGACAGAAGGTATGGAGTAAAAGGTAAAGTAGTAAAAGGGGAAAAAGCAGGAACTAAGTGTCACAAAACATATTTGAAAGTTCTTTATCTGAATGCACGTAGCATTCATAACAAAATGGTCAAGTTAACAGCACAAATCTACATATGGGTATGATCTTGTGGCCATTACAGAAACATGGCTGCAGGGTGACCATGACTGGGAATTAAACATACCTGGTTATTTAACAATCAGGAAGGACAGGCAGGAAGGAATGGGAGGTGGGGTGGCTATGTTAATAAAGGAAGGAATCACTGAAATACAGAGAAGTGATATTGGGTGAAAGGATCAGGATAGTTAAACAGTTTGGGTGGAGATAAGGAATAATAAGGGGAAAAAAACACTAGTGGGCGTAGTCTATAGGCCTCCGAACAGTTGCAACTCTGTTGGACGGAGTATTAATCAGGAAATAGTTGAGGCTTGTAATAAGGGAACAGCTATAATTATGGGGGATTGCAACTATCATATTAACTGGACAAATCAAATTGGGCAAGGCAGCCTTGAGGATGAGTTCATTGAGTGTATTAGTGATGGGTTTCTTGAGCAGTATGTAACTGAACCAACCAGGGGGCAAGCAACCTTAGATTTGGTCCGGTGTAATGAGACAGGATTAATTAAAAATGTCCTAGTAAAGGATCCCCTTGGAATGAGTGACCATAACATGGTTGAATTCCATATTCATTTACAGGGTGAGAAGGTTGGATCTCAAGCAAGCATGCTGAGCTTGAATAAAGGAGACTATGAAGGTATGAGAGCGGAATTGATTAGAGTGCACTGGGAAAATAGATTAAAGGGTAAGACGGTACATGATCAGTGGTGTATATTTAAGGAGTTATTTTACAACTTCCAAAAAAAATATATTCCACTGAGAAGAAAAGGGTGTAAAAGAAAAGACAGCCATCCGTGGCTAAGTAAAGAAATTAAGGATAGTATCCGACTAAAAACAAGGGCATATAAGGTAGCCAAATCTAGTGGGAGGATAGAAGATTGGGAAGTCTTTAAAAGACAGCAAAAAATAACTAAAAGATTGATTAAGAAATGGAAGATAGATTATGAAAGTAAATTAGCAAAAAATATAAAATCAGAGAGCAAAAGTTTCTATAGTTATATAAAAAGAAAAAGGGTGGCTAAAGTAAATGTTGGTCCCTTAGAGGATGAGACTGGGAAATTAATGGTGGGAAACATGGAGATGGCAAAAACGCTGAACAAATATTTTGTATCAGTCTTTACGGTGGAGGACACTAAGAATATCCCAACACTGGACAAACAGGGGACTCTGGGGGGGAGGAGCTAAATACGATTAAAATCACTAAGGAAGTGGTACTCGGTAAAATAATGGGACTCAAGGCAGATAAATCCCCTGGACATGATGGCTTACATCCTAGGGTCTTGAGGGAAGTGGCGGTAGGGATTGTGGATGCATTGGTAATAATTTTCCAAAACTCCCTGGACTCAGCAAATGTCCCGGAAGATTGGAAAACTGCTAATGTAACACCCTTATTTAAAAAGGGTAGTAGGCAGAAGGCTGGAAACTATAGACCTGTTAGCCTAACATCTGTGGTTGGTAAAATTTTAGAGTCCATTATTAAGGAGACAGTAACATGATATTTGGATAAACATAATTTAATAGGACAAAGTCAGCATGGTTTTATGAAGGGGAAGTCATGTTTGACAAATTTGCTTGAGTTCTTTGAGGAAGTAACATATAGGGTGGATAAAGGGGAACCAGTGGACGTAGTGTATTTAGACTTCCCAAAGACATTTGACAGGGTGCCACACAAAAGATTACTGCTCAAGATAAAAAATCACGGGATTGGGGTAATATTCTGGCATGGGTGGAGGATTGGCTATCTAACAGAAAGCAGAGAGTTGGGATAAATGGTTCATTCTCAGACTGGCAATCAGTAACTAGTGGTGTTCCGCAGGGGTCAGTGCTGGGTCCCCAACTCTTTACAATCTATATTAACGATTTGGAGGAGGGGACCGAGTGTAACATATCAAAGTTTGCAGATGATACAAAGATGGGAGTGAAAGTAGTGAGTGAGGAGGACATAACACACCTGCAAAGGAACATAGACAGGCTAAGTAAGTGGGCAGAGATTTGGCAGATGGCATACAATACTGGAAAGTGTGAGGTTATGCACTTTGGTAGGAAAAATCATAGAGCAAGCTATTATCTTAATGGCAAGAAACTGGAAAGTACTGTAGTTCAAAGGGATCTGGAGGTCCTGGTGCATGAAACTCAAAAAGTTAGTATGCAGGTGCAGCAAGTGATCAAGAAGGCCAATGGAACGTTGGCTTTTATTGCTAGGGGGATAGAATATAAAAACAGGGAGGTATTGCTGCAGTTGTACAAGGTATTGGTGAGACCGCACCTGGAATACTGCATACAGTTTTGGTGTCCATACTTAAGAAAAGACATACTTGCTCTCGAGTCAGTAGAAAGAAGGTTCACTCGGTTAATCCCGGGGATGAGGGGGTGGACATATGAGGAGAGGTTGAGTAGATTGGGACTCTACTCATTGGAGTTCAGAAGAATGAGAGGCGATCTTATTGAAACATATAAGATTGTGAAGGGGCTTGATCGGGTGGATGCGGTGAGGATGTTCCCAATGATGGGTGAAACTAGAACTAGGGGGCATAATCTTAGAATAAGGGGCTGCTCTTTCAAAACTGAGATGAGGAGAAACTTCTTCACTGAGAGGGTAGTAGGTTTGTGGAATTTGCTGCCCCAGAAAGCTGTGGAAGCTACATCATTAAATAAATTTAAAACAGAAATAGACAGTTTCCCAGAAGTAAAGGGAATTAGGGGTTACGAGGATCGGGCAGGAAATTGGACGAGTCTAGGTTCGGAATGGTCATGGCCGTGTGGGTAGCGGAGCGGGCCCAGGGGTCGTGTAGCCTGGTCCTTGTAAAGTCCGCGCCTCAATAATACCCGGACTTCGGGAGAACAGTTTAACAGGTACTTTACTGAACAAGAGGCAGCTTGAAACTGAAACTACAGAAGCCTGCTCAGGCCTTTTATACAGGGGTGGTCACTGCCGGTACTGCAGTCTAAGACCAGTTATTCCCTTAAAGGGACATACACAACAATTCCTCCCCTTTTAGATAAACAGTACATAACATTAATTTAACAACTAAATAATAACTAATTACAATTACAATTTTCTCAGTAATATATACATCAACTGAAATAGTCATTTATAAGTTCAGTCTTTGAGGAGGCTTCCTGATCCGGGCTGGATAGCGCCTTTCTCGAGTATCCTGTTCTGGTGGTGGAGTCAATTCTGGCTCATTGTCATTGGTTGGTTCGTCAGCTTCCAATACCCCTGCTTCTGAGGTAGACGCAATCTGTACTTCGGGCTCATTACCAGGTACACATGCTTGTGGTACAGGTTTGGCTTGTTCCTGTGACTCTAGAATCTGGTCAGCATGGCATCTCACGATGCTCTCTCCAACATCCACTGTGTACATTAGTGGTCCCTGCTGTGTGCATATCGTGCCTGGCTGCCATTTTTCTGTTCAGTGTATTAATTTCTTTGTGGGTTCAATGATGAGACATTTATGAAAGAGAATGACTTTTAATCTAAAGCTTGTTCAACTCTTTTATACAGCTTTTACAGGAGACACGATGCTTGTGATGCATCTAGAACGAAACTGAAACTAAACCAAACTGCTTGTCTCTCACATGACCTCTGCTGGTCAGGCATAAGTAATCAATACATGCAAACATGCTATTAAGGCATCATAATCGAACAGGCAAATAACATCACTATTTGCTGATATCATTACATCTCCCTTTCTTAAAACAAAAGTATTTTACTTTTAACTAACAACATGTTTTCTTTGTATTAATCTGCATTTTAACTGTAACACTTAATGAACTTACATTATCATTATCATGATCAAGGTTTTTTAACCTTGCTTTGTGTGTTCACATGAAATATGTCAATACACTAGAACTCGAAGAAAGAATAAGATAACATTACTTCCTTCTATAACAATAGTCCTTAAATTTGCTCAATGAGTCTCTCAGGAGGCTTCACGTGTCTTGAGGATTTTCTGATTGATTGCCCTTGAATCTGAGTTGTTGCCTCAGATGATTGGTTCTCAGCTGTGTGATCAGGTTGTTCAACAGTATCAGTCACTTGACCTGCTGTGGCTGGTCCCATGAGAAGATCTCGACGATTTCTTCTCAGAACAGCACCCTCATCTGTCTGAATGGTGTATGATCTTGGTTGAACTTCACTCAGGACAGTTCCCTTCTGAGTCCATGTGTTTGTTTTGTCTTTGAACCTTACTTGGTCACCAGTGTGGCGTTCAGGTAGGTTTTGTGTTCCTCTGTCATAGTACTACTTTTGCTTTTCTTTCTGTTGTTCTTTGAAATTCCTCACTTTCTCCCCCTCTTTTGTTTTCAGGAGGTTCTCCGGGATGGGTAGGTTTGACCATAGCCGACGTCCCATCAGGAGTTGGGCTTGTGACATACCACACTCGAGCGGCGTTGTGCGGTATACAAGCATGCTCTGGTAGAAGTCAGTTCCACTGTCTCTTGCCTTGTACTTCAGTCTTTTCACTGTGTTTGCGGGCTCTTCTGGGTCAACAGCTCTGGACAACGTGTCTGCTGTATACATCAGCTTACCCGGTGTGTACGCAACATTCAGTTCATCATAGACTGTCTCTCCTTCGCTTTCCACAACGAGGACTCTCTTTACCAGGTTCAGTCTCTCACAGGCTTTTAAACCTAGTATGGCTTACACATCCTTTGGCACCACGATTAATGCTAGCGTGTGCTCTCTGTCCTTGTGTGTTACTTTGACAATGCATCTTCCTTTCACTGGTATATCAGTACCTGAGTATCCTGTCACATTCACTATTATTCCATGTATATTTGGTCTGGGTCTAATTTTCTTAAAATCAGTCTCTGATATCACATTAACTTGTGCTCCAGTATCCAATTTAAATGGAATGTGTATGTCATTCACTTTTAGTGTCAACATCCAGTCTCTTTCTTCTTTTTTGTTTTCAGACACAACATCTACATAGAACTCCTCTATGTCGCTTTCATCTACTGCATGGACCTTGCTTTGTTGCACTTGGTTCTTGCAGCAACGGGCATAATGGTTGTTTTTGTTGCAATTATTGCATGTTTTACCATATGCTGGACACTTTTTTGGTGGATGCTGTGTACCGCATCGACTACATGTCTTTCGATTGTCCCTTTCATTTTCATTCGCTGGCCACACCTCTTTTTTCACATTGGCGCTCTTTCTGTTAAACGGTTTGTGTCCGTTCTTACTCACTGCATCCACGTTGCAGCTATTGTCACTGAACAGCTCCTTTGCCTGCAACTTCACAGTCTCTGTAGCCCTACACAGTGCTATGGCTTTTCCCAGGTCTAGATCTTGCTCTCTTAGCAGTCTTTCCCTTAGACCATTATCTGGAATACCACACACCAGTCTGTCTTTTATCAGCGAGTCTGTCAGTCCCCCAAATTCACACGATTTGCTTCGGTTTCTCAGTTCAGTCACATACTGATCAATAGTCTCACCTGTTTTCTGAACACATGTGAAAAATCTGTGCCTCTCAAACGTCACGTTACGTTTAGGTCTGCAGTAGGCCTCAAACTGTTCCATTATTTTATCTAGCTTCATTTTGTCTCCATTAGCAGCGAATGTGAAGTTATTACACACCTCCAGCGCTTCATCACCCACGACATGTAAGAACACTGACGATTTCTTATTATCACTTTTCTCATCAGCTCCGATTGCCGCTAAATACAGCTCTACACGTTGTTTGAATCTCCTCCAATTTTCAGCCACATTACCTGTCAACTGAAGCGTCGCCGGTGGGAGTAAACCTTCCATTTTTCACTTCGTTAGCTATTCTCTAATGGTAAGTAACGATGTTCTCTTTTGGCTTGCTAATCTGTGGAGAGCTGATTTAACTTCAGATTTTTCCTCTTCATCTCTTTCAATCACTTCTGACACCATGTATTGATTTCTTTGTGGGTTCAATGACGAGACATTTATGAAAGAGAATGACTTTTAATCTAAAGCTTGTTCAACTCTTTTATACAGCTTTTACAGGAGACACGATGCTTGTGATGCATCTAGAACGAAACTGAAACTAAACAAAACTGCTTGTCTCTCACATGACCTCTGCTGGTCAGGCATAAGTAATCAATACATGCAAACATGCTATTAAGGCATCATAATCGAACAGGCAAATAACATCACTATTTGCTGATATCATTACATTCAGTAGTCGCGGGCCAAGACTGGTTGCCCTATCTTGATGCTCCTGGTTGGCTTCTCATTTATGTGCTGGAACTGCTTATCCTCAACATCTCATCTTATGTTTGCTTTGAGCAAATCCAAGCGACATCTTAGTCTCCGGTTGAAAAACAGTGCGGCTGGAGTTTGGTTGGTTACTGCATGTGTCGCATTCCGTTAAGCAAACAGGAAGTTATCCACCTTGTGTTGCAGTGGTATGTCGTCATTATACATTGCCTTTATGGCCTTTTTAAAGGTCTGAACAAACCTCTCAGCCAATCCATTTGTGGCTGGATGATATGGGGCAGATGTGTAATGTTTCACCCCATTATTCTTCAGGAACCTCCGGAAATCCTCAGACACAAGGGCCCCGATTTTTGGACAGCTGTCGGGCGGCTTTTCATGCGGCCGTGGTCCAAAAATCACAGAAAAAGCAGGTCGGGACCCCCCCCGCCTGATTTCCCGCCCCGTTAGACTTTCGGACGGCCGTTTCCACGCGCCCCGCTTCATTCCCGCCCGCCGCTGGCGGGACTGCTTGTCGGCACACTAATCACCAATGATCACCTTGTTAAGGATGATTTTCCCGTGCCGTTGCGACTTTGGGGCTTTCCCCACCTGAAACCCGCCTGCGGGGAACCCCGCCGATGAGAGCTGGTGTGAAAACAGCTGGCTTGCTTGCTTGCTTGCTTGCAGCAGCAGGTCGCTGAGGGCTGAAGATATTTAAAGAGGCAGCATTTGCAGGCTGCAGGACCTTGTTGATCAAGGCTTGGGGGAACTATTTGAAGCCTTAGGAGCAGCTGCAGAAAGTTGGAGCCTCACACACTTCTTCAGTGTGAGCTCCTGGGAAGCCCCTTTCACCACCCTAACTCAGGACCTCCTCAACCGAGGCATCTGCTGGAAGCATGGGAGGCCTTTGGCACCTTCCCTTCCTGGCATTAGAGGATCTCCAACAGCAGAGGTGGCAGCAGCAGAACCAGGAACAGCAGGATGATTACCAGGCTGCTGCTCACTCACCTGAAGCTGCACAAGCCAGAAGGGGCCAGCGCTTGGAAGTGGCTTGAGAGCACCTTGCTGCGCTTTAGGGGACCATTGGGACCTGTTTCTGCACTGGCAGTCCTACTCAGAAGGACTTCCATGAAGATCTGGTTTCTCTGTTCAACAGATGGCCAACGCTCCTCAAGAGATGTCATTCTCTTATGAGCACTCACCATGTTTTCCGTATGCTGGCAAGTTATCTCCTCCATGGAGGTTGCCAACCTTTCCATGGTTCTGCGTTCATGCACCAATGACTCCACAAAGGCTCTGCTCATGGTCGCTATGGACTCCTCCATTCGCTCCACACTCGTAGCGGTCCTGGAGACAAAACCTGCCAGAGACTCCTGCATCTGTGCATGGAGATCCATCACCTCTTCTCTTGCGGATGGACCCAGAGGAAGAGGGTCGAGATGCAGCGCAGCTGAGCTGAGCTGGCAGAGCCCTGCGCCCTCCAACGAGGACTCTCCACTGCTGTCCCTGTCTCCAGAATCTGCTGAGGCTCACTTGTCAGCTGTGAAACACCAGCTGACAACACTACTCTATGTCCCAAAGGTCCCCCCGAGGTGTGAGTGTCTGCGCTGGTGTTGGGTGCGCTTACTTCTGCTGACACTGCACCCTCAAAGGTTGGAGCTTCCTCTGAGGAGTCTGGCTGCACAGCCTCTTCCTCCTCCACAGTGAGGACGGGGGCTCTGGATGGTACTATGGGGGAGTAAAGGAAGGAGTTACAGGTGTAATGCCAAGGACAGGATATGCTCTCACTGCAGTCAGGGAGTGGTGGAGACAGAGATGCACTTCCTCACAGCTTGTAGAAAATATCAGGGCATAAGGGAGAATTTCTACCCAAAATTCACAAAAATATGTCCGGAATTCAGAAATTTGAATGACGACCAAAAATTCCCATACCTACTAGGGGAAGAGAGAAATTGCGTAACACTAGCGGCACACTATGTTACAGCTTGCCATAAACAGAGGGACAACCACTAAATATAAGAAAAGAGTATATATAAATTATATGAAAGTATATTTCTACACTCAGGGATATATCTGTTTATACACTGTATGGATAGATCTGTATTTTTGTGAACAAACATGAATGTTTTCCAATGCTTTGGCAACATAAGATGTAACTTGTCATGCCAATAAAGCGATTTGAATTGAATTGAATCGAATTGACTCCCAGCGAGTTGGCATCTGCTGACACCTGCATCCATGCAGCATTGGTCTTAGTGGGAGGCCTCTTCCTCCCTGACCTAAGGAAGAGAACCTCCCTGTGGGCCCTAACCCCATCCAATAATGCCTGCAGTGAAGCCTCGTCGAATTTGAAGGCAGCTCGGGGTCTGGCACTGCCCACAGCTGCTGCAGGCTCCTCTGCCATCCTGTATGGTTCATTTGGAAGCCTTCAGAGGATGCAGTGCTTGCCATGGACCTTGAAAGCACCACGAATGATGACATCATAGTGTGGGGATTTCTGACTCGATTTAGACAATTAGCAAGGCTTCCCACATGCTGGGAATTAATTGGCCAATTGAGGGAAAATTGCGTGGGGCTGGCTGACACTTTTTTATGTGTGTCAGAAACCCCACATTCGGGGAAATCCGACCATTTCCCACACAAGCCGAAAATCGGGGCCAAACTGTGGGCCATTGTCGGAACAGATCTGTTCTGGCAACCCATTCCTGGCAAAGATGGTTCTTAGGACTGCAATAGTTTTCTCCGTGGTGGTGGAGGACATTTTAATGACCTCTGGCCATTTCGAATGGGCATCCACAGCGATTAGAAACATTGAGTCCCTAAATGGACCAGCAAAATCAATGTGTACCCATTGCCATGGAGATGAGGGCCACCCCCATGGATGTAGAGGGGCCTGTGGTGGAGCGTTTTGGACCTTCTGGCATCCTGTGCATCTCTTGGTCATATCCTCGATTTCTTTATCGATTCTCGGCCACCACACAAACGCCCTGGCTAGGCTCTTCATTTTTACCCCTCCCAGATGACCCTCATGAAGCTCATTGAGTACTCTATCTCTCAACTTGGGTGGAATTACCACTCGGGATCCACACATCAAGTTTCCCCGGCACACTGACAGCTGTTCCCTCCTTGGCGAGAATGCTGGCAACAGTGAGTCGCCATATGCTGGCCATTCCTTCACCGTCAAATCATAGACCCGAGAGAGTGTCGGGTCATTTCGGGTTTCCTTCTCAATACTTGCGTTTGTAACAGGCAAATATTCGACTATGGTCGCATGGAATATCTCCACCGGGTCCACTGCAGGTGCTTCTTCCGCCGTAGGCAACGGTAAGCGCGACAGCCCATCAGCATTTCCATGTTGTTTCGTACCTTTTTACTCTATGTCATACTGATGTGCCCCTAGAAAAAGTGACCATCTTTGCAGCCGTTGCGCCGTCATCACCGGAACGCCCTTCTTTAGGTTAAAAATTGAGACCAGGGGTTGATGATCAGTCAGGAGGGTGAATTTCTGCCCGTGCAGATAGTGATTGAACTTCTTCACCCCCCACACCAGGCTGAGGGCCTCCCTGTCAATCTGGGCGTAGTTACGCTCGGCTGAGGTTAGCGAGCGCGATGCAAAGGCTATTGGCCTCTCTGAACCGTCACGGAATTTGTGTGACAGCACCGCTCCAATGCCGTAAGGTGACGCATCACATGCCAACCGAATCGGTAGTGTTGGGTTGTAGTGGGCCAATATTTCTTTTGAAGTGATTTGGCATTTACATTCCTGAAAGGCACGCTTACACTCATCACTCCATTTCCATGTTACATCAGTTTGAAGGAGGGCGTTCAGTGGGTGCAGAATTGTAGATAAATTCGGCAACAACTTATGGTAGTAGTTCACCAACCCAAGGAACGACCTCAGTTGCGACACATTTTCTGGTGCTGGAGCCTTGACTACAGCCTCAATCTTGTCAGGCGACTTATGCAACCCTTCCTCATCAATCACATGGCCACAATACGAGATTTGTATCCTGAAGAACTCACATTTGGGACAGTTGGCTCGTAGCCCATATTCCTGCAATCTCGTGAGCACCTGTTCCAGGCTGGCAAGGTGTTCATTGTCATTTTCGCCCGTAACCAGGATATCGTCCAAATAACACTGGGTCCCCGGGATCCCTTGCAGGACTTGTTCCATTGCCCTCTTCCACATAGCTGGGGCCGATGCTACCCCAAATACCAGTCGATTGTACTGGTAAAGGCCTTTGTGAGTGTTTATCGTGAGGTATTTCCTAGATGCTTCTTGCACCTCCATTTGTAGATATGCTTGAGCCAGGTCAATCTTTGTAAAACGATTCCCTCCAGATAGTGAGGCAAAAATATCTTCTATCCACGGAAGCGGATACTGTACTGGATTGGGTTGGGATTGGGTTCACAATCACCTTGAAGTCCCCACAGATGCGAACCTTCCTTGGCTCCCCAGGTGTGCTGTGATGCACCATCAATTACTCATAAAAGACTGAGAGTTAAGAGAGTAACTAAAGGCTTTTATTAACAAAAGAATGAAGGTCTGCCTCGAGTGGTCGACCGGTCCAGAATACAAAGGGGGCTGGGGAGCAGTCACCTTTATACTAGGACTTGTGGGAGGAGTCAGCCGAGGCATGTCCAGGCATGTACACAGTGGAATACAAACAATGGTTTACCACATTCACCCCTTGTTTAAAATTGAGTCCGGCGGGGTGAAGTGTATTAAAAGTTAGTGTATTGGAGTCTCTCCGGAGGTCTTGTCTGCTGCTGTGATCGGCGTGGCGACGGGAGGGGTAGTGGACCTTCCGGCGTCGAGTCCCGTGTAGGCTGTGGCACAGGCGTGTCGTCCTCGTAGGTGTCGAGCGGGTCGCTGGGCCCAGGCCTGCCATCTGCTGGGGCTGGATATCGGATCGTGGGGGGGGGTGGTACTGAGTAGTGGGTTACTCCGGCCCCCTAGGGTGCAAGGTCTCTTATGGAGACTGTGTCCTCCCGCCCGTCCGGGTATGCAATGTAAGCATACTGGGGGTTGGCGTGGAGGAGGTCGACCCTCTCGACCAGGGGCTCCATTTTATGGGTCCTCACGTGTCTTCTCAGTAGGACCGGCCCTGGGGACGTCAGCCATGGCGGTAGCAATGTCCCCGATGTGGACTTCCTTGGGAAGACAAACATTTTCTCATGAGGGGTGGCGTTAGTGGCAGTGCAGAGCAGTGACCGAATAGAGTGGAGCGCATCGGGGAGCACATCCTGCCAGCGGGAGGTTGGAAGGCCCCTAGACTTTAAGGCTAGCAGGGCGGCCTTCCAAACTGTCGCATTTTCTCTTTCCACCTGTCCGTTCCCCCGGGGGTTGTAACTGGTGGTCCTGCTTGTGGCAATACCCCTAGTTAGCAGGTACTGACGGAGTTCGTCGCTCATAAACGATGAGCCCCGGTCGCTATGGATATAGCTGGGGAAACCGAACAGGGTGAAGAGGTCGTTCAGACATTTAATGACCGTGGCACTGGTCATGTCCGGGCAGGGGATGGCGAACGGGAAACGGGAGTACTCATCAATAATATTGAGGAAGTACACATTGCGGTCGGAGGAGGGGAGAGGCCCTTTAAAATCAACGCTCAGGCGCTCGAAGGGGCGAGTGGCTTTTATCAGGTGGGCCCTGTCTGGTCTATAAAAGTGCTGTTTGCACTCAGCGCAGACTTGGCAGTTCCTGGTCATGGTCCTGACCTCCTCAATAGAGTAAGGCAGGTTGCAGGCCTTGATGAAGTGGAAGAACCTGGTGACCCCCGGGTGGCAGAGGTCATTGTGGAGGGCCCGCAGTCTATCGATCTGCGCGCTGGCACAGGTGCCACGCGATAGCGCATCCGGGGGTTCATTGAGCTTCCCGGGCCGGTACAAGATCTCGTAATTGTAGGTGGAAAGTTCGATTCTCCACCTCAAGATCTTGTCATTTTTGATTTTGCCCCTCTGCTTGTTGTTAAACATGAAAGCAACTGAACGTTGGTCAGTGAGCAGGGTAAATCGTTTTCCGGCCAGGTAGTGCCTCCAATGACGCACAGCCTCCACAATCGCCTGGGCCTCCTTCTCAACAGCGGAGTGTCTGGTCTCCGGGCCTTGGAGGGTTCGTGAAAAGAAGGCCATGGGTCTCCCCGCTTGATTGAGGGTAGCGGCCAGGGCAAAGTCGGACGCGTCGCTTTCCACCTGGAAGGGGATGGATTCGTCCACTGCGTGCATGGTGGCTTTGGCAATGTCTTCCTTGATACGGTGGAAGGCTAAGCGGGCCTCTGCCGTCAAGGGAAAAGAGGTGGACTTGATCAGCGGACGGGCCTTGTCCGCATAGTATGGGACCCACTGGGCATAATAGGAGAAAAACCCTAGGCACCTCTTCAGGGCCTTGAGGCAGTGGGGCAGTGGGAGTTCCATAAGGGGACGCATCCGGTCGGGGTCGGGGCCGATGACTCCGTGTTCCACAACACAGCCAAGGATGGCGAGGCGGTTTGTGCGGAATATGCACTTCTCCTTGTTATATGTCAGGTTCAGGAGTTGGGCGGTGCGGAGGAATTTTTCGAGGTTTGCGTCATGGTCCTGCAAGTCACGGCCGCAGATGGTCACATTGTCCAGATATGGGAAAGTGGCCTGCAACGCATTTTGATCTACCATCCGGTCCATCTCCCTTTGGAAGACGGAGACCCCGTTGGTGACACCAAAGGGAACCCTAAGGAAGTGATAGAGGCGGCCGTTTGCCTCAAAGGCAGTATACTGGCGGTCCTCAGGGCGGATAGGGAGCTGGTGGTACGCTGATTTCAGGTCAATGGTCGAGAAGACGCGGTACTGCGCGATCTGGTTGACCATATCAGCTATGCGGGGGAGTGGGTAGGCGTCCAGCAGGGTGTAGCGATTTATTGTCTGGCTGTAGTCGATGACCAGGCGCTGCTTCTCGCCGGTCTTAACGACCACAACCTGGGCTCGCCAGGGGCTGGTGCTGCCCTCAATAATCCCTTCCTTCAGGAGCCGCTCCACTTCGGTTTTAATGAAAACCCTGTCCCCGGCACTGTATCACCTGCTCTTTGTGGCGATGGGCTTACAGTCGGGGGTGAGGTTAGCAAACAGTGGGGAGGGGGTGACTCTGAGTGTGGAGAGGTTGCACCTGGTGCGCGGCGGGCAATTTGGGAGCTGCTGGCTGCGGACTGTGAGTGGGGGTAGGGGTCCACCGTACGCCATCGTAACACTTTTAAGGTGGCACTGAAAATCTAACCCCAGCAGGACGGCAGCGCAGAGGTCGGGCAGGACCAGAAGTTTAAAATGATCGTACATGGTCCCGTCTACTACGAGTGTCACTACGCAGTAGCCGCCGATGTCCACCGACTGGGACTCGGAGGCCATAGAAATCCGCTGGTGCGCAGGCAGGACTGGGAGAGAGCAACGCCGCACCGTGTCGGGGTGGATGAAGCTCTCCGTGCTCCCAGAGTCAAAAAGGCAGATTGTATCGTGGCCATTTACCTTAATGTCCATTGTGGAGCTGGCCAGCTGGTGCGGCCTCGCTTGGTCCAGTGTAATGGATGCCAGCGTAGGGGTCGGTGTGTCGCTGTGGGTATCAGATGAGGCGGTGTTGGGGGCCTGCTGCGTTCCGGCTGTCATCCAAGATGGCGGCGTCCATGATCCCCATGTGGCTGGAGGCGTCCAAAATGGCTGCTGTTCCGGTGGTTCGCACATGGCCGGGGAGGCCCAAGATGGCGGCCCGCATGGCCCACACGCGGCGCTGCTGGGGTTCGGGGTGGCTTTGGCCCTGCAGACGTTAGCGTAGTGTCCCTTCTTCCCGCAGCCCGAGCAGGTCACGTTTTTCGCCGGGCAGCGCGCTCTGGGGTGTTTTGCCTGGCCACAGAAGTAGCATTCTGGCCTTGGGGCACTGCTGTCTGGCCTTGGGACACTGCTGCGGTAGTTGGGCCGTTGCTGGGGTGTGGCTGGGGTGGCACGGCGCTATGAGGCGGTCCTACCGTGTCCCAGGCTGTCATTCCCCGCGGCGTCCACGGTGCAGAGGAGTAGGCATCCATGCCCCGGTAGGCTGCATCCAGTGATAGTGCGAGTTCAGAGGCCTTGTTGAGGTCAAGGTCACTCTGCTCCAACAGTCGCTGTCGGGTGTAATTGGATCTGTGGCCCGCTACAAAAGCGTCCCGGATAAGTTCCTCTGTGTACACGGCGGCCTTTACATCCTTACAACCACAGGCCCGGCCAAGCACAGACAGTGCCTGAAGGTATTCCACGGTCGATTCCCCAGGTTGTTGTTTACGACTCCCCAGAAGGTGCCTGGCGTACACTTCGTTCACTGGGCACGTGTACTGGTCCTTGAGGAGCTTGATAGCGTCCGCGTACGAGGTCGCGTCTTGGATGACCGAGTACACTCGGTGGTTCACTTTGGAGGTCAGGACATCCAGTTTGTCCTCGTCCGATTTGATTGCTGCGGAGGCGGTCAGGAATTTTTCGAAACAATTAAGCCAGTGAGTAAACTTGGTGGATGAGTCCGCCTCCCGATGATCTAAGTCCAGGCATGCTGGTGTGAGGATCTTCTCCATTATAAAAATTTTGTTAATAAAATTGATGCGCTCTCAATTACTCATAAAAGACTGAGAGTTAAGAGAGTAACTAAAGGCTTTTATTAACAAAAGAATGAAGGTCTGCCTCGAGTGGTCGACCGGTCCAGAATACAAAGGGGGCTGGGGAGCAGTCACCTTTATACTAGGACTTGTGGGAGGAGTCAGCCGAGGCATGTCCAGGCATGTACACAGTGGAATACAAACAGTGGTTTACCACATGCTGCTCAATGCTTTCTTCATTACAGGAATGATGGGTGTGGCCCACTCGCTCCAGTCCACCTTAGACAGCACCCCCGAACGCTCCAGACTCTCCAGTTCAGCTTCCACAGCTGGGCGTATCACGTATGGCACCGGTCTGGCCTTGAAAAATTTTGGGGTTGCGTTATCCTCAATCTTTATGGTTGCCTTTACTCCTTTTAGAGTCCCGAGTCCTTGTTGGAACACCTCTTCCGCGTCAGATAGAATTTGTGACAGACGTCCAGGTGCGACGTCATCATCTTTTTTGTCAGTCACAGTTAGTGCCAGAATGGAATGCCAATCCAATTGTAGTCTTCAGATCCATTCACGTCCCAATAATGGTGGTCCTCCATCTCGTAGTATATACATGTATAGTTTCTGTGTTTCCTTTCCGTTATATTCAACTGGCACCCTTATTTTTCCTCTGGGGTAGACCATTTGCCCCGTGTATGTCTTCAATACAATGGCCGTGTCCTTTTAGGGTATGTGTGAGAATAGCTGCTCATAGTCTCGTCGATTCATGACAGTTAGGGCTGATCCTGTGTCCAATTCCATCTTCACTGGGGACCCTGCTATCATGAGGGTGACCCAAATGGTTCGGTGATCTTCTTTTGCGATCACGTTGTGTAACTTTAAACAACTTAGTCGCCTGCTCCCGGAGTCCTTATCACTCTCCTGATCTTCTGAACTACTATCTATCAGTTTCTTTACTTTCCTATACTGTTCCTTAGTAGTTCTTGTCATGTTGGTTTTCTTTCCCGACCTGCAGACTCTTGCTTTATGGCCCATTTTCCCGCATTGCCTGCATATTTTGTCTTTAAACCAGCAGACCTTCTGCTCATGGGTTGTTCTGCCGCAGCAATAGCACTTTTCGGCTCCATACGCCATTTCGTTAGCGCTGTATTCTTGTGGTTTCTGTTGTATTTCCGCAGCTCCCCGTGCTGCTGCTTCGTAGGATACTGCCACGCTGAAAGCCTGTTCTAGCGTCAGGTCCTTTTTTTGCAAGTAGTCGTTTCTGCATTCCTTCACTCTGGAGCCCGCAGACAAACTTATCCCGTAAGGTGTCTGCCAGTCCTGCTCCGAACTGGCAGTGCTTCGATAACTTGCGTAGTTCCGTAAGATAGTCAGCATTGCTCTCATCTTTGTGCTGGTTTCTTTTATGGAACTTGAATCTTTCTGCTATCAGCAGTGGTGTAGGGCTTAGATGTTCTTGTAAGATATGAACAATCTCCTCAAAACTTTTCTCCATTGGTTTAGCTGGGGTAATTAAATTCTGCAATAGGCCGTATGTACTCGCACCCATCAGATTTAATAATACTGATGCCCTCTTTCCATCAGCCACCTCATTTGCCTTGCAGTACACTTCAATTCTTTCCACATACGTGGTCCAGTCTTCTACCTCGTTGTCGAAAGCAGTGATATTGCCACTTTTCGGCATCTTGGCCGATTTAAAATGGCGCCTCCCGCGCTTTTGCTTCTTCCCCAATGGAATAAAATGGCGCCTCCCGCGCTTTTGTTTCTTCCCCAACGGGATAAAATGGCGCCTCCCGTGCCTTTGCTTCTTCCCCTTACTGCCACGCTGCTCCTAGCATTCTACGGGGTAATGGCAGCGACCCGCAGCTTCGGCGCGTCTCGCTTTCCTTCCCCCCCATTTAGTTTCTCTCTGCTGTCCTGTTCTCGAGCACCGACCACGCCCGGTGCGCTCCACCCTCTCTCTCTTGTGTTCTTTTCCCGGCGACACTGCGCGGCCCGATTTGTAGAGCCGCTCGATCGAGCTTGAGCCTGCCGCAGTCCGGCAGGGTCAGCGCGCTACCTGCTACCAGCACGATTCGCTGGAACCACAGTCTCTCCCGCAATTCTCCAAACACCGATGGATTCTTTGGGCGTTTGCCCTCGGTCGACGCCTGTTGCTCAGATTACGACCTTCCAGGACCTTCCTTTCAGTGAGATCCCCGTGAGATGATGCCACACTGCAGGTGAGTTCGAACTTACTCGTCGCCACTGTAAAGTCCGCGCCTCAATAATACCCGGACTTCGGGAGAACAGTTTAACAGGTACTTTACTGAACAAGAGGCAGCTTGAAACTGAAACTACAGAAGCCTGCTAGGGCCTTTTATACAGGGGTGGTCACTGCCGGTACTGCAGTCTAAGACCAGTTATTCCCTTAAAGGGACATACACAACAGTCCTGCTCCTACTTCTTGTGTTCTAATTCTGTGTTAGATTTCAGGAGATGGTTCTATTCACAGGGATTAGTGGAGACATCGAACAGGCTGCCAGCTAGGTGTCCTTCAAGAGTAAATTGGGCCTGTTCCTGGCTGGGGTGGAGATCACCTTTTACAGAAGGTAAGTACCGTAGGAAATACAGGGACAGAGTGATCTCCTGGATGAGTTCGATCGCCTAGATGGGTCGGAGAGGAATTTCCATGATTTTTTCTCCCAAATTGGCCATTGGGTTTTTTATTTGGTTTTTCGCCTCTCCCGGGAGATCACATGGGTTCGGGTGGGATGGAGAGTGATAGTAGATTTGAGGTTAGGATCAGATCAGCCATGATCTTATTGAATGGTGGAGCAGGCTCGAGGGGCCGCTTGGCCTACTCCTGCTCCTATTTCTTATGTTCTTATGTTCTTATGGATCGAAACCCAAGCTGCAGTTTTCTGTGAAGAGAGACTTTGTATTTTGAAACCAGACAGGACTCTGAATTATGTATTAGACCAAATTGGAGATGAATCTAAATTCAGTTTAGGCCTATAGTTAAGCCCATCAAGCAGGCTATATATATAATCGGGAACAGATTAAGAGAGCCATCGAGGCTGAACAGGCCCATCAAGGAACTTTCATGACAATACAAGTCAATTATCGGGCCGGTAGATGTGATTACCGGCCATCTATAAACAGTTAGTATGGATTGCTGCCATTATTTAAAATAGCCCGCCAAGATTAAGACAAAGAACTAACCTGATTTGGCGCGCAGATAAGGGTTTTCGAAAAGAGTATAATTGAAGGCCCCTGGGTAGCAATCGCTCTCTTCTCTTCTCTCTCTGCTCTTCGGCCCCTTGCCCTCATGGCTGTCACTCTTTCCCCATCCCGCGCTTACCCCCTGGCCTTTGCCCGTGTCTCTTGCCACTCCATCGGGAAATCGCCCCGGCACCGTATCGGGCGGACACGGACAATTCAGGCCAGGCGAGGCGGGACGCGACGAGGGGAGGAGGGAAGACCACCTGAGGAAGACCACCTGAGGAAGACCAACTGAGGAGATGAACTGAGGAGATGGGCTGAGGGTAGGCTTCGAATTATCGGGCCTTCAGCCACAGCCGACCTGCGAATATCTGCACACCAACTCAAACTGTCGGCTGACAACGAAGAATCATCCCTGCAAGTTAAGGTACCCAAACAGAGCCTTTGGCCTAGAAATTCAGTTGTTTGCACCAGCCGCTAGTGCCTTAGGAGGAGGAGAAGTGGGGCGCTAAGTGGCTAGCGCCCGGGCGCGGTGCGATCTGTGCCTCTTGCGAAATTCAGTTAAGATTTAACAGCGGCGCAAAACCTTTGCGCACACTCAGCTGCGCGCGCAGATCCTGACGTCATTTCATAGTGCAACGCCCTTTGTGCGCCCCAAACCGGAAATTCAGTGGCGCCCCCTTCTTTGCGCCTGGCGCCCCCAGCGACTGGTAGAGGGGAACAGTTCCCAGTCGCTGCAGGGCGCGGGGGCGCTATTTAAAGGGGACTCCTCCTACATTATAAGTGGCAGCCATTTTGTGCCAATCCTTCTGTGTGTGAGAGAGAGATATTTGGAGAGATACAAAGGCAGAGAGCTTTCTGCTTTGACTCAGCCCTCGCACAGGTACTTCTGGCTTCAGGCCAGAGCTTTGCACTTGGATTTCACTTTCAGAGCCATAGCCTTGAGTCGCCACATATAATGGGGGCTGCAATGGGTGGAAGCGTTGGCTTTCTGCATTGCATTCAAAGGGATCAGAGGCGCCGTGAGAGAGTGCCAGTCATGGCCATACGGAGAAGGGCCAAAAGGTGTCGGCACAGGAGGCCTTACCCACCAAGGGTATACCGCCAGCAGTTTTCATATCTGAACATGTCTGAGGAGCAGTGTGTTCGGAAGCTGCGATTCAGAAGGGAGGTGGTCAGTGAGATCTGCCACCTGCTTCGCAGGGATCTGCAGCCACAGCTGAGGAGCAGGACATCACTGTCAGTGGCAGTGAAGGTGACGGTGGCTCTCAACTTCTATGCCACCAGCTCCTTCCAATCCGCTACTGGGGATATTGCCAACATCTCCCAGTTCGCGGTACATTGCTGCATCCGCCAGGTGAACAATGCCCATTTCAGAAGGAGACGTCAGTACATTTCCTTCCCCATGACCCTGGACAAGCAGCAAGAGCGTGCAATGGGATTTGGAAGAATAACGGGCTTCCCCATGGTTGAGGGTGTAGAACTGATGAACCAGCAATGGTCAGGCCTTGCTACAGGGCTGCAGTGTGCAGGGCATGGCAGCCAAACAAGTCAACCCTTCCCCTTTAAGAGCCGACCGGCACCAGCGTGTCTGCCTTCATTGAGCAACTCGCCGCACCTGCGCTGCGCCCGCCCTCGGTTTTAGCGCCCCAGATCGCCGGCTAAGCACCTAATGATAGTCGTGCATCACCTGCTTTTGCACAGCAGCAACCTCTTGGGGCGATGCAACTGAATATCGGTGAAGGTGGCGCTAAGTTGCGCCGGGCGCAAAAATTAGCCAACGCCCAGCTGTAGCGCCCCAAATGTGGCTATACTGAATTTCTAGGCCTTTAACTTTGGACAACGCTCTTGCAGCTCCCGGAGACCACGTGACGACGGCAGGCTCCAGAGAGCACCAAGAGCGAACCCCGAACCCCGCCACTGTTTTGAGTCCAACAAACCCTTTTGATTGGTGAGCATGAAGTTCTGACCCCTCATCGCTTAACCTAGTTAGGTATAGGGGGTGGAATAAGGATAAGGGGATTGTTAAGATAGTTTTTTTCCCTCGATGTGTTCCCCATTCCCTGTATAAGTATAGTTATTCTTTTGTATTTTTGCCTGTAGATGTGTACACTAGTAATTTTCCATAAGATTATATCAATTTTTCCTCTTCAATAAAATCTTGGTTTTGTTTACATCCAACCACCTGTCTACTCGAGTCTTCTCTGTACCGCCGCCTTGTACCTAAGTCCGGTGTCTAGAACCCAGGGGCGTGGGAGCAATTCGAACTGCTCATAAACAGTCAGAGGCTTAACTGACTGGGCGCACGCGCCACCCCACAGGCCACCCCCTACAGTCCTTTGGGGTATCTCGTCGCCACGTGGTCACCGGGCACGGCACTGAAGTTGTTTGTGCGAAGCACCCTCCTTTTCTTCCATCAACGTCTTCGTCGAGTACTTCGTCGCGATGGGCCTTCTTCTTCTTCGGGCGGTCGCCGACGGTATTGCTGCGGTTGGGGGTCGGTTGGCGGTCTTTACCGTTTAATGATTTTCCTACCCAAGCTTCGAACACCAGCTTATTCTTCAACTGGGCTATTACTGTCCATGTAACAAACATCAGCTTATAACTAGGCCGTCTGTCTTGATTTTGCTACCCATTCTTTTAACGCCAGTATATTCTTAAATTGGAGTTTTACTGTCCATGCATGTAACGCCAATTTATTCACCAAACGCCAGCTTATAACTAGGTGTTCCTCCCCCAACGCGTCTTTCCGCTGCCCTTCTCTGCCTTTATCGGTTTACCGTATTCTTCGTCTCGTCTCGTCTGGTCTGCCCGTTTGTGGCCTGAGTGCCCTGTGTGCTTTTTTTTGAACTCGGGTCTCATTCTTCTCCCGCGTTGGGCCCTCGGTGTAGTAATGGGTGTCCTTGGTGTTGAGCGGCGCGGGGAGCGAGAAGAGAGCCCACCACGAGGCCAGGGCACGAGAACGAGAGGCAGCAGGCCAAAAGCCAAACGATAAGAGGCCAGTGCAAGAGCGCGAGATCACTACCGATGGGCCTACAATTATACCCGATTCTCCATTCTTTGTCTGCACGCCAAATCAGGTCAGTCCTTTGTCTAACTTTTGGCGGGCTCGTTTAAAATGATTACAAACATTTACTTTAACGACTTCTGGAGTGGTTGTCCCCGTATTTAATGGTTTTGATGTCCTGGCTGTTTGTCATTTATGAAACTTAATCGGGTTTCCTGACTTGGCAGCTACCTGTGAGCTATTACCGATTAAATATGCAGAAACCTGATGGCCTTGATTTAGGCCCATTCTAAGTTGATCTGTTTCAAGGTGAATGAATGCATATTCTGTGTTTGCTTTAGCCGTCTGGCTCCACAAAGTCTCTTCACAGATTCATGCATTTTAAGTTTTGTTTCGGGTTTGAAAAAGTGCCTGCCTTTTCTGCAGGACCTTGTTTTTAAAATCCTGTGTTTTTAGTTACGAGGTTGTAGAAGCCATTTTGGGTACCCTTTTTAACAACTTGTCCATACAGGGTCCCTTTAACCATAGCTTTTGGGGAATGTGAGAATTTTGATAACCCTACAAAGTTTCTGCTCCTGCTCGCCCTGGTAGAGGTGAGCATCGGTGACCGAGGTGACGTGGAGGACTCCCACATCTATGGGTGCTCGGGAGAGAGAGCACCGATTGTTATCGCAGGGGGTGGCGAACGGGGTGTGGAGGAGCTCGCCATCTACTTCCATGAGGGAAGGTGGCCAGGGTGGCTGGGGTCTAACTCGACACAATACTCCAGCCAGACCGGGTTCACTTATGCGGAGGCCTCCATCCCGTGCCCCAGGGTACAGGTCATTGCTGCAAGGGTCAGCGTCACTGAGGGGAAACGTGTGTGTTTGACATGCAAGGGACAGATTTTCCTGGATAGGTGGTGGTGTCTCAGGAAACTGAGCAGGGACATAGGGGACCGTACAGTCGACTGGGAACGATTGGGGAACAATACCCACCATACAATCACAGGGACCCAAGGGGGAGTGAGTGTGTGTTGGGATAAGTGGTGGAAGTTAGAACAGGGAGTTTATATTTGTATGTGGGGGTCAGAAAAAGTCTGCCCCATAGGCATATCCATCATCTTCCACAGACAATGGCAAGATGCTGGGGAGGGGATGGGGTGGGATTCTAGCCTGCATACGTGCGCAATCCCACACTCCCCAATCCCAGTCAAAGCCAAGAAACTCGTGGCACGCCCCCGAAAGCCCCTGCTCATGACCACGACGTCACAGACCATAGTAGAGAGGTGTCCTACCACCACCAAGGGACCAGGGAATGGGTTAGTATTAGTGCCAACTGAAAAGGTATTATACCAGGGGACACACTATGCAGTGGCCTCAGTGATCCTGAGCCTGACCGAGGTACACTTACCTGAATGGTGCCCTAAGGAGACAGAACAGCTATACCAGGCCCTGCTGAAAGAAATGTTTAGGAAGTTTTATGAATTCGACTTTGCCAACGTAGACAAAGTGAAACTGTACACACTACACCATGAACCTACACATTAGAACAGAAGACAGTCGCGATAGGGGCCAAGGTCTTGGATATCGTAGTTCCACCTTGGTGGGATATTTTTGAAAATATAGAGGTCCCTTCTTGGATCAGACTGGCTTCCCACATTTTAGTGGTCTGCCAGCACGGTATTGTTTTCTATTACTGTGCACAAAGGGCAAGGGGAGAGACAGACTGCTCCAATCTCAACATGAGAGAGCATGGGACAAGCATAAAAATAAAGTCTATGACCAGGTATAAGACAAACCGTAACCATTATTAAAATAAAGTTTCATGACTATGTGTGATTTTTTTTTTCTCTATGTGTGTGCTATATTTTTCCAAGTGGTGCAGGGGTATTGGAACCCCTCTGTGCTTGGATGTGAATATAACCGAATTTCCATGCCTTCTATATATTTTGAACACTACACCAAAAAAAAGGGGGAATGTATGTGTTTTTGGGTTTTAGATAGATAATAAAGGGAAAGGTTGGCTCTCGGGAATCAGAAATTTTGCTCACCCAGTATGATACTTTAGTGAATAGAGTATCACAGGAGGGAATGTAAGATTTGCAAAATTCAGCAGATCCCCCAAAACCAAAAAGATTACCCTAAGGAAGGGATTTTGGACTATTCTAGACTATCACAGGATGATAAAAGAATACTGGGCCGAAAGGGAGATTTAAAACTCAAGGACCCCAGGATTTTGGTTTTTATTTTAAAAAACATGTTCGAGCCTGTGGAAGGAAAAAGGCTGCAACAAAAGAATTGGGATTGGCCTGTGTTAATGGACAGTTTTGGGTATTGGCATTAACCAAGCTGTCTGGAAACTATCTGGACTGTCTCAGTCATTTTACATACTGACAATAGACCAGCGGAAAATCAGTTCCCACCAAAATTACAAAACCATCCAAAAACTTGCATAATGCAAACCATGCCACCAACCAACAAAAGAACCTTGGCCCCCACAGGAAAAGACAACTTTACGGCAATTAAACAAGAGGTTAAACAATCGATGGGACCATCCCGAAACCACTTCACACGTTCTTAAAACAACTTAAGCAAGCGGTGGAACCATCCCGAAACCAATTAAACAATTGAACAGATCAATATTAATGAGCCAGCCCAAAATCTAACAAGATTAGCAGGCCTGGTGTAGTATAATTGGAGGCCTGTTTTTACAAGAAAGCAGTTAGTTCATCGAGGGGGGTTCATCAAGGGAATCATCAAGAAGCAGTTCAAGCAGTTCTCTCTCTCTACAGAGTTAAGCAGTCAGTTCAGAAAAGCAGCCCTCTCTCTCTACACAGTTCGCTCTCGAGTTCGACACAGGAGTTCTCTCTCTCTCTGAAGCAACAGTTCACAGTCTCTCTTTCTGCAAGCACCAGTTCTCCACAGAAGTCCTCAACAGTGTCAGCGATCCAGAACATCACCAGACACGCAGTCAAAGCCCTCTACCACGTCCGGGGTATGGCAGGCACCAACCAACACATCCAGCGAACCCCGAAACTGTGAACCAGCTCAACTGTCAAGGATTCGTATGGTGAGCGTTATCCCTGGTCCTCTGGAGCCCAACTTAGCGAGTGAAGTGGGATTGGGAGGGGTGAAGTATTCTGTCTATTGTTATTTTCCCTCGTATATTCCGAAGTGTTCCCCCAATTTAGTGTTAAGATTATTGTGTCGTGTATTTTCCTTCTCAAATAAAGATCAAAGTTCTTTCACCAAAATTCAGTTGTCTGCTGCAATTTCATTACAGCCCCCAAATAATTCCAAGGTCTAGAACCAAGGGAGTGGGAGCGATTCGAACCGTTCATAAGTCAGAGGCGAAGCTGACCCCAAACACTACCCCCTACAGTGGGTGATGTTTTAAAACAGAGCTGAATAGATTTTGTGTTAATGAGGGAATGGTTAAGTTCTGAGGTGATGGAGGTTTATTATAAAAAAATATTTTTGAGTGACCACTCGGCTTTGTTCTTAGATTTAGGAACAGCAGAGTTAAGATCGTTTCAGGGCTGTGGATTTTAAACAATCAATACCTGAAAGAAATTGCTTATAAAGAAGGGATTTTAAATATAATAAAGAATGCTCAGAAGGAACCTTTGTTCTTGAAAGAAAGAAGAGTTTTGTGGGACAATTTCAAATATGAGGTAAATTTTTTTCGGTACGTTATGGGAAAAAGAGAGCGGCAGCTAACCGGCGTCGAGAAGAGAATATAAACAAAAGGTTTATGGATGTCTGTAAAGCAGTTGACGGAGGGAATAAGGGAGCTGACACTAAGTTCTGGGTGCTAAAGGAATTGTGGGAATTATTGCCAGCTGAAAAATGCAAGGAGGCCATTCTGCGTGCAAAGGCTAGAGATGCATTGGAGGGCAAAAGATGCACTAGATATTTTCTAGAGCAAGAGAAGCTGTGACAGAGATTATCATTAATTGGAGAGTTGAAGGTTGGGGAGAAGATCATCGATGAAAGTGGGGAGATTTTAGAGGCAGCTAGCAGCTTTTATCAAGAGTTATATACAAAAGAAGACATTTTGAATTTGGCAATGGAGAACGTTACTGCTTTTATTGAAGAGGGTTTAAAGGAGGATGAGAGAAGCATGTGTGACAAAGAAGTAGGGTTAGAGGAAATAAAAGTAGCAATAAGTGTAATGAAGTGGGGGAAAGCCCAGGGTCCGATGGACTAAGTGCAGAATTTTTTGAGATTTCAAGTCCATTGCTCTTAGGAGTTTTTAAGGAGATTAAAATTGAGGGAAGCCTGGCCCCATCTATGAGGAGAGGTGTAATAAGCTTAGCTTATATAAAAATAAAGGGGATAGAAGGGATCTGAGGAATTGGAGGCCCATCACATTATTAAATGTGGATTATAAGATCTTGGCGAGGGTTATGGCAAATCGTATGAAGGAGATGTTGCCGCAGATAGTTTTGCCCTCTCAGTCCTATGGAGTCATAGGCCGGGACATCGCAGACTTTGTGGTCTCAAACCGAGATGCGATAGAGCCCATGGAAGAGAGTGGGAGGGAGGCTTATGTATTAAAGATAGATCAAGAGAATGCCTTTGATAGGGTCTCTCATGAGTTTTTATTGAAGGTTTTGGAAGCATTTGGTTTCGGGGAAAATTTCATTGAGTGGATAAGGAATTTTTATTCAAACATATTTAGCTGTGTTAAATGTAATGGTTTTTTATTCAAGTATTTTCCGATACAGAGATCAATGAGACAGGGTTGTCGTCTACATGATGTGAAAGAAACAAGGTGTAGTTGGGATTGTGGTTCCCAGTTCCGGGCTGGTGTTGGTGATACACCAATATGCAGATGATATAACCTTAGCATTGAGAAATGGGGAGTCAGTGAGGAAAGCTATGGATGTAGTGGAGGAATATTGTAGAGCTTCAGGAGCCAGTGTGAATTATAATAAGTCCCAATGCCTGGTTGCCGGAAGAGGTAGGGGGGAATGGTTGGAGGAAAGTTCCTTTAAGGTGGTGGAGGTTTTGGAAGTTCTGGGGGTGCACATGGGGTACAAGAAAGACAGGGATGCAGTGGATCAATTACATTGGGAACCGAAGGTTAAGAAAATTAAAAAGATTTTGGGAAGATGGGAAAAAAGGTGGTTGAAAGTGCAAGGAAGAGTGACAGTGGTGTCCGCTCTCCTGCTATCTAAGCTATGGTACTTATTGACGGTGGAGGATATTCCTGAGTGGGCGGTAAAGTCCATCCGAGAGGCTTGTGTGAGGCTTTTATGGGAAGGGAAACCAGCCTTGGTGGCTTACAATACCATCATTGGGTGGAGAAATCAGGGAGGACTCAATTTCCCAGATATTGATTTGAAGAAAAAATCCTTTAGAATCAAATGGGTGAAGAGATTTCTTCAGAAATCAAATACATGTTTTTGGAAGAGTTGTTTTGAGCATTTTTTTAAATGAAGTGGGATAGGAGGGCAGGGGATATTGTATATGGAATACAATAATATGTTTTTGAAATCGATTAAACTTCTCCCTAGATTTTATAAGGGGGTTGTAGAGACTTGGGCCCAATTTTTAAAAAGTGTGCAGTTTATGCCAAAGGGGGCTGAGGAATTTTTAGAACAGCACTTATTTTTGAACAGGTGAGTCAACATCGAAGGAGAGGTTTTATTAAATGAAGCTTTTATAAAAGCTGGTATTATATGTGAGAAAAATGTATTGTACGAGGTAATTCCAGGTTGGTTGCCGGAAGCGATAGTGAGGGTCATGGTGTGGGAGGAGGATCAGGAGGTAGAGGAAAAAGCAATAGGGATCATGTATGAGAAGATTGTGAGGGCAATGCCACAGGATTGGATGGAAGAAATAAATGCGGAAATCTTTTCCAAGCTTTCTGCTGGAGAAAGGGGAGAGTTGATTCAATTTGACAACTGTAATGCTCGAGATTTCTATGAGGTATTTAGAGAATGGAGAGTCAAGACACCTGCTGGTCAGGAGTTTTGGCAGAGTATATACCCACCGCTGGAGTTCAACAGGATTTGGAAGGGAGTGTGGGCGAATTTTAAATGTCCAGAGTGGATTGAACTGGATTTCAAATTGGCTCATAACCGGATTTTTACCATGACGTTCTTGTGCAAGATTGGATGAGTGGAGAGGGCAACTTGCCCAGTGTGTGGGACACGGGATGAGACTCTGTCCCATTTATGTCCACAGTTAAATGATTTTAAGTACTATGTTCAACAGTTGTGTGAAGTTTTTTAGCTGGGTGGGGACCGAAGAGCGAGAATGGGAATCCCGTGGGACTCAATTTTGAGATGGGGATTGCAGGAGAGTCTGCCCGAGTCTAGCGGAGCGGAAACTAATTTAATGTTCAGCTTGGCTAGATTCGTGATTGTGCAAAGAAGGAATGCCCTTTTTTTAAGGGGAGGAGAATCAATCTAAAAGAATATTTTAAATATAAGCTAAAAGATCATTATAAGGCTCTGTGGATGTTTTATTCAGAAAGGAATTAAAAGATAGTATTTTACAATCAATTTTTAAAGTACAATTGATTAATATATGTTACAGGAGACAAATTAAACTTCAGGTTTTGATGTTAAAATGTGGTGGCGGAATGGCTGTGCAGAGCGGCGGAATTGATTTGTGCGATACAATGAAATGATCACGATGTTGTAAATGTTCCTAATGTTCAATAAAGTATATTTTTTTAAAAAGTGGATAGCACTGTTGCCTCTAAGTCAGAAGGTTGTGGGTTCAAGTCCCATTCCAGAAACTCGAACGCAAAAATCTAGACTGACACTTCAGCGTAGTACTGAGAGAATGCTGCATTGACAGAGGTATTGTCTTTTTTGGATAAGACGTTAAACCAAAGCCCCATCTGCTCTCTCAGGTAGATGTAAAAGATCCTATGGCATTATTTCAAAGAAGAGCAGGAGAGTTATAGCCAGTGTCCTGGCCAATATTCATCACTCAATCAACATAAAAAAATATATTATATGGTAATTATCACATCGCTGTTTGTGGGAGCTTGCTGTGCACAAATTGGCTGCTGCATTTCCCACATTACAACCGTGACTACACTTCAAAAGTACTTCATTGGCTGTAAAGTGCTTTGGGATGTCCGGTGGTCATGAAAGGCGCTATAGAAATGCAAGTCTGTCTTTCCATCTTGCCCTCTGGCTCCATTTAGAAACATAGAAACATAGAAGATAGGAGCAGGAGTAGGCCATTCAGCCCTTCGAGCCTGCTCCGCCATTCAATGAGATCATGGATGATCATCCAAATTCAGTACCCTGTCCCTGCCTTCTCCCCATATCCCTTGCTCCCTTTAGACTTAAGAAATATATCCAACTCCTTTTTGAATATATTTAATGAACTGGCCTCCACCGCCCTCTGTGGCAGAGAATTCCACAGGTTCACCACTCTCTGGGTGAAGAAATTCCTCCGCATTTCAGTCCAAAATGGCTTACCCCTTATCCTTAGACTATGACCCCTGGTTCTGGACTCCCCGGCCATCATAAACATCCTTCCTGCATCTAGTCTGTCCAGGCCTGACAGAGTTTTATAGGTTTCGATGAGATCCCCTCTCAATCTTCTAAACTCCAGTGAGTATAAGCCCAATCGACACAATCTCTCCTCATACGTCATTCCTGCCATCCCAGGTATCAGCCTGGTGAATCTTCGCTGTACTCCTTCCATGGCAAGAACGTCCTTCCTCAGGTAAGGCGACCAAAACTGCACACAATACTCAAGGTGCGGTCTCACCAAGGCCCTGTACAGCTGTAGCAAGAAATCCTTGTTCCTGTACTCGAACCCTCTTGCTACGAAGGCCAACATTCCATTTGCCTTCTTAACCGCCTGCTGCACCTGCATGCTTACCTTCAGCGACTGGTGCACAAGAACACCCAGGTCTCTTTGCACTTCCCCTTCTCCCAATCTATTGCCATTCAAATAATAATCTGCCTTCCTGTTTTTGCCACCAAAGTGGATAACCTCACATTTATCCACATTATAGTGCATTTGCCATGTTTCTGCCCAATCATTTGCTCTGTGCTTAGTCAACTTCCTTACTATCGTTGCAGATGATAGGCTTATATATAGTACATGCTATTTTTGTTTTCAATGTTACCTCAGAAAAAGGTTATGTTGTGCTTTAAGTATTCAAAAAGAAATTCTGGATTCACTGCTCCTAAAAGTGGTTTACCAGAACATGTTTGTCCGTGGTACTTTCCATCAATTTGTAGGAGGGCAAGAGGGGGCAGGAATCACCATGAACAACACTGTAAGTATGGCGCACACTTCCTGTTTGAAAACCTTACTTCCTATGTCATGATTTTCTGCCAACATCTCATGCAAATGTTACTGATGGAAAACCCCATAGGAACAAGTCAAACCTATAAAAACATGAAGTGCATTGTCAGCATTCTGCCATTACAGTTTGTTGAAATTCTTCACAATATTTTCTGATAAAGTAACAAAACAAAATTAATCGGTCAAATAATTACAATTTCTTCACAATAACATCTTTAAATTTATCCATTGAATTGTCTTCATTAAAGTTTTTAGTTGCAGGCCTCAGCTTGGACTTGATTTTTTTTGGAATGTGTATTGACACCACTGTGTCAGCCAATGAGTTGAAGACGGGGTGGGATTTACAGCAGGACTCACAGCAAACAGTCTATTTTACAGTCTATTTACTCAGCAAAACAGCAAACAGTCTATTTAAACAGAGTCTTTACACACTACAGCAAACAGAGTCTATTTTAAAGCAGACAGACTATTTATTCAGCAAACGGCAAACAGTATATTTAACACTGTGGCAAACAGAGGCTAATTAAACAGTCTCTATACACTACAGCAAACAGAGTCTATTTACTCAGCAAACAAAAACCAGAGTCTCTTTAAACAGGGTGTCTACAAACTACAGCAAACAGAACTCATGACTGAAATGACAGCAAAGTTTCCCGATAAAAGCAGAATTATTTCTCCAGCAAAATGCAGTGAGTGGAGGATAGTTATTATATACAAATTCTGTGCATAAAACCAATCCCAGTCACTTATAACAGTGCTGTCTCCTGACTTGATTAATGGAGCAATCATCTCCATTCTGGCCAGGACCTGTGGTGTCACAAGATGCAGCTATTTTTTCTTTAACCCCGTAGCTGTGACTCAGTAAAGTGAAGAAAGATCCTGATGTCAAGTCTGCACTATTTCTGAAGATACTCAGCCCTAGAGCTAGAATGCCTTTCTTGAGCTTACAACAATATTTGTTTGGTTGTTTGTAAGATATTTTAAAGGAAAGTGACAGGACAAATTTCAAAAGCTTCAATCAGGTATTGTTTGTGTTGAATAGTTTTTGTATGTATACTTGTTAGAGCAAGGGGGAGAAAACACCGAGCTCCATTTCAAACATTGCTTTAATCTGATTACACACCAATTGTGGTTTTTGTCTAGGTGTGAATGACAAACATTTATTGTTCTTAGTGGAAAGTCAATTTGTGTCTTGGTATCAAACACTTGTGTTTTTGAAAACTGGATGATGAATTTGAGTATTTTTCAACTAAATTTTAATATAAAAGCTATGTATCATAAACTTCAAAAGACATATAGAGTTGGCAGCATCTTTCTTCACCCTAATTTATCCTTGGAACAGATAAGTTACATTTTTGGATGCTTCTCAAGGAGAATAATTAGCAGAGGCAGACAGACAGACAGAGGGCAAGAGAAACAGATGGACAAAGGACAAGAGAGACAGACAGAGAGAGGGAAAGAGAGACAGGCTGATAGATAAACAAAGGGGGCAAGAGAGACAGACAGACAGGGGGCAAGAGAAACAGGTGGACAAAGGACAAGAGAGACAGACGGAGAGAGGGCAAGAGAGACAGGCCAATAGATAGACAAAGAGGTCAAGGGAGATAGACAGACAGGGGGCAAGTGAGACAGACAGACAAAGGGCAAGACAGATAAAGGACCAAAGAGACAGACCGATAGATAGACAAAGGGGGCAAGAGAGACAGACAGACAGAGGGCAAGTGAGACACAGAGAGAAAGAGGGCAAGCGAGACAGAGGGCAAGCGAGACAAAGAGACAGAGGGCAAGCAAGACAGAGAGACAGAGGGCAAGCAAGAGGGAGGCAGAGGGCAAGCGAGAGGGAGGCAGAGGGCAAGCGAGAGGGAGGCAGAGGGAAAGCAAGAGGGAGGCAGAGGGAAAGCAAGAGGGAGGCAGAGGGCAAGAGGGAGGCAGAGGGAGAGAGGGAGGCAGTGGGCGAGAGGGAGGCAGAGGAGCAGACAGTCAAACAGAGGGCGAGAGGGAGGCAGACAGGCAGACAGACAGTCAGACAGAGGGCGAGAGAGAGATGGACAGTCGGACAGACAGTCGGACGGACAGTGGTGCGGATAGTCGGACAGACGGACAGGCGGACGGACGGACAGTCGGATGGACAGTCGAACGGACAGACAGACAGACAGGGTGAGAGAGAGATAGTCAGACAGACAGACAGTCAGAGAGACAGAAAGACGGCGAGAGAGAGACAGACAGTCAGACAGAGACAGACAGACAGTCAGACAGTGGGCGAGAGAGAGACAGAAAGACAGTCAGTCAGACAGACAGTCAGACAGACACAGACAGACAGGCAGTCAGGCAGTCAGTCAGGCAGGCAGACAGACTGTCAGACAGACTCAGACAGACATACTCAGACAGACAGACTCAGACAGTCAGACTGAGACAGTCAGACTGACACAGGGCAAGAGAGAGACAAGACAGTCAGACAGTCAGACGGCGAGAGAGAGACTGACACAATCAGACAGACAGCCAGACAGAGGGCGAGAGACAGACAGGCAGTCAGACAGACAGTCAGACAGACACAGTCAGACAGACACAGACAGTCAGACAGACACAGACAGTCAGACAGACAGTCAGAGGGCGAGAGACAGACAGACAGACAGTCAGACAGAGGGCGAGAGAGAGACAGACAGACAGTCAGACAGAAGGCGAGAGAGAGACAGACAGACAGAGAGACAGTCAGACAGAGGGCGAGACAGACAGACAGACAGACAGTGGGTGAGAGACAGACAGACAGTGGGCAAGAGAGACAGACAGACAGTGGGCAGGAGAGACAGGCAGACAGTGGGAGAGAGAGACAGACAGAGAGTGGGCGAGAGAGACAGACACAGTGGGCAAGAGAGACAGACAGACAGTGGGCGAGAGAGAGACAGATAGACAGTGGGCGAGAGAGAGACAGACAGATGGCGAGAGAGACACAGACAGACAGTGGGTGAGAGAGGGACAGACAGACAGTGGGCGAGAGAGAGACAGACAGACAGTGGGCGGGAGAGACAGACAGACAGTGGGCGAGAGACAGACAGACAGTGGGCGAGAGACAGACAGACAGTCAGACAGAGGGCGACAGACAGACAGACAGACAGAAGGCGAGAGAGAGAGTGAGACAGACAGTGGGCAAGAGAGACAGACAGACAGTCAGACAGAGGGCGAGAGAGAGACAGAGAGACAGACAGTCAGACAGAGGGCGAAAGAGAGACAGACTGAAAGTGGGCGAGAGACAGACAGACAGACAGTGGGCAGGGGAGACAGACAGATGGTGGGTGAGAGAGACAGACAGACAGTGGGCGAGAGAGAAAGACAGAGGGCGAGAAAGACAGACAGAGGGCGAGAGAGACAGACAGATGGCGAGAGAGACAGACAGAGGGCGAGAGAGACAGACAGAGGGTGAGAGAGACAGACAGAGGACGAGAGAGACAGACAGGGCGAGAAGACAGACAGAGGGCGAGAGAGACAGACAGAGGGCGAGAGAGACAGACAGAGGGCGAGAGAAACAGACAGGGGGTGAGAGAGACAGACAGGGGGTGAGAGAGACAGACAGGGGGCGAGAGACACAGACAGGGGGTGAGAGAGAGGGGGTGAGAGAGAGAGAGGACGAGAGAGAGAGAGGGGGTGAGAGAGAGAGAGGGGGCGAGAGAGAGAGAGGGGCAAGAGAGAGAGGGGGCGAGAAAGAGAGTGGGGGCGAGAGAGAGAGAGGGAGAGAGAGGGAGTGAGAGAGGGGGTGAGAGAGAGAGAGGGGGCGAGAGAGAGTGAGACAGACAGAGAGGGGGTGGGTGCGAGCGAGACAGACAGAGAGGGGGTGAGTGAGGGGGAGGGAGAGAGAGGGAGGGACAGAGAGGGGGTGAGAGAGAGAGGGAGAGAGAGACGGGCCAGCCAGACAGACGAACCAGACAGACAGGTGTCGAGAGAGAGAGAGGGACAGAGAGACGGGCCAGCCAGACAGACGAGCCAGACAGACGGGAGAGAGAGCCAGACAGATGACCCAGACAGACAGGGGGTGAGAGAGACAGACAGACAGAGGGCGAGAGTGACAGACAGAGGGCAAGAGAAACAGACGGACAAAGGACAAGAGAGACAGACAGAGAGAGGGCAAGAGAGACAGGCTGATAGATAGACAAAGAGGGCAAGGGAGATAGACAGACAGAGGGCAAGTGAGACAGACAGACAGAGGACAAGACAGAGAAAGGACCATTGAGACAGACCGACAGATAGACAAAGAGGGCAAAAGAGTCAGACAGACAGAGGGCAAGCAAGACACAGAGACAGAGGGCAAGCGAGACAGAGGGCAAGTGAAACAGAGAGACAGAGGGCAAGTGAGACAGAGAGACAGAGGGCAAGTGAGAGGGAGGCAGAGGGCAAGCGAGAGGGAGGCAGAGGGCGAGAGGGAGGCAGAGGGTGAGAGGGAGGCAGAGGGCGAGAGGGATGCAAAGGGGAAGACAGTCAGACAGAGGGCGAGAGGGAGGCAGACAGACAGTCAGATAGAGGGCGAGAGAGAGATGGACAGTCGGGCGGACAGTCGGGCGGACAGTCGGACGGACGGGCAGTCGGATGGACAGTCGGACAGACAGACAGACAGACAGGGCGAGAGAGAGACAGACAGTCAGACAGGGACAGACAGACAGTCAGACAGTAGGCGAGAGAGAGACAGACAGGCAGTCAGGCAGTCAGTCAGGCAGGCAGACAGGCAGGCAGACAGTCAGACAGACTCAGACAGACAGACTCAGACAGACAGGCTCAGACAGTCAGACTCAGACAGTCAGACAGACTCAGACAGACAGGGCAAGAGAGAGACAGACAGTCAGATGGTGAGAGAAAGACAGACACAATCAGACAGACAGTCAGACAGAGGGCAAGAGAGAGACAGACAGTCAGACAGACAGGCACAGTCAGACAGACACAGACAGTCAGACAGACACAGACAGTCAGACAGACAGACAGTCAGACAGACAGTCAGAGGGCGAGAGACAGACAGACAGTCAGACAGAGGGCGAGAGAGAGACAGCCAGACAGTCAGACAGAGGGCGAGAGAGAGACAGACAGACAGTCAGACAGAGGGCGAGAGAGAGAGACAGACAGACAGTCAGACAGAGGGCGAGAGAAAGACAGACAGTCAGACAGAGGGTGAGAGAGAGACAGACAGACAGACAGACAGTCAGGCAGAGGGCGAAAGAGACAGACAGACAGTGGGTGAGAGAGACAGACAGAGAGTGGGCGAGAGAAACAGACAGACAGTAGGCGGGAGAGACAGACAGACAGTGGGCGAGAGAGAGACAGACAGACAGTGGGCGAGAGAGAGACAGATAGACAGTGGGCGAGAGAGAGACAGACAGACGGCGAGAGAGAGACAGACAGACAGTGGGTGAGAGAGAAACAGACAGACAGTGGGTGAGAGAGAGACAGACAGACAGTGGGCGAGAGAGAGACAGACAGGCAGTGGGCGAGAGAGAGACAGACAGACAGTGGGCGAGAGACAGACAGACAGACAGTGGGCGAGAGACAGACAGACAGTCAGACAGAGGGCGACAGACAGACAGACAGTCAGACAGAAGGCAAGAAAGAGAGACAGACAGAGAGTGGGTGAGAGAGACAGACAGACAGTCAGACAGAGGGCATGAGAGAGACAGAGAGACAGATAGTCAGACAGAGGGCGAGAGAGAGGCAGACTGACAGTGGGCGAGAGAGAGACAGACAGACAGTGGGTGGGAGAGACAGACAGACAGTGGGCGGGAGAGACGGACAGACAGTGGGCGAGACAGACAGACAGACATGGGCGAGAGAGACAGACAGACAGTGGGCGAGAGAGACAGACAGAGGGTGAGAGAGACAGACCGATGGCGAGAGAGAAAGGCAGAGGGCGAGAGAGACAGACAGAGGGCGAGAAGACAGACAGAGGGCGAGAGAGACAGACAGAGGGCAAGAGAGACAGACAGAGGGCGAGAGAAACAGACAGGGGGAGAGAGAGACAGACAGGGGCGAGAGAGACAGACGGGGGTGAGAGAGAGAGAGAGGGCGAGAGGGTTACTTCCCTGATATCTGGAACAAAGGACTCATAACGCCCATATACAAAAGTGGAGACAAAGTTGACCCAAATAACTATCGAGGCATCTGTGTGAACAGTAACCTGGGGAAGATATTCTGTAGTATCATAAACCAAAGACTTATAAATTTCCTTGAGGAGCACGATGTCTTGAGTAAAAGCCAAATAGGATTCTTACCAACTTATAGAACATTGGACCATATTTTCACCCTGTGGTGATTATTCTTTACGTTTAGTAAGAAGTATTGTGATTGGTTGTTTGTTTCCTGCCTTGGGATATATGCTGTAATCTCATTGGTAGTTGATGTCATGTGATTTGTGGTGGCCATCTTAAATTCAGTTCTTTCCAGCCTTTAGTTGGGACTGGGTGTTGAAGATGTGCTACAGGATTTTTAAGTTAATAAAGCCTAGATTAGAAAGGCAAATCTATTCTTTATTTCAATTTATTAACTTTATGTCAGAATGGAGCGATATCTTCAACCAGAACGATTCAATGCTGACCCTAATTCTGCAGGAGTGGATGATAAATGGAAACACTGGTATTGTACATTTAAAAACTTTTTGGGCGTGTTGGATCAAGAGTCTCTAAATAAGCTGAATATGCTGATCAACTACATTGCTCCGGATGTGTATAAGTATATTTTGGACTGTAAAACTTATGAAGTGGCTATTTCTACATTGGAAAAGATTTTTGTTAAACCAAAGAATGAGGTATTTGCACGTCACCTTCTATCTGCCCGTAGGCAGCAGGTGGGAGAATCTTTGGATACTTATTTACAAACACTTCGGTGCCTTAGTGTTAACTGTAATTATAAGGCCGTGACGGCTGAAGAATATAAGGAAGAATCGGTACGGGATGCTTTGATTAATGGATTACTGTCTAGATCAATTCGTCAGCGGTTGTTAGAAAATAAGACTTTGGATCTTAAGAGTGCTTTTGAGCAAGCTTCTACATTGGATGTGGCTCAGAGAAGTTCGGATTCTTATGCTCTTTTTAATCGGCCTGTGACTGTGGTTTCGGCAGTTCCGGATGAAAAGGAATTATGTGGACTTAATAGGAGTGGTTTACTAGATTCTGAAACAGTTTCTACTTCAGCGGCTGTTGCCTCTAGGATTCAGAAGTGTTATTTTTGTGGGAACGTCGGGCACCCTCGTCTGAAGTGTCCTGCTCGGGAGGCTGTGTGTAAATCATCAGGTTCAATTACCTCCTCTGTGGCTATTCAGCCTTTAGATAGGGCGTTTATTGCATCAATTTCTGCTGCATTTGCTCATGGCCTAAACAAAGCTATAGTTATGGCCCAAGTTAATGGGTTGGAAGTGAAGGCCCTTATAGATACGGGCAGTACTGAGAGTTTTATAAGTCTTCAGTTTGCAAAGGAGAAGCATTTGAAAATTTCGCCTGTTTCCTATCAGGTGTGTATGGCTCAGACGACTCTCACTTCACAAGTAGCTGGTTGTTGCCTTGTGAAATTGATTCTTCTAGGTAATACGTATACTGATATACGCCTATCTGTTTTGCCTAATCTCTGTGCGGATATTTTGATTGGTCATGATGTGCTTCAGTTACACGAGTCTCTCAGTCTTTCATTTGGAGGGACTAAGCCACCTTTATCTATTTGTGGATTAACCTCTTTATCCATTTCTCCATTATCACTTTTTTCCAATTTGATGCCGGATTGTAAGCCAATTGCTACCAAGTCAAGAAGGTATAGCAGTCAGGATAGAGAATTTATTAATTCTGAAATAACAACAGAAAATGCTGGAAAAACTCAGCAGGTCAGGCAACATCCGTGGAGAGAAATTTGAGTTGACGTTTCGGGTTTGACCCTTCTTCAAAACTGGAGAGAAAAGGAACTAGATCGAAGGCAGTTCAACGTCTCTTATTGGAAGGAATCATTGAACCTAGTTGTTCGCCTTGGCGGGCACAGGTAGTTGTCATGACTAACGAGAGACATAAGAAACGAATGGTGATAGACTATTCCCAAACTATTAATAGGTATACTCAATTAGATGCGTACCCTTTGCCTAAGATTGATGAGCTTATCAATAAAGTATCTCAGTATAAGGTTTTTAGCACTATTGACCTAAAGAGTGCTTATCATCAGATTCCTATTGTTAAGAAGGATCAACCATATACGACCTTTGAGGCTGGTGGAAAGCTGTACCAGTTTTGCCGAATACCATTTGGTGTTACTAATGGTGTTGCTTGTTTTCAACGGGCAATGGATGCTTTTATAAGTGATAACTCTCTCTCTGACACCTTTTCATACTTAGATGACATCACGGTGTGTGGCAAATCAAGGGTGGAGCATGATTCTAATTTAGAAAGATTCCTTCAAGCTGCGGAAAAAGTTGGTTTAACTTTCAATAAAGAGAAGTGTACCTTTTCGACCACTGAGGTAAAGCTACTGGGGTACATTATCTCGGGAAACAAGATTAAACCAGACCCAGAATGTTTGCGACCATTGATTGATTTACCTTGTCCTACTAATTCTAAGGCTTTGCAACGAGTTGTTGGACTGTTTTCTTACTATTCTAATTGGATTGCAAATTTTTCACAGAAAATCCGGCCTCTTATTCGGGTTACGACATATCCTCTATCATGGGAGGCCAGGACATGTTTTGATAATTTTAAAAAGGATATCCTTGGAGCAGTTGTGCATTCTATTGATGAGCAGGTTCCTTTTGCGATTGAGATGGACGCTTCTGATTTTGCAATTGGGGCTACTCTGAACCAAAATGGAAGACCTGTGGCCTTTTTCTCACGTACCTTGAACAATAGTGAAAAAAGGCATTCCTCAATAGAGAAAGAGGCGTATGCAATAGTAGAAGCACTGCGTAAATGGAGACATTATTTATCGGGGCGACATTTTACTTTGGTAACTGATCAAAAGTCTGTGTCCTTTATGTTTGATGTCAAACATTTTGGAAAGATTAAGAATGATAAAATAATGAGGTGGAGGATTGAGTTGGCATGTTACCATTTTGATATAGTTTATCGTCCGGGGAAGGATAATGTTGCTGCTGATGCGCTGTCGAGGGCTTATTGTTCTGTGATTCACGGAGATACGCTTATTAATCTTCACAATGCCTTATGCCATCCTGGGGTTACGAGGATGATACACTTCGTACGCAGTAAGAATTTGCCCTTTTCAGTTGAAGATGTCAAGCGGAGGACTTCATCATGTTCTATCTGTGCTCGGTGTAAACCAAATTTCTTTAAGCCTCAACGAGCTCATTTTAAAAGGCTACTTCTCCTTTTGAACGTTTGAGCGTCGATTTTAAGGGGCCTCTTCCTTCAACTGCTCAAAACCGATATATATTTACTGTTGTGGATGAGTTTTCAAGGTTCCCTTTTGCTTTTCCTTGCGCAGATGTATCAGCTGCTACAGTTATCAAATGTCTGACTCAACTTTTTGTCATCTTTGGGATGCCTGCGTATATCCATTCGGATCAGGGAAGTTCTTTTATGTCTTCCCAGTTGAAGGAATACCTTCAGAGTCGGGGAATTTCTATTAGCAGAACTACCCCGTATAATCCCCAGGGTAATGGACAGTGCGAACGATACAATGGGGTGATCTGGATGGCAGTTATGTTGGCTTTGACATCCCGGAACCTTAAGAATACACAGTGGGAAATGGTACTGCCTGATGCCCTGCATTCCATTAGATCATTGCTTTCAACGGCTACTAATGTGACCCCCCATGAAAGGCTCTTTAACTATCCACGGAGATCTACTACGGGATATTCGGTACCTTCATGGCTTACTATGCAGGGACCTGTGCTGCTTCGACGCCATGTTAGATTGTCAAAATATGATCCTTTAGTGGAGGAGGTGGAGCTGTTGGAGGCAAATTCCCAATATGCTCATATTCGATTCCAAGATGGGAAAGAAAGTACCGTTTCAATTAAAGACTTGGCTCCTTGTGGTGGCCAGCCCTCTTCTGAGGATATTAACAATAGTCATGATTCAGATAATGTGGATGCTGTTACAGATACTACGAATATTTCCAATCCGACTGCAGATAATTATACTTCTATTAGTCAGCCCTCGATGGATGTTCATGACCGTCCCAGTTTACCTCCTGATGGGATTTCTAATCCGGAAACCGTTGAAAATCGGGATATGGATAGCCTTCCTGCAGAAGATACTTCTGTGTCTCCTGGTGTGGGAGGGCAAGGAATTTCACCAAGGTTAAGAAGGTCGACACGAACAAGATATCCGGTCGACCAATTGAAAATTGACTTTTAATTTGATAGTAATGTTTTAAAATTGTTGAAATATTATATTATATTGTTTTAGTTGAGAGATACTTAATACTTATGTGCAATGTTACTATTTGTTGTTGCTCACTTAGTATTGTGTCATGTTGAATAGTTTTATTTTGTCTGTGCATAGTTTTAGTTGTAAATAATTAATTATAAATTGTAAAGGTTATTTAGGTTGGAGTATATTTTAAAAGGAGGGGTGAATGTGGTGATTATTCTTTATGTTTAGTAAGAAGTATTGTGATTGGTTGTTTGTTTCCTGCCTTGGGATATATGCTGTAATCTCATTGGTAGTTGATGTCATGTGATTTGTGGTGGCCATCTTAAATTCAGTTCTTTCCAGACTTTAGTTGGGACTGGGTGTTGAAGATGTGCTGCAGGATTTTTAAGTTAATAAAGCCTAGATTAGAAAGGCAAATCTATTCTTTATTTCACACCCTACACACCCTAATTGACAAACATGTTCACCAAAACAAAAGCAAAATTTTTGCCTGCTTTATAGATTTCCAGAAGGCTTTCGATTCTGTTTGGCATGACGGTCTATTCTTGAAACTTATTGAAAGTGGGGTAGGGGGAAAAACATATGATGTAATTAAATCAATGTATACAAACAATAAATGTGCAGTTAAAATTGGAGACAAACAAACAAAATATTTCTCACAGGGGTGTGGAGTGGCGCAGGGCTCGCCTATCTCACCAACACTCTTTAATATTTATATAAATGAATTGGCAAAATTACTTGAACAATCTACAGCAACTGGCCTCGCCCTACATGACTCCAAGGTTAAATTCCTCCTCTATGCAGATGACCTGGTTCTGCTCTCACCAACTGAGGAGGGACTACAGCAGAACCTGGATCTGCTAGAGTCATTCTGTCAGACCTGGGCCCTGACAATAAACCCCCAAAAAACCAAAGTTCTGGTGTTCCAGCAAAGATCCAGACATCAGGGACCCAGAATAAACTTCACAATAGGAGCAACTAATATTGAGCAAACTACAAATTACACATACCTAGGCCTAAAAATCAGTTCTACGGGAAACTTTCATTTGGCTGTGAATGAACTGAAAGAGAAAGCAAGGAGGGCTTTCTATGCCATCAAGAAGTCAACCCAAATAGAAATTCCAATTGTCATTTGGCTCAACATTTTAAAATCAGTAATTGAACCAATTGCACTCTATGGCAGTGAGGTGTGGGGCCCGCTAACACAACAAGAATTCGCAAAATGGGACAAACATGCAATTGAAATCCTGCATGCAGAATTCTGTAAAAGTATCCTCCGGACTCAGAGGAAAACCACAAACAATGCATGCAGGGCAGAACTAGGCCAATATCCACTACTAATTAATATCCAAAAATGAGCCATCAAATTTTGGAAACACCTAAAAATGAGCAACCCCCACTGCTATCATTACAATGCCTTGAAATGCCAAGAGATGATCATAGAGAAGAGTCCCCTCAGTCAACTAGTCCTGGGACTCAGTGAAGTAACTACCAACACTAATAATAATAACCAGCCCCAGGACAGTGACACGATAGCACAGAGACTTCAACCCAACACAATTATCACTAAACAAAAGGAAAAATACTTGACCTATTGGACAGAAACGACAAAAACCCAAAACAAACTCGATTGCTATTTGGCCCTAAACAGACAATACACCATGGCTGAATACCTGACCATGGTAAAGGATAGCAAACTGAGAAAAACCTTGACAATGTACAGGCTTAGTGAACATAGTCTGGCCATCAAAAAAGGCAGACACAGGCAGATCCGGCTGCCAAGAGAGGACAGGATATGCTCTCACTGCAGTCAGGGAGTGGTGGAGACAGAGATGCACTTCCTCACAACTTACGGAAACTATCAGGACATGAGGGAGAATTTCTACCCAAAATTCACAAAAATATGCCCTGAATTCAAAAATTTGAATGACCTCCAAAAACCCCCATATCTATTGGGGGAACAGAGAAAATGTGTAACTATAGCGGCAAACTATGTTACAGCTTGCCACAAGCAGAGGGACAACCAGTGACACATTAAATCTAAGAAAAGATTATATGCATATTATATGTGCATATAGCTATGTATACATGGGTATACTTGTCTATACACTGTATGTCTAGATCGGTGTTTATGTGGTCAATCATACATGTATTTCTGTGCTTTGGCAACATAAGATGTATCTTGTCATGCCAATAAAGCAATTTGAATTGAATTGAATTGAGAGAGAGGGGGTGAGAGAGAGAGAGAGGGGGCAAGAGAGAGAGAGGGGCGAGAGAGAGAGAGAGGGGGCGAGAGAGGGGGGTGAGAGAGAGAGAGGGGTGAGAAAGAGAGGGGGAGAGAGGGGGCGAGAGGGAGAGAGGGCGCGAGAGAGATCGATAGAGAGAGAGGGGGCTAGAGAGAGAGAGGGCGCGAGACAGATCGATAGAGAGAGATGGGACGAGAGGGAGAGAGGGGGCAAGAGAGAGAGAAAGGGCGAGGGCGAGAGAGAGGGTGAGGGTGAGAGAGGGAGGGCGAGAGAGAGAGGGGGCGAGAGAGAGAGGGCGAGAGAGAGAGCGAGAGGGGGTGAGAGGGAGAGAGAGAGGGGGAGAGAGAGAGGCGGAGGCGAGAGAGAGGGGGCGAGAGCGGGATAGGGGGGCGAGAGCGAGACAGAGGGGGCGAGAGTGAGAGAGAGGGGGTGAGAGAGAGAGAGGGGGCGAGAGAGAGAGAGGGGGCGAGAGAGAGGGCGAGAGAGAGAGAGGGCGAGAGAGAGAGCGGGTGCGAGAGAGAGAGGGGGTGAGAGAGAGAGGGGCGAGAAAGAGAGTGGGGGTGAGAGAGAGAGAGGGAGAGAGAGGGAGCGAGAGAGAGGGGGTGAGAGAGAGAGAGAGAGAGGGGGTGAGAGAGAGAGAAAGGGGACGAGAGAGAGGGGGCGAGAGAGAAAGAGAGAGAGGGGGCGAGAGAGAAAGAGAAAGAGGGGGCAAAAGAGAGAGAGAGGGGGCAAGAGCGAGACAGAGGGGGCGAGAGTGAGAGAGAGGGGGTGAGAGAGAGAGAGGGGGTGAGAGAGAGAGAGGGGGTGAGAGAGAGGGCGAGAGAGAGAGAGGGGGTGAGAGAGAGAGGGGGTGAGAGAGAGAGGGGGCGAGAGAGAGAGTGGGGGCGAGAGAGACAGAGGGTGCAAGAGAGAGAGGGACGCGAGAGAGAGGGGGCGAGAAAGAGAGTGGGGGCGAGAGAGAGAGAGGGAGAGAGAGGGAGCGAGAGAGGGGGTGAGAGAGAGAGAGGGGTGAGAGAGAGAGAAAGGGGATGAGAGAGAGAGGGGGCAAGAGAGAAAGAGAGAGAGGGCACGAGAGAGAAAGAGAGAGAGGGGGCAAGAGAGAGAGAGAGAGGGAGGTGAGAGAGAGAGCGAGAGGGGGCGAGAGAGAGAGGGGGTGAGCGAGAGAGAGAGAGGGGGCGAGAGAGAGAGGGGGCGAGAGAGAGAGAGAGAGGGGGCGAGAGAGTGAAAGGAGGCGAGAGAGAGGGGCCGAGAGAGAGAGAGAAAGGGGGCGAGAGAGAGAGAGAGAGGGGGCGAGAGAGAGAGGGGGGTGAGAGAGAGAGAGGAGACGAGAGAGAGAGAGAGGGCGAGAGAGGGGGCGAGAGAGAGGGGGTGAGAGAGAGCGAGACGGGCAGAGAGGGGGGCGAGAGAGAGGGAGGGAGAGAGAGGGAGGGACAGAGAGGGGGTGAGAGAGAGAGAGGGGCAGAGAGACGGGCCAGCCAGACAGACGAGCCAGACAGATGGGTGAGAGAGCCAGACAGACGACCCAGACAGACAGAGAGTGAGACAGACAGACAGACAGACAGACAGAGGGCGAGACAGACAGGCAGATAGACAGACAGCCAGAGGGCGAGAGAGACAGACAGACAGACAGCCATACAGACAGAGGGTGAGAGAGACAGAGGGTGAGAGAGACAGACAGAGGGCGAGAGAGACAGACAGACAGACAGACAGACAGAGACACAGAGGGCAAGAGAGATAGACAGACAGCGGGCAAGTGCAACTGACAGACGGACAGAGACAGACAGAGAGTGGGCAAGAGCAAGAGACAGACAGACAGAGTCATGTGCAGGACCTAATGAAAAAAGTTCAGAATTGGATTGTGGTTCCCTCCACTAATACAATAGTCTGCGGCAACTCACTGTCTAGACTTGCACATGAAGGATAGCTAGTCAGGATATTGGAAGATGACCAGAACTGTGGAAAAGTATGACAGCAAGGAACAGTACCTTCAAGAAAGGAAGGGGAGAAGAGAGGGGAAAATAGCTTAAGTTCTGAGCCTTTTTGTTGTGTGTCGGACCATTTTTTTCCGTTCAGCCCCTTCCAGCATGCAGCACGGCTTTCATGCTGAGGGGCAAATCAAATGTAAAACAACTCAGTAATGGCTTATTTCAAAAGGCCTAAAGATTCCCATGTCACCTTCCTTGTGTTATTTTGGGTTTGTCTTTTTCTGTTAAATGCTGTACAAATGCCACCAAAACAGGAAACACACGAATATGATAAAATAAACCTCTTCAGCTGTGAGGAATGTTTCTACACTGGGGGATTTAAAACTTAACAATCCATAACCACAACTCGCCTCATAATCGGGGTAATTTTAATGGGCAATAGTGTAAACCGAGCGATATGAGGTCAGTTGTACGTCTCTCCCAATTTACAATTCTGGAAACGAAGATCGGGAGAGATGTAAAACTGGCGGCAGAATCGATAGCGCCCATTTTACCATATCGCCCCCCAAGTTAAAATTACCCCCAATTGCACCATTTCCATTTTAATGTGAAGTTCTTCCAAATCGCCCCAGTAACATGCAACTGCAAAATATGCCTGCAAACCTGGGAGAATCCACAGCAAACACACAGCAGAATGATTTTACAGTCCCCGCCACTGATAGCTGGAACTGTCCAATTTCCACCTGTCCACCGTTAACAAATGGACCTCTGAGCTGTTCATGCTGCTGGGTGATTGAAATAGTCGAGAGCCTCCTTGCCGGAATTCTGCTTGTAACAGCACCTTTAAACGGGGTACCCTTAAAGGAATGGGCACTTGAAGGGGAGCACAGTTAATTTGAACATTCCTTGTTAATTGTGGCTCCGCAAACAGCATAATGATGTATAAATGTATAGTGTACCTTGTTTACTCCAGGGAGTCATTTTAAAGGCATGGGCAAAAATTTGTACCACACTGTTCATGGTAATGTGGAATACTAGTAAACTTCAACATACAATGGCCCAGAAATTCAGCTCTCCACGGGTGAGTACGTGCTGGGTACTCACCCGTAGGCCCAACGAAAGTGCCGGTTTCGTACATGCACTGTGCATGTGCGGGAAACTGGAACTTCTGGTCCCTTAAAGGAAGGGGTTCACAGGTCGAACGCATGCGCCGGAGAGGCAGCGCGTGCGCCTCGAACTTATGTGTTTTTTGCACGTTTCTCCGGGCGGGTAAGTCTCCAGCAGTTACACTTTTAAAAAGCAGGCGCAAGGCCTGCTTTTAACAAGGTAAGTGGTGAATTAATTAAAATGAAAACATTTTTTCCACAGGTTTATTATTTTTAAATACTTTAAAGAAAGGTAAGTTTATTTTTAGCCCCGTTAGAAAATGTAACTATTTTTTTCAAAAATTTAAATTATTGTTTAAAAGTTATTTTATGTAATTTATATTTATTTTTAAAATGTGATTTAAAAAAAAAAATATTTGAAGTTTTAGTTCTGTTTTGGGGCTTATATATTTATAGTTTTGACAGCTCTTCCTGTCAAATTTATGAATGGGCATTCCCTGCTACCATTGGCTCTCCATGGCCCACGTGGTCCCAGGGGACACTTCGAACTATCTGGGCCCCTGGGATACGCAAGCACTGTGCGCCAGCAGTTGGAGGAGGCCCAGGATCAGAGTCCCACGCGGGCCCACAGCTCAACAGCTGAGGTGCTAGGTAAGTGCAGATCGGAGGCTTGCACCCGCGGCGGCAGTGGTGGTGGTGGTAGATTGCGGCTGCGATCCGGAGGGGAGGTAGAGGGGGATGTGAAGCGAGCTGTGATCGGGTTGGGGTTGTGGGGGTGTTTCACAGAATCACAGAATCAGAATCACAGAAACCCCACAGTGCAGATAGAGGACATTTCGGCCCATCGAGCCTGCACCGACACATATCCCACCCGATCCCCGTAACCCCTACACCAACACATGTCCCACCCTATCCCTGTAACCCCATGTATTTAATCCCCCTAACACGAAGGGTCAATTTATCATAGCCAATCAACCTAACCCGCACATCTTTGGACTGTGGGAGGAAACCGGAGCACCCGGAGAAAACCCACGCAAACACGGGGAGAATGTGCAAACTCCACACAGACAGTCGCCCGAGGCCGGATTCGAACCCGGGTCTCTGGCGCTGTGAGGCAACAGTGCTAACCACTATGCCACCGTGGTTCAAGGGAGGCCCAAGGCTTCCATGTGTGGCCCGGAGGAACACTCCTTCCCCCTCTTGGCCCACAAGAAAACCTGAAAAATTAATTTGAACCTTACCTGCTGGGCATCTTCTGGCCCAGGATGCAGCTCTCGGCAGTTTTTGCCTGCCGGGAGAGCTGACACTGCCCTCGCCACCGCCCACTCCCCACCGCCTCACTCAGGCCTCTGGTTGAATATGGGGCCTGATGACATCATCGGACCAGATCATCACATTTAAAAACAGGACCCTGCTTCCTTTCTGCGGATACCTTGCTCACCTGCTGAAAAGACCCTGTTAATATGGGGACTCGTGGGAAGGAAGCGGGATTGGTGGGGGTGACTGAAACCCATAATTTTAACTCAAACCACAACCCCCCCACCCACAACCACCCTTTTTCTACAAGGGGGGAGCAGTTAAATTCGGGGTCATTGTGTCTGGATGGGGCAGGCTTGACATTTCGAACAATTCTTTACTTGCCCTGTTTGCATTTACAAAGCAAGCCTTTCCTCTTAGTACAGGCATGCACTGTTTCAATATGTTGGGTGCCTGGCAATAATCGCAGGCATTGTTGCCTCTTTGCTGTTGCTGTAAAGGAGCACACTAGGGAGCTAATATAACTGCATGTCCTCCTGAGCAAAGCACCAATCATTTGAGAAATCTCTTTCAACGCTGTTTGGACAGTGACTGATACTATTGATCATCTGGCGGGTACATAGTCTTTCAAACCAGTTTTCCATGCAAAGAATCCTATATTTTACTAAAACACAGATGCCAATTGTGGTGAGGCACAAGAAAGAGCCTTGGGGGGAGAAATTCGGTTATGCCCCGTTTGAAGCGCAATTATCGGCCGGGCGCAAAGTTTAACGCCTGGCGCTAATTATCGCCTCCGACTGCAAACTTGGCTTTTATCGCCCCTGGAGGTGATTGGAGCGCTAACTCAGGCGCTACACACCTCTCTTAAGGCGTTAACGCCGAGGAGCGTGGAACTAACTCAGAGCGCTGGCGAACCTCATGTGATGTCAGTCAGCAATGGAACACAGACACACTGGCGCCGGCCAGTTCTTAAAGGGGAGGGTCGATCTTGCTCTCCATCCACACCCTGCTTATTGCAGCCTTGAATCTCGGCCTGGAGAGACCTGTACATCAAATCTGCTGGAAAGAACAATGGAGCACGGTGGCATAGTGGTTAGCACTGTTGCCTCACAACGCCAGGGACCCGGGTTCAAATCCGGCCTCGGGTGACTGTCTGTGTGGAGTTTGCACATTCTCCCCGTGTTTGCGTGGGTTTCCTCCGGGTGCTCCGGTTTTCTCCCACAGTCCAAAGATGTGCGGGTTAGGTTGATTGGCCATGATAAAAATTGACCCTTAGTGTTAGGGGGAATTAAATACGTGGGGTTACGGGGTTACGGGGATAGGGCTTGGGTGGGATGGCTGTCGGTGTAGGGACCGGGTGCTAGGGTTTGGATGATCAGCCATGATCTCCTTGAATGGCGGAGCAGGCTCGAAGGGCCGAATGGCCTACTCCTGCTCCTATGTTTCTATGTTTCTATGAGAGGCCCAGGGAAAGAGCTCAGACTGCAGCCCCCATAGTCTCTTCTAAATCGATGCAAGGAAGATCAAATCAAAATGAAGCTGCAAAGTGCTACTCAGTACCCAAACTCCTCAACACAGCATTGAATATCTCCAGAAGTCTCTCTCTCTCACTCAGAATGTGTGGTGCAAAAATGTCGCCGACAAAAAAAGGCAGGAAGCGGTCGCCTTTAAATAATGCTCCCCCAGTCCCTTCCCGACTGCAAAACGCTCCCCTCAACCTGTCATTGCTAGCGGCAGGCGCTAAGACAGGGGGCGCCACTCAATATCCGGTCCGGGGCGCTACCGGGGCGTTGCACACTCGACTGATATCATGATCTGCCGGCGCAGGAGATTGTGGCGGGTGTAAGGGGTTTCGATCGACGAGGCCTCTCTCTCTCGCTCTAGAGGCCTCTCTCTCTTGCACAGTAATTCACCGAGTGGTTCGACCCACTCACCCCTTAGGTTCTATACACTGGACTTTGAGGCAGGAACTACAATGCAGAGAATACTCTATAGACCAAGTTTAATGAAACGAAATGAAATTTCATTGCATAGAGGAAAAATTGAATGTAAGCCAATAAGGTATATGGGAGGGAAAAACAAATCATAATACAGTACTAACCAACATATCTACAGGCATATTACGCTTTACAAGGTTCATCATGAAATAGGAAAACACACGGAACATCGAGGGACAACAACTCATTGTTAATGATCCCCTAAATGCCCACCCCCTAAACCTAGCTAGATTAGATTATGAGGGGCCAGAAACATGCTCACCAATCCAAAGTTGGGGTTGGGGTTCTTTACTTGGTGTTCTCTCTCTCGGGCCTGCCGTCGTCACATGGTCGTTGGGCTGTAGGCGCAGCGGGCTGCCCAGGCTAATGGCGTCTCGGCCACCTTAATTCAGCAGGACTCGCCATCCATCGTTTCACCCACCGGCTGTCTTCTCGGTGCTCCTGCATACAATGATGGTGGTCACAGTGTTGATTTTTCCGTGCTCCTGCACGTGACGCTGGTGACTACCCGTTCTGTAAGGCGTTTTGTTTTCTTCCTCTTCGTCAACTGTCTTCTCATCTCGTCAACGGCCCGGGGTTTTGTCGATGATCTCCCGGTAACTACCCCGGGTCTCGTCTTCTTCTTCCGAGTCCGAAAAGGCCTTCTTCGGACCCCCGAGCAATCTCTCGAAACGACTGGCTCTTCACAAAGCTACCAAGCTAAAAGCTGCAAAAGCTCTCTCGATGGCTACCCTGGGACTCCAGTTATACTTTTCCATGGAGGCCCTTATCTCCTGCCAAATCAAGGTTAGTCTTTGTTTAACTTTTGGCGGGCTTGTAGCACAGCGGGGTAGTCTTTGTTTTTAATGTATCTTCGGGATGGCTGGTAACTGCCATCTCTGGTTTGGAATGACCCTGTATTGTCTTTAATGTCCCTCTTCGAACTTGAATCTGTTCCCCTTTGTCTGGGTAAACCTTTAGATGGCCTTTATCTACTGGCCGATCTGATCGGATCTGCATCCAATCTATATGTATGGGGCTCTGTCTGGTTTCGTTTTCCCTGAAACTGCCTTCCAGAACTTACTGTGGGCTGAATCCACAAAAGCTGTCTGGGGACTGCAGGAACCATCTTAAAGTGTCCTAAAAGCTGGTCACGAGGTCTGGTGGCCATTTTGCGTGTCTCTTTTCCTGGGCATCTTTAAAACAGTCTTTAAAATTAAGGCCTTTTCTGCCAACAGACCCTTATAGGACAATGTTCAATTTTGCAAATTCTACAGTCCCCGCTGATGATACTATAACTTGCTTGAAGTATCATAATTCTGGGTGAGCAAAATTTTCTGACTCTCCATAATCAAACCATCCCCTGTATTTACCTATGACCCCACGACACATGCATTTCCCATTTCAGAAAAACCACAGTGTACATTAAGCATCTATTGATGGCAATACATTGGAATTAAAATCTGACACACACATTTCCAGGTGTGGAGGGGGCCTAATACCCCTACACCACCTGGTTCATACATATTATTTTTATTAATAACAACACACATAATAAACTTCAATAAAAATAATAAAGAAAGAAAAATACACACAAAATCGCACATTAATTCTATCAAAAATAGAGGAGGGAGGGAAACTCTTACTCTATACATAGCAGCAAAATTTAAATGGGTGTCTCCTCGTCTACCCGCACATAATGCTCCCTCCACTCTCCTCTGTTCTCATACTTCTGGAATCGTTTGTCCCTCTTACAATGTACAAAACGTAAATAAATCACAATAAAAATCTGACACACTACGAGGATGTGGGAGGCTATCCTAATCCAAGAAGGGACTTCTATATTAGTGAACAGGTCCCACCACTGTGGGGTCACTATATCCAATATGTCTGCCCCTATTTCTAATGTCTTCTGCTTCAGCGTGTAAAAATGTTTCTGTGAAACGGCAACGGCTTTTAGTATCTTGGTGAGGTGTTCAGGGAGAGGGGGAATGATATAGCCAAAATGTGCAACGAAGCGTTGCAGATTGGTGAAATTTTCCTTGACAGTGAGGTGAACAGTGGAAGGTTCAGGAATAGGGACAATTCGCTCTCGGGCCACTTGAACTTCTGCCTTGGGTTTGAAGCAGAAACTGCTGTCACTGACCGGACACCAGCCATGCTGTCCATGTTGGTAGTGGGGCACTGCAGTGGTGACACAGTATGTCCCACCTCTTTTATATGCCACCTGCGGGGGCACATGGCCTTGTGCCATTGCCTCCATGGTGCAATTTATAGGCTTCGTGCCAGCAGTTCTGAACCCACACTGTGGTTTCGAATAGGCATTCAAGTGCTGGGGACACAGGATGATATGTGCTCCCCGGCTCCGGCACCCCGAGAGGTCGGTACCCATCATTGCATGCTCCCATCGAATGACGTAAGGTGGGACCGCTGTGTAGCGAATGTGTGCAGCCCCTTGAGTGACTCCAATGTTCTCCACCCTGTATACTGGGGCGGGTTTAGCTGTCTTTCCCATAACCAGCATTCTTACCACTATACCCATAATGTTGTGATTAGACCGCCCACAGTCCACTGGGACTGGGTAGGCCTCTGAAGCTAGTCTGAGTTGGCACAGACTTAATGCATTCTCAAAAGGGTGGAGGGCTGCGAGGTGCTTATTGCCGATCCAGGAGGGGACCAAACCTTGTTTTAAAACCTCCAGATTACTGCGGCCCTCGCCCAGTAACCACGCCCCATATAGCATACACGCCTCATTCTGCGCAGCCTGATCTGATGCATTCCGATGCTCTCTGATGAGAGCATTTACCATTTTAGCATGTTTCTCCAGCTCAGCTATGATTTCTTTTAAGTGTAGTGTCATGGCCTGGTCCTCATGTAACTCAGAACCTGTAGGATTCGCAAAATTGTACTTTATATTATAAAGGGTCGAATGGCAGAAGAGGCCATGATTTTAAAGACTATTTTTAAAAGAAGCCCAGAAAAAGGGGCATTCAAAATGGCCACCAGACCCCGTGATCAGCTTATTGGGACACTTGAAAATGGTTCCTGCAAATCCTCAGACAGCTTTGTGGATTCAGCCCAAAGTAAGTTCTGGAAGCCGTTTCGGAGAGAACGAAACCAGACACCCACATATACATATAGATTGGATACAGATCCAGTCAAGATCGGCCTGTAGATAAAGGCCATCTAAATGTTGACCCAGACAAAAGGGAACAGTTTCATATTCATGAGAAGAGCATCAAGGGCCCGTTAAGGACATCACCAGGACATTAAAAACAATGAAGGTCATTCCAGACCAGAGATGGCCCGTTACCGGCCATCCAAGAACAGTTTAAAATATAATAACTACCCCGTTGTGCAACAAGCCCGCCAAAAGTTAAACAAAGACTAACCTGATTTGGCTCGAGATAAGAGCTTCTGGAAAGAAGTATAACTGTGAGAACACACGGGTAGGGGTAGAATGAACGAAAACGAGATGAAGAACGAGAGGAGACGGCGGAGAAACAATCGCCAGCTTGCCAGCTTGCAGGCCTGCCCAGCTTTTGAGCTGGGTAAAGAGGAGTCGCTTCGTGACTCTCCATCGATGGCGAGGAAGGAGAAGAAGACCAAACAGCCATCAAGAAGACCGTTCGTGCCGGCGTCCCGCCCCGGGGTTAAAACTTCGGGAGATCATCGACCAACCCCGGGCCATTGACGAAACGAAAGGCCATCTCCAGGCTCGGGTGAAGAGACAAAATAAAACTACAGAAAGAACCTGACCGGGGTCGAGCCGACGATCCCCGACCCCGCCGACATCCAGGCCAACCAGTGTCTAGCCGCCCCCGACCCCCACCTCAGGAGAGAGGTGAGGCGCAGCTCGCTGGGGCTCCACGATCCACGTGGAGACGGGACGTCTGAAAGGACCAAACGCAGACTGGTTCAAAACCTTGCACTTCCTAGTTGGATTGGTGATCATGTTTCTGGCCCTCCATAATCAGATCTAGATAGGTTTAAGGGGGTGGATACTTAAGGGTATAATTAACATGACTTGTTATCCCTCGATGTTCCGTGTGTTTCCCTATTTCATGATGATTTTTGTAGAGTACAATATGCCTGTATTTGCCTTAGTTAGTATTGTGTCATTATGATTTGTTTGTGTTTTTACCTCCCATGTACTCTCTTATTTACTTGCATTTGATTTGTGTTACCTTATGCAATAAAATTCCATTTTGTTTCATTAAACTTGGTCTACAAGAGTTTTCTCTACATTGCAGTTCCTGCCCCAAAGTCCAGAGTATAGAATCTAAGGGGCGAGTGGGTCGAACCACTCAAGGTTTTACTGTGCAAGAGAGAGAGGCCTCTAGAGAGAGAAACCTCTGCGATCTAAAACCCCTTACAAACCCACTACCTTATTCTCGTCCGTAAGTATCTTTCGTAACCGTGCTTTTAAACCATTGATCTGGGTCTGCAGCTCCACGTCATCCGGCTCTGTCGACATCGGCAAAGTCGAACTCATAAAATTGTCTGAACATAGTTGTTAACAGGACCTGGTACAATTGCTCCGTTTCCTTGGGGCACCACTCTGGCAATCGCACCTCGGTGAGGTTTAAAGTCACCGAGGCCACCGCGTAGTGCACCCCTTGGTACAGCACCTGACCTGTGGGTACCAATACCAGTCTGTTCCCGGGTCCCTTTGTAGTGGCGGGGCACCCTACCTTGCGGGCTTTGGCTACCGGAATCGTGGGCAGGGGCTTGCGGGGGCGGGTGATGAGCTCAGTGGCATTCACCGGGATCTGAGAGTATGGGACTCCGCGCGCCCGTGTGCTGACGTCCCACCTCATCCCTTTCCCAGTATCCTGCCACTGTCTTTGGAAAAAGATGGAGACGCCTGTGGGGCAGACGCGTTCTGAACCCCACATACAGATGTAAATCCCCTCATCTGGTTCCCAACATTTGTCCCAACAGACACTCAATCCGCCATGAGTCCCCGTAATAGTCCGATGGGTATTGTTACCCAGTCGCTCCCACTCGACCGTGGAGTTTTTCATGGTCTTACTCAGCTTCCGAAGCCACCACCATCTGTCCAAAGGAACATGTCCATTACATAGCAAACAAATCTTCCTTCCGACGGTGACGCTGGCTCTGGGCGCGATGATCCTCACCCTGGGACACATTAGAGAAGTCTCTCTGTACGCAAACCCGGACTGGCTGGAGTATTCCGTAGAGTTCGACCCCAGCCATCCTGGCCACCTCCCTTCGTGGAAGTAGGTAGCTATTTCCTCAATGTCCCGTGCTCCTGTCCCATCAGTCGCGATGGGGGCTGTGTCCCCAGAGCATCCATATACGATGGAGTCCTTGGTGTAGCCCCGATAGGCCAAGCTACACCCGATCACCGTGAACACGATGAGAATCCTTTCCATGGTCCCTTTGGTTCCTGCAACAGATTAAACGATACAGCCAGGCTCCCGAGAGATTCTGGCCTAGGTGAAGGCATGATCGGGTCTTTCGACCTCGATTCAAAACAAACACACACGCTGGGCAGATTCTAAAACTATTCCTTACAAAACCCATCACCTTAAAAATTTACACACCTTATACTTAACCAAACTTAAACTTAACTAAACTTACGTACAGCGCCGCCTGTCCCCAGGCGGCCTGCCTAATCCCTGTACGGACTGCAGCTCACTGCTCCCTGTGGCGGGACCTCACTGACCTGTAGCTTGAGTCCCCCGCAGCCTTTTGCTGCCAATTGGGGACTGCGTCTTTCCAGGGATTTCCCAAATCGGTGTCTGCTGAAGTAGGGGGAATCGGGCCAGGGCTTTACTAGCTGAGGCGTTCGAGACGACCTGCGAGGGGGTGCCTTGGGCGAGGCTCCCTTAGCGAGTGGACCTTTGGTTGGGACTTTAGCCCTCACAGCCCATGGCTCCACCATGACTGCCGGCTTCGGCTCCCTTCCCTCAGGCTCCACCCCTTCGGGATTTGGGTCTGCGGCAGACGACTCCTCCCTACCTGTCCCTACAGTTGGAGAATCTCCGCCCCCAAGTTCTACCTCCTCTGAGCTTGAGTTGAGGGCGGGACCCATGTCCTCTGACTCCACCTCCTCCAGAATCATGTCAGGGGCGGGTCCTAGCTGTTCGGGCTCCCCCCTAACTGTGCTCGGGTCAGACGACCTGCGAGGGGGTACTTCGGGCGAGGCTCCCTTTGCGAGTGGACCTTTGGTTGGGACTTTAGCCCTCACATCCCGTGGCTTCTCCACGACTGTCGGCTTCGGCTCCCTTCCCTCAGACTCCGCCGCTTTGGGATTTGGGTCTGTGGCGGACGACTCCTCCCTACCTGGCCCTACAGGTGGAGAATCTCCGCCCCCAAGTTCTACCTCCCCTAAGCTTGAGCCGAGGGCAGGACCTCCATCCTTCGACTCCACCTCCTCCAGAATCGTGTCAAGGGCGGGGCCTAGCTGTTCAGGCTCTTCCCGTCCGAGTCCCAGGCCAATGGGGAAACCTCCCAGGTAAGCGGGATAGCTCCTCCCCTCAAGCAGGCTGCGGTTCCAGTCTCTGTGGTCTGTGACTCTTTGCACGCCTCAGGCTAAGGATTTTTACCCTCAGACCTGGCCTTAGTTGTTGGCTCTTTTGCACCCGGCTTAAATAGTTTGCACTGGTTTATGTGAAACCATTTAGTGCGCCGGGGCACCTCCACTACGCAAGTGGTGAGGACCGGTGGGTCTTGCACCGGTTCCCGTCTGGCCTTGTCTATGGCCCTCTCTCCAGCGCGGATGGTCAGACCCAGGTATTTTACTTCCTGCTGGCCGATCCGTGCCTTCTTTGGTTTCACCTTGAAACCCCTTTTTCCTTTCTCACCCGCACTCGTTCCCCAGAGACAGTGATTTCTAAGGTCCACGAGAATCCCGTGTTCCACTAAGAAATCGGACTCAAGGATCCCTTTTCCACCCTCCACCTCCCACTTCATCAGTGTACACTTCCACGTGGTGTGGAGTGGTCCTAAATGAATGGAGAGAGGGATGGAGAATGCGCCAGCCTGTTGTTTACCTGTGAAGCCCGACAGAATATATGGAACCCCGGTGGACAGAGGTGAGGTAGTAGGGTTATCTGTGTGGATCACGGTGCACGATGCCCCCATATCCAACAGATTGGTCCCCCTTTCCTGCTCTACTTCCATCTCCACGAGGGGTTGTCTCCATAAATCATATCGCAGCGAGCACAGGTAAATGGGCTGCGCTGGCTCTAGTCATTGGGGTGAAATGGTCAGGGTTGCGAGAACGACAGGACCGGTGGTGGCTGCTACCCTCCCCTGCGAGATCATAGGAGACCGCATTGTCTCTAAAATTGACTCTATCGCAGCGGGATCCATAGCTGCACCGGTTCCCTTTTCTGGGACAGGGGCTGCAGCTTGGACCTGGACTCGTGCTGGGGCGGCAGTCTGGGCTTGGGCTTGGGCTGTGGGAGATCTTCCCTTATTATCCTTCCACAGATTTTTACAGTCGCTGCGCCAATGTCCATCCTTCCCACATGCGTAGCAATTGAGCTTGGCTTGGGGAGGGCGATTCCCCTCCTGATGCCACTCCTTTTTACTTGGGGCTGCGGGTTTTGCCTCATGCACTTTTCCCTTGGAGGTAGGTGACTCTGACTCCTGCAATTCTTATACGCAATGGTGAGCTGTCGGAGCACTGTCTCCTCCGTGATCCCGGGACCTTGGGGGTCAGACCAAGATTTGGCTTGGGCCTGTATCTGCGGTAAGCTGTTGGCAACCAGGCAGTGGAGCCAATGAACCCGCTGGGCAATGTTCATTGCGGCCCGTTCAGGCATGCCCGGACAGCTGCGCCGATACACTGGCCACAGCCTTTCTGCGAAAACCCGTGGGGGCTCTCCAGTTAGCTGCACAGTCCCTTCCACATGGAGGAACGGGTTGCCGTCATCTACTCCCATAACCTCCAGGACCTCGTCCCGGAGTTCCTCATACCCTTTCTGCCCCCTCTTACTCCCGTCTGAGAGGCACTGAAGGATTGTGCTATCCAGGGAGCTTAAAAGCGGCGGCAGTGAACGAGGCCCGACCACAGAGCCTGGACCTGGACCTGGGAGAGAGCAGCATCGGCGGCAGAGCTTAAAAGCGGCGGCAGTGAACGAGGCCCGACCACAGAGCCTGGACCTGGACCTGGGAGAGAGCAGCATCGGCAGCAGAGCTTAAAAGCGGCGGCAGTGAACGAGGCCCGACCACAGAGCCTGGACCTGGACCTGGACCTGGGAGAGAGCAGCATCGGCAGCAGAGCTTAAAAGCGGTGGCAGTGAACGAGGCCCGACCACAGAGCCTGGACCTGGACCTGGGAGAGGGCAGCATCGGCGGCAGAGCTTAAAAGCGGCAGCAGTGAATGTGGCCCGACCACAGAGCCTGGACCTAGACCTGGGAGAGAGCAGCATCGGTGGCAGAGCTTAAAAGCAGCGGCAGTGAACGAGGCCCGACCACAGAGCCTTGACATGGACCTGGGAGAGAGCAGCATCGGTGGCAGAGCTTAAAAGCAGCGGCAGTGAACGAGGCCCGACCACAGATCCTGGACCTGGACCTGGGAGAGAGCAGCATCGGTGGCAGAGCTTAAAAGCGGCGGCAGTGAACGAGGCCCGACCACAGATCCTGGACCTGGACCTGGGAGAGAGCAGCATCGGTGGCAGAGCTTAAAAGCGGCGGCAGTGAACGAGGCCCGACCAATTCAGCAGCAGGGGAGAGAGGTAAAAAGTAATCAAAGTGTGACGTCAGCAGGAAGCAGGTAAGTGATTGGTTGGTCAGTATTTCTCTCTTTTTTAAACTTTAACTCTGGTTTATAGTTTCTAAGGTCTCTCTGGTGTAGCGGGGACTGTTGGTAAAACTATTTAACTGTAGTGTAATTAGTGGGATTGATTGATTTAATTTAAACTCAATTAATTAAAGGGTAAATCATGGCAGGACAGCCCGGCCCCGTGATCTGCTCCTCCTGCGATATGTGGGAACTCAGGGACACTTCCTGTGTCCCTGACAACTACGTGTGCAGGAAGTGCACCCAGCTGCAGCTACTGACAGACTGCATTGCGGCGCTGGAGCTGCGATTGGATGCATACTGGAGCGTCATGATGCTCGGGACATCGTGAATAGCACGTTTAGGGAGTTGGACACACCACAGGTAGAGGTTGGACAGGAAGAAAGGGAACGGGTGACCAACAGGCAGAGTACTAGGCGCAGGCAGGTAGTGCAGGGGTCCCCTGTGGCCATCCCCCTCTCCAAAAGACACACCACTTTGAGTACTGTTGGGGGGGATGGCTTATCAGAGGAAGGCAGCAGCCAACTTCCTGGCACCAGGGGTGGCTCTGCTGCACAGAATGGGAGGAAAAAGAGTGGTAGAGCTATAGTAATAGGGGATTCAATTGTAAGGGGAATAGATAGGCGTTTCTGCGGCCGCAAACGAGACTCCAGGATGGTGTGTTGCCTCCCTGGTGTAAGGGTCAAGGATGTCTCCAAGCGGCTGCAGAACATCTTGGAAGGGGAGGGTTAACAGCCAGTTGTCGTGGTGCATATAGGCACCAACAATGTAGGTAAAAAGCGGGATGAGGTCCTAAAAGTGGAATATAGGGAGTTAGGAGGTAAATTAAAAAACAGGACCTCAAAGGTAGTAATCTCAGGATTGCTACCAGTGCCACGTGCTAGTCAGAGTAGAAATAGAAGGATACTTCAGATGAATATGTGGCTAGAGGAATGGTGCCGGGGGAGGGATTCAAGTTCCTGGGGCATTGGAACCGGTTCTGGGGGAGGTGGGACCAGTTCAAACCGGACGGTCTGCACCTGGGCAGGGCTGGAACCGATGTCCTAGGGGGTTTGTTTGCCAGTGCTGTGGGGGAGGGTTTAAACTAAAATGGAAGGGGGTTGGGAACCTGAGCAGGGAAACAGAGGAAAGGGAAACAAGGGTAAAAGCAAAAGATAGGAAGGAGAAAAACAAAAGTGGCAGTCAGAGAAATCAACGGTTTAAATCAAACATGGCCACAGTAAATAATAATTCTAATAGGTCTAAGAGCGTTAAAAAAACAAGCCTGAAGGCTTTGTGTCTTAATGCGAGGAGCATTTGTAATAAGGTGGAAGAATTGGCTGCGCAAATAGAGGTAAACGAATATGATTTGGTTGGGATTACGGAAATATGGCTCAAGGATGGCCAAGACTGAGAACTCAACATCCAGGGTTATTCGATATTCAGGAAAGATAGGCAAAAAGGAAAGGGAGGTGGGGTAGCATTACTGGTTAAAGAAGGGATTAACACAATTGTAATGAAGGATATTAGCTCTGATGATGTGGAATCTGTATGGGTAGAATTGAGAAATACTAAGGGGAAAAAAACATTAGTGGGAGTGGTATATAGACCTCCAAACAGTAAGGCGGAGGTTGGGGATGGCATCAAAAGGGAAATTAAAGAAGCGTGCAATAAGGGCACAGCAGTCATCATGGGTGACTTTAATCTACATATAGATTGGGCTAACCAAATTGGTAACAATACTGTGGAGGAGGAATTCCTGGAGTGTTTACGGGATGGTTTCCTGGACAAATATGTCGAGGAACCAACCAGAGATCAGGCCATCTTAGACTGGGTATTATGTACCGAGAAAGGATTAATTAGCAATCTTGTTGTACGAGGCCCCTTGGGTCAGAGCGATGATAATATGATCGAATTCTTCATTAAGATGGAGAATGAAGTAGTTGACTCAGAAACAAGGGTCCTCAATTTAAATAAAGGAAACTACGATGGTCTGAGGAGCGAGTTGGGTAGGATTGATTGGGGAATGGAACTCAAAGGGGTGACGGTGGATAGGCAATGGCAAACATTCAACATCCGAATGGATGAACTACAGAAGTTGTTCATTCCAGTTTGGCACAAAATTAAAGCAAAAAAGGTGACTCAACCATGGGTAACAAGGGCAATTAGGGATAGCATAAGATCCAAGGAGAGGACATACAAATTGGACAGAAAAAGCAATAATCCTGAGGATTGGGAGCAGTTCAGGATCCAAGGAGGACAAAGGGATTAATTAAGAAAGGGAAAATAGAATATGAGAGTAAGCTTGCATGGAATATGAAAACTGACTGTAAAAGCTTTTATAGATATGTGAAGAGAAAAAGATTGGTGAAGTTAAACGTAGGTCCCTTGCAGCCAGAATCAGGGGAATTTATACTGGGGAACAAAGAAATGGCAGGCCAACTATATACAAACTTTGGTTCTGTCTCCACAAAGGAGGACACAAATAACCTCACAGAAATACCGGGGAACATAGGGTCTGATGAAAGGATGGAGCTGAAAGAAATCAGTATTTGTAGGGAAATGGTGTTAGGAAAATTGACGGGACTGAAGGCCGATAAATCCCCAGGGCCTGATAATCTACATCCCAGGGTAATTAAGGACGTGGCCCTAGAAATAATCGATGCATTGCTGGTCATCTTCCAGAACTCGATAGACTCTGGAACAGTACCCATGGATTGGAGGGTAGCTAATGTTACCCCACTATTCAAAAAAGGTGGCAGAGAAAAAGCGGGGAATTATAGACCGGTAAGCCTCACATCGGTAGTGGGGAAAATGCTAGAGTCCATCATAAAAGATGTAATAGCAGAGCACTTGGAAAGCAGTGACAGGATTGGACAAAGTCAACATGGATTTACAAATGGTAAATCATGCTTGACTAATCTACTGGAATTTTTTGAGGATGTAACTGGTAAAATAGATAAGGGAGAACCAGTGGATGTGGTGCATTTGGAATTCAGAAGGCTTTCGATAAGGTCCCGCATAAGAGATTAGCATGCAAAATTAAGGCACATGGGATTGGGGGCAAGTTATTGACTTGGATAGAGAACTGGTTGGCGGACAGAAAGCAAAGAGTTGGAATAATCGGGTCGTTTTCCGAGCGGCAGGCAGTGGCTAGTGGGGTACCGCAAGGATCGGTCCTAGGACCCCAGCTGTTCACAATATATATTAATGATCTGGACGAGGGAATTGGATGTAATACCTCCAAATTTGCAGACGACACCAAGCTGGGTGGGAGGGTATGCTGTGAGGAGGATGTCATGAAACTCCAGTACGATTTGGACAGGTTGGGTGATTGGGCAGAAACATGGCAAATGCACTATAATGTGGATAAATGTGAGGTTATCCACTTTGGTGGCAAAAACAGGAAGGCAGATTATTATTTGAATGTCAATAGATTGGGAGAAGGGGAAGTGCAAAGAGATCTGGGTGTTCTTGTGCACCAGTCGCTGAAGGTAAGCATGCAGGTGCAGCAGGCGGTTAAGAAGGCAAATGGTATGTTGGCCTTCGCAGCAAGAGGGTTCGAGTACAGGAACAAGGATGTCTTGCTACAGCTGTACAGGGCCTTGGTGAGACCGCACCTTGAGTATTGTGTGCAGTTTTGGTCACCTTATCTGAGGAAGGACGTTCTTGCCATGGGAGGAGTGCAGCGAAGATTCACCAGGCTGATACCTGGGATGGCAAGAATGATGTATGAGGAGAGATTGTGTCGATTGGCCTTATACTCACTGGAGTTTAGAAGATTGAGAGGGGATCTCATCGAAACCTATAAAATTCTGTCAGGCCTGGACAGACTAGATGCTGGAAGGATGTTCCTGATGGTCGGGGAGTCCAGAACCAGGGATCATAGTCTAAGGATAAGGGTAGGACATTTAGGACTGAAATGAGGTGGAATTTCTTCACCCAGAGAGTGGTGAACCTGTGGAATTCTCTGCCACAGAGGGCGGTGGAGGCCAGTTCATTAAATATATTCAAGAAAGAGTTGGATATATTTCTTAAGGCTAAAGGGATCAAGGGATATGGGGAGAAGGCAGCGACAGGGTACTGAATTTCAATGATCAGCCATGATCTCATTGAATGGCGGAGCAGGCTCGAAGGGCCGAATGGCCTACTCCTGCTCCTATCTTCTATGTTTCTATGTAATAGCAACATTTTCGCCTGTTCTGGAACGTCACAGTCATTGACGGCGGCTGTCTGCTCTATCTCCCTGAAATGGACTGAGGGATCTCCCTTCTCGGAGAGTTTTGGGAGGTGGCTCACCATCGCTCTGAGTTGTTGGGCACCGTGGGGCAACACGATCTGGTTCAGGAGGGGTCCATCAGCGCCATTTGCGTCGACGCGACCGTACCTCTGGTGCCGAATAGGGCACATTGGTCCGGCTCCGGCTTTACTATCGGGTGTTGCCCTTCCTTTTCTTCTACCTCAGCTTCCTCCCCTACTACCACCCCCCCTTTGGGCCAAACCTCATTGGCCCAGTAATTCCATTCCAAACGCGTGAGTACGGTCGGGGTACTCACGCGTCTGGCCGGAGGAAATGCCGGTTTTCAGCATGCACAGCGCATGCGGGGAAAACCGGCATTTCCTGTCATCTGAACGAAGGGGTTCAGAGGCACAGCGCGTGCGACTGCACAGGCAGCGCGTGCGCAGTGAACTTCGTCGATTTCATTCATGGATTCAGTGAGGGTAAGTCCTGACAACTTGGAAATGAATAAAGCAGGAGTAAAGCTATCGAGAAGCTGCGGAGGAAGAAGTCTGTCATCGTGGAGCTTCTGAAAGTCATTCTATTTCCGTTGGGAAAGGGAGGAAAGTTATTTTAAGAAAGGCTGAGGTAAGTTTAACATTTTTTTTTTGTTTAAAATGGTTTTTCAGTACTGTAGGTAGAAGGAGCAATTGTGGCTGTGGGCAAGGCCTCATTGAATTTATTTTTATAAAATGTGAAATTTACTGTTTTAAAAATAATAAAATGCTTACAAAATGAAATTGTCATCAGTAATATTTAGTAAGTATGTATGTATGATTGTATGTATGTCTGTATATATTCCATTAAGGATGTGCATTTATGTATGTATTCCTTTCAGTACATGGATGAATGTATTTATGTAATGATGAATTTCTGCAAATGTAATTTATTAGAAAAGGATCTAGGCCTGTGATATTCATCAGGCGGGAAGGATGTGTTTGCAAGCCGTAAAAGCATGCTTCCTGGCATAGGCCGAGTTGATGTTATAGGCACTCAGTTTATTAAAATTAGTGTAACAACTATTTCCATTTACTCCGTACAGGTACGTCTGTGTGAGGAGTTGTCCTGTGAGCGAGAAACATGCCCTGTTGCAGAAATTTTGCCGTGATGCTATTTGTGTATTTGCTTCAAAGAAATAGGAATGCCAGGGAGCAACGTAGAAGATTGAGGAACCATGAACGTCTCCTGATCAGAAGGAACAACTACCCACCCCACAGAGTTTACAGGGAGAGGCGATCATTTGAAATGCTGTCCGAGGAGTTGTGTATCAGGCGGCTGCGCTTCAGTAAAGAGGCAATTGGACGACTATGTGACATGTTGAAGGCGGACTTGGAGCCACGCTCGAAGACACGCACTGCCTTGTCAGTGAAAATGAAGGTAACCACAGCATTGAACTTCTTTGCAAGTGGATCATTTCAAGCAGGCACCGGTGACATAAGCAACATCTCCAAGAATACTGCGAGGGTCTGCATTCACCAGGTCACGGAAGCCATTTGCCGTAGGATTTCTGATTTCATTATGTATGACTTGTCCACTCGTCATCAGAAGGAGATGGCCTTAGCATTTCATCGCATTGCTGGATTCCCCAAAGTGATTGGGGCCGTCGATGGAACACATATTGCATTGAAGGCACCCAAGGATGCACCTGTGACATTCATTAACAGGAAGGGGTATCATTCACTGAATGTAATGATATTATGTGATGCGCACCTGAGGATCCTAAACGTTAATTCAGGACACCGGGGAAGTAATCATGACTCCTTCGTCCTCCGTAACTCTAAATTGTATGATTCTCTCAGCAAATTGCCTACAGGATCCACATGGATATTGGGCGACAAGGGCTACCCGCTGAAACCATGGCTGATGGCCCCCTACCGCAATGCCAATAATCAGTCTCAGGAGAGATACAACCATGCACACGTGTCCACACGTCAAGTGGTGGAGAGGACAATAGGAGTTCTGAAATCACGCTTCCGGTGCCTGGATAGGTCAGGGGGGACCTTGCAGTACTCTCACCAGAAAGTGTCAAGGATTGTGCTGGCCTGCTGTGCTTTGCACAACCTTGCCCTGCAGGAAGGACTGACCCTTAACAATGAGGAACAGCTGCCTGTTGAAATGGAGGATGAAGGCGATGGCAATGTGCATGCTGCCAGGCCTCATGGGGAGGAGCCCAGTGCCGCTGAATCTAAGGCTGCTCGTGAACTGCTGGTAGCCAACACCTTCACGCGGTAGTTATGCCCTGTAACTACCCCTCCCCCCGCAAGGCAAAGACAGAAGCAGACACATATTAAAGTGAAACAGTGACCTTTTATTGCATAATCAAACACTTTTCAGCTTCAGTTTCAATGTATAAAGTGAATAACTTGTAAATTTTAAGCAACAGTTATGAACTTTAAAAAAGTTTATGGACAGGAACAGTGAGGAAGTGTTATTGGAAAGAGTTCGTTTTTACTTGTCTTTCTTTCTTCGTTCAAGGATGTTAATGACCTATTTTATGCAATTTAAAAATGTTAACGTTAACAGTTTTGAAATCACTTTGTAAACAGTTTTAACTCATTTGTGTTTGATTCTTAGTGAAATTACAAAAATTAAGATGCTAACTACCTCTTTTAACGTTTTCAAACATGTGCAAAATGGTGACTGTTAGAAAAGAAAGTGTAAACATTTTACAGTAATTTTTACTTTCTTACTGCAATACAGACATTCAAAGTGCAAACTAGCTATCTTATAATTTTGTAACATTTGTTGTAAAAGTTTTTAAAGTTAAATAAATGTTTAAATTCTTTCAACATTGATTACTGGGTGTACTGCTGAAACGATAAGGTTACCTATCCTTTCTTTCATAAATAAACGCTTGAATTTAAATATGTAAGAAAACATTTAACATTTAAATAAAGTGAAAAATATAACTATTTAACGATTTGCCAACTGGCCTATGTGACTGAGGGTTGAAGGTGGCGGAGTGAGCTGAAGGTGACACTAACGTTTCCTGCGCCTTTTCACTACCCGTGACTGGAGCCCTCCAGATCTATTTGCAAGGGCCCTGTCAGATTGTTCCTGCTCTTCAGCAGCGGCTTGAGGAAAGGGTTGTTGCTGAGGCAATTCTACGCTGCCCTGCATCATGACTGGCGCAGCTGCTGGCTCCTGGGACCAAAGTGGCTCTGCACTGTGACCTGGGGAGGGCATTTGTGCTGGAGTCAGCGTTATACCAGTAGTGATAGATACAAGCGAATTAACTAGTGCATCTTGCTAATTAACTGAAAATAATTAATAGAATGTTTTCAAGGCTTTAAAAAATGCTTAAATAGCTTCAATTCTCTTTAAAACTATCTAAGAGTCATCAAAATCATTTAAACGTTTTTAAAATTTTATAGAAGTTCACAAAACATTCATAAAATAGCAGATAACCTACTTTCCCTGCAGCTGTGTAACTACAAAGTCCTCTGCAGCTGTTTGGAAAGATTGGGGGCGTGTCCTATTACAATGAGACCTTAAGGGGCGTGTCTCAGTTGCACAGCGCGCTACAGGCTTCGCGCTGGCTGCACTCCTGGGCGGCGTGACGTTATACGCTGCCCGGGATTCTTCTCTTTCAAAAAGGAATTCCAGGTGTCCCTGGAGGTGAACGGCAGGCGCGTCGGGTAAGTGCCGATCAGGGGCTTGCACGCGCGGCAAGCCCCTGATCCTAATTTCTGCCACAATATAGCTCGGTGCTGCTGAGGGTTCAGTGGCTGGTGCCACAACTACTTCGCGTGGAACCGATCTTTTGGATTCCTTCAGGAAGTCTATGTGACTTGCTTTTGGGCTTACGAGGCATACCATGCCTTTTGCCTTTGCCAGGGTTGTTCTTAGGTCTTCTAACATCTTCTGGCAGGGGCTGTGGTCTGCGCTCTCAAACCCATTCTCAATGGCCAGTTTGTAAGCTGCCTTAACCTCTGCCACTCTCTCCTCCTGCACTCTTAGCTGTTGTGCGAGGCGAACGTTTTTCTCCCGTACTCTCGCTTCATGAAACTTTGCCTCAGTGACCTGTCATTCCAGATACTCTACTTTAGCCTGATGTTGGCTGGCTATAGTTTGGCATTCCTGATTCAGCGCGTGAAGCGCTGCGATCCGATTATCCCCACCCATGGCCTTTTCCTCTATTTCTAATGCCTGAGTTTTGATCTTGGCTGCCTGCGCTGCAACGACTCTGTCCAAAATCTGGACTTGTCTTTTGTAGCACATCAGCCACACTGCCTTCTCTACTGACCTTTTATGTTCTTTACTCTCTGTCCACCTGACGGCTGCGTCTACCGGACGCCTATCCAGTAAGAGATCGGAAATCCACTGCTTAGTGAGATTTACCTGACCAAAAACATAATCCGCTATCCTCTCGTCCATAACATTTTGTCCATTTAAACCTGGGTCTAATATATTGCAATCCTGCTGCCAATGTCCTGCCACACTCGCCATTTTCTGTAAGTGGTTTTCGATCGACGAGGTCTCTCTCTCTCTCGCTTTAGAGGCCTCTCTCTCTTGCACAGTAATTCACCGAGTGGGTCGACCCACTCACCCCTTAGGTTCTATACACTGGAATTTGAGGCAGGAAGTACAATGCAAAGAATACTCTATAGACCAAGTTTAATGAAACAAAATGAAATTTTATTGCATAGAGGAAAAATTGAATGTAAGCCAATAAGGTACATGGGAGGGAAAAACAAATCATAATACAGTACTAACCAACATATCTACAGGCATATTACGCTTTACAAGGTTCATCATGAAATAGGGAAACACACGGAATATTGAGGGACAACAACTCATTGTTAATTATCCCCTAAATGCCCACCCCCTAAACCTAGCTAGATTAGATTATGAGGGGCCAGAAACATGCTCACCAATCCAAAACTGCGGTTGGGTTGGGGTTTTTTACTTGGTGTTCTCTCTCTCGGGCCTGCCGTCGTCACGTGGTCGTTGGGCTGTAGGCGCAGCAGGCCGCCCAGGCTAATGGCATCTCGGCCACCTTAATTCAGCAGGACTCGCCATCCATCGTTTCACCCACTGGCTGTCTTCTCGGTGCTCCTGCATACAATGATGGTGGTCACAGTCTTGATTTTTCCGTGCTCCTGCACGCAACGCTGGTGACTACCCGTTCTGTAAGGCGTTTCATTTTCTTCCTCTTCGTCAACTGTCTTCTCGTCTCGTCAACGGCCCGGGGTTTTGTTGATGATCTCCCGATAACTACCCCGGGTCTCGTCTTCTTCTTCCGAGTCCAAAAAGGCCTTCTTCGGACCCCCGAGCAATCTCTCGAAACAACTGGCTCTTCACAAAGCTACCAAGCTAAAAGCTGCAAAAGCTCTCTCGATGGCTTCCCTGGGACTCCAGTTATACTTTTCCATGGAGGCCCTTATCTCCCGCCAAATCAAGGTTAATCTTTGTTTAACTTTTGGCGGGCTTGTAGCACAGCGGGGTAGCCTTTGTTTTTAAAGTACCTTCGGGATGGCCGGTAACTGCCATCTCTGGTCTGGAATGACCCTGTATTGTCTTTAATGTCCCTCTTCGAACTTGAATCTGTTCCCCTTTGTCTGGGTAAACATTTAGATGGCCTTTATCTACAGGCCGATCTGATCGGATCTGCATCCAATCTATATGTATGGGGCTCTGTCTGGTTTCGTTTTCCCTGAAACTGCCTTCCAGAACTTACTGTGGGCTGAATCCACAAAAGCTGTCTGGGGACTGCAGGAACCATTTTAAAGTGTCCCAAAAGCTGGTCACGGGATCTGGTGGCCATTTTGTGTGTCCCTTTTCCTGGGCTTCTTTAAAGCAGTCTTTAAAATTAAGGCCTTTTCTGCCAATAGAACCTTATAGGACAATGTTCAATTTTGCAAATTCTACATGGTAGTGTTTAGCGCCGCTGCAAAATGTCTGGTCAATTTCGCGAGTGGCGCAAACATCGCATTAAGTTGTTAACAAGAGTTGCAAACCAACTGAATTTTCCCCTCTTGATGTTTAATAATGACACAGAACTGATTTAGTTAGATTGCACACTGTGAACAACATGCAGGATTACTTTACAACAAGGTTTAGCTCTTTGTGTCTATATTACAACAGTGACTACACTCCAAAAGTACTTCATTGGCTGTAAAATGCTTTGAGACATCTGGTGGATGTGAAAGGTGCTACATAAATGCAAGTCTTTCTTTCGTTTTATAAGTACAACAATAACAACTTGCATTTATATAGCATTTAGTAAAACGTCCCAAGGCGCTTCACAGCAGCGTTATCAAACTAAATTTGACACTGAGCCACATAAGGAGATATTAGGGATTAGGGTAGATGGTGGTAGGTTTTAAGGAGCATCTTAAAGGAGGAAAGAGAGGTAGAGAGATGGAGCGGTTTAAGGAGTGAATTCCAGAGCTTAGGGTCCATGCGGCTGAATGCACGGCCACCAGTGGTGGAGGGATAAAAGTCAAGGATGCGCAAGAGGCCACAATTGGAGGAGCGCAGAGGTCCCGGGGGTGCATGGTTGGAGGAGGTTACAGAGATAGGGAGGGGCAAAGCCACGGAGGGATTTCAAAATGAGGACGAGAATTTCAAAATCGCGCTGTTGCTTGGCCAGGAACCAGTGTAGGGCAGCGAGCACCGGGGTGATGGGTGAACGAGACCGGGTGCGATTTAGGATACGGTCAGCAGAGTTTTTGATGAGCTCAAGTTTAAGGAGGGTGCAATGTAGGAGGCCGGTCAGCACAGCATTGGAACAGTTGAGTCTAGTAGTAACAAAGGCATAGATGAGGGTTTCAGCAGCAGATGAGCTGAGGCAGGGCGGAGACGGGCGGTGTTACAGAGGCGGTCTTGGTGATGGAACTGATATGGGATCGGAAGCTCAGCTCAGGGTCGAATAGAATGCTAAGGTTGCGAACAATCAGCCTCAAATAGTAGCCACGGAGAGGGATGGAGTCGGTGACTAGAAGACAATGGCTTCAGTCTTCCCAATATTTAGATGGAGGAAATTTCTGCTAATCCGATATTGGATGTCGGACAAGCATTGTGACAAATCAGAGGCAGTGGGGGGATTGAGAGAGTGTAGGGTTTCACAAGAACTTTGAAAATCTCTACAGCCTCGAAGATTATATTTTGATTAAAGAAAACCTGGGTAGCATATAACTTTAAAAATCCAGGACATCAAAATGGCCATCAGACCTCGTGGCAGAAGAAAAGGGCAGCCCGTGTGTGTATGTGAAAAGGAAAATCAAAGATGGCTGTCCGGCCTCATGGCAATAAGACACAACACAGCCTGTGTGCATGGGGAAAGGAAAGCCAAAAATGGCTGACAAAGGATTTTTAAAAAAAACAGCCTCTGAAGTAATGAGGTATTCAAACTGTCAATCAAAGAACTCTGTTTACACGAACAAAGCTACAATGTTGACTCAAGAGATTAAGTACTTGAGACTGTCAACATGAACAAAGAACCTTGTTTACACGAACGCTCTACAATGTTGATTTAAGAGATTAAGTACTTGAGACTGTCAATCAATTGCGGTTGGGCGTTACCGCAGGACAATGGATTTGTTTACACTAACCTCCAAGGGCTGTGTGCTCAACACTTAAGGAAACAGACATGTTTTTTTCAAACTGAGACAGCTTTATTCAAACCAGTCAATGAATGGGGATACATTCAAAAACACATCACAGTGAATGGGGATACATTCAAAAACCCATCACAATGAATGGGGATACATTCAAAAACCCATCACAATGAATGGGGATACATTCAAAAACCCATCACAATGAATGGGGATACATTCAAAAACCCATCACAATGAATGGGGATACATTCAAAAGCCCATCACAATGAATGGGGACAGATCGATTCCCTTTTGTATAGCCCAGATACATCCGGATTTGGGCGCGAAGATTTCAGCTCCAAATGGGGTATAAAGATAGCTTCTCGGGAATCCATCTCTCTCTCTCTCTGCTGCCTCGCCTCTGTGCTCTGCCTGCAAGGAAGAACAACTCGACAGCCTGCCCAAAGGAGTGGAATACCAGCAGTTACTTTTAAACACTGGGATATCTCCATTTTGGGGTGGTGAAGAATCTAAGACCGCAAGGGCACGGAGCAGGCATTCTCTGGTGAGCATAGATTTTCTGGCCCATCACAAGGGAACCTAGATAGGTATTAGGGGTGGGAATTAAGGGGAATTTTTGTTAAATTGTAACTTTAGTCAATTTTCCCTTGTTGTGTCCGTTTTCTCCTCCCCTATTAAGTAAAAGAGTGCTGCACTAGTTAAAAGTGCTGTATTTAAGTAAAAGAGTGTTGTACTAAGCAAAGGTGCTGTAGTAAGCAAAGTGTACTGTGTAAGGATTCCGGGGGCTTCTTTTAACTGGTTTAAGGTAATCTACCTGGCCAGCAGTCTTTTTGCTGCTGCACTCTAAACCAATTTACAAACAGCGGTTTCGAATCGCTACCCCTCCTTTAGTTCTGAGTGGAGGAACTTATAATTAATGATATTAAAACAGAACACGTGGTTTGGATGAAAGAAAAAAATCAAGCTTTATTAACTAAAAGAAACTACAATCAAAATATCAAACTATCCCACACGAACACAGTAAAATTGTAAAATACTTAACAGGGGGTAAGGCAGACGGCAAAAACGAAGGATACAATGGCTACAATGTTATTTAAACAATCTTAGCAATTCCCTTAAATCACCACCCCTTAACTCCTGCTAGGTTGCCTTGTTGAGGAGTCAGAAAACTCTGCTCACATGTGGTCCAGCGAAGTAAGAGAGCGAGAGAGAGAGAGAGAGAGCTCACCTATGGTCCCAGGAAGTCAAGAGAGAGAGAGCTGGCTTCAGCATCTATCTTTATACCTGGTGAGCCCCTCCCATCCTGCCTTGCAGGCTGTGTGCAAAATTCCCCTGTGATAGGCTAACTCAAAGTGGTTAGATTGAGTTAATGTGATTTTCAGAGCTCCCTGTGCTGAAACAAAAGGGAGATACACTGCTCTATTGTCCAGTACTGAGGTGATTTAAAAATCCATTCAAATGTTAACGCTTCCCATTCAAGATACAAAAAGTCTCTTCTGCAGTTTAGATGTCCTTTGTCTTCCAAGCCTCTCTTTGTCATTCGGCCATGTGGTGTGACTGCCATTTTTATCCCTGGAAATTTAAAAGCACATCTCCCAGGGATGCTTTAATCAAAAAAATGAATCTTCAGAACTGTAAATTATTGTGAATTCTTACAACTGTGTTAAAAGTGTGCTGCACTAGTTAAAATTCTGTATTTAAGTAAGAGTGTTGTACTAAGCAAAGGTGTTGTAGTAAGCAAATTGTACTGTATTAAAAGTGTGCTGCACCAGTTAAAGTGCTGTATTTAAGTAAGAGTGTTGTACTAAGCAAAAGTGCTGTAGTAAGCATAGTGTACTGTATTAAAAGTGTGCTGCACTAGTTAAAAGTGCTGTGTTTAAGTAAAAGAGTGTTGCACTAAGCAAAAGAGTGCTGTAGTAGACAATAAGTGTACTGTGTTAAGAAAAGGTGCTGTATTAAGCATATAGGAGTGCTGTATTGATTATTTTCAATTTATTTCTTTTTTATTTCAATAAATACTGGTCTGTTTTGCACCCAACCACAAGTCTCATTTTGTCTACATCGCTACTGAATAAGTCCGGCGGTCAGAACCAGGAAAGGGTAGCGATTCGAAACCGCACGGGGCTCTGGAGCAGCTCAGATACTTCTGACTGGCCAGAGGCAATAACCCCAGTATATATAATATACCCCCTAGTAATTCCTACAAAATGGCAACCGTGGCAGGACCGTTGGCAACGGTATGCGATGTAGCAGACAGTGGTTTGGGTCTGGACAGAGCAGCAGTTATGGTTTTTCTTTTTATCACCCCACTGATCTGTTTGTGGTTAGGTGCTCACAGGCTTGGGGAAGTTACCCGCAGGCTTAGGGAATCTAGAGCAGAGAATTTGGATAGGGAAAGGGAGGCTGAAGAATACAAGGCCAAGATAGAGCACCTGGTGGTCCAGTTTAGTTAGGGCAAAAGCCACATGAGGCACGAGTCAGAGTACTTGAAGTACCTAGTTGCAGAGGCCAAGAACAATGAGATGAGGGTGCGGGAGGAGAATGCCCGCCTCATACAAGAAATATAAGAGCAGGTGGAAAAGGTTAGGGAGGTAAAGGCAGCGTAAAAGCTGGCCTGCGAGCAAGGGTTTGAGGAAGCAGATCATGGCCCCTGTAGGGAAGAGATAGAAAGCTTGAATATGGCTTTAAAGAGGGCAAAGGGGATGATATGTCTGATCAGCCCGAAGGCAGGTAAGTCCGATTTTACTGGCAACCCAAATAAAACCGTTCCACAGGCAACACCCAGGGAAAGGCTGGTCAGGGAATCAGAGGTCCCAAGACCGCAACCCACGGCTCCGAGCTTTCAGGAGCTCTGGCAGCAAAGGGGGGTGGAGGATGAGGTGGTAGAGGAAGCACAGCAGGCCCCGCTAGATAGGCCGGGACCAGGACCAGTGTACCCCCTCCGACAACGGAGGTATGGTCCGCCCATTGATGAAGATGACCCAGGGGCCATCCAGAATCAGTTTGTGGTGCCGTATGGCACCCACCAGCTCAGGGACATTGTTAAGTCTGTGTGTTATATTGAGAATTACTACACAGACCACAAGAGTAAACTTTAACAGGTCTTTACTAGTCGAGGGTCAGGGCGGAACTGCCCAATAAATCATTACACAGCACTTATATACTGGTGTGGTCACCACCGGTATTACAGTATACAGCAGCCAAGATAAAGTAGTGCAACTCTTAAAATAGTTCTCTTAAAGGTGGAACGGTTACATACACCACAATCCTCCCTTTTTAGCTTAACAGTATATATTCCCCATTAACAGAACATAATAACATATATACACAACTTCATGTAAAAACAGTTCACAGATTCAGTCTCTCTGGAGGCTTCCTGACTCGGTCCGGATAACGCCTCGGTGGTGTAGTAGTTTTCGGTGGTGTAGTAGGTTCTTTTGGCAAGGTCGATTCGGCTTGAATGCCAGTGTCGGGTTCATCTGATTCCAGTATCACCGGATCGGAGGTAGATACTATGGGTATCTCTGCTTCATCATTAGGCATATAGAGTTGTGGAGTAGGTTGTCCCTTTTCGGATGACCCTAAGATCTGGTCAACATGGCGCCTTATTATGCTTTCACCAATGTCCACGGTATACATCAGCGGTCCTAGTCGTGTGCAAATAGTTCCAGGCTGCCATTTCTCGGTACAGTAGTCCCGGGCCAAAACTTGTTGACCTATCTGGAAGGTTCTAGTTGGCCTTTCATTCATGCCTTGAAATTGCCGGTTCTCTATGTCCCTTCTGATGTTTGGCTTGATCAAATCCAGCCGACATCTTAGTCTTCTATTGAAAAACATCATGGCGGGAGTTTGGTTTGTAACCACATGTGTTGCATTCCTGTACGCCAACAAGAAGTTATCTACCTTATGTTGTAGATTTATGTCTTCATTACCCATGGCCTTTATGGCCTTCTTGAAGGTCTGGACAAACCTTTCAGCTAATCCATTGGTGGCAGGATGGTATGGGGCGGACGTGTAGTGCTTAACCCCATTGTTTTTTAAGAACTTCCTGAATTCTTCGGACACAAATTGCGGTCCATTATCAGAACAGATCTGTTCCGGCAGCCCATTCCTGGCAAATATGGTCCTTAATACTGTGATGGTTTTTTCCGTGGTGGTGGAGGACATCTTTATTACCTCCGGCCACTTGGAGTGTGCATCCACCGCGATTAAGAGCATTGAGTCCATAAATGGACCAGCAAAGTCGATATGTACCCTTTGCCATGGAGATGAGGGCCACTCCCATGGATGTAGAGGGGTTTGTGGTGCGGCGTTTTGGACCTTCTGGCATCCTAAACAGCTCTTGGTCATTTCTTCGATGTCTCCATCGATACCTGGCCACCACACAAACGCTCTGGCTAGGTTCTTCATTTTCACTCCACCCAGATGCCCCTCGTGAAGCTCCTTTAGCACTTTATGCTGGAGTTTGGGTGGAATCACCACACTGGATCCACACATCAAAGTTCCTCGGCACACTGACAGCTGTTCTCTTCTTTGCGAGAATGCTGGCAACAGTGGTTCGCCATGTGCTGGCCATCCCTTCACCGTTAAATCGTAGACTCGTGAGAGAGTCGGGTCATTTCTTGTTTCCTTTTCGATCGTAGAATTTGTTACTGGTAGACATTCCACTATGGTTGAGTGGAACATCTCCACTGGGTCCACTGTAGGCGCCTCTTCTGCCGTTAGCAACGGTAGGCGCGATAAACCATCAGCATTCCCATGCTGTTTTGATCCTTTGTATTCTATGTCATATTGGTGTGCCCCTAGGAAAAGGGACCACCTCTGTAGCCTTTGCGCTGTCATAATGGAAACGCCCTTTTTAGGGTTGAATATGGATACCAACGGCTGGTGGTCTGTCAGCAGTGTAAACTTCTGGCCCTGCAGGTAATGATTAAACTTCTTTACTCCCCACACCAGGCTGAGAGCCTCCCTATCTATCTGAGCATAGTTGCGCTCAGCGGAGGTCAATGATCTGGATGCAAATGCGACTGGCCTTTCCGAGCCATTTGGCAACTTGTGTGAGAGTACTGCTCCAATACCATAAGGAGAAGCATCACAAGCTAAACGAATAGGTAGCTTTGGGTTGAAGTGAGCCAACACTTCCTCTGAGGTGATCAATGCCTTGCTTTTGCGAAAGGCCTTCTTACAGTCCTCGCTCCACTTCCATGGTACTTCTTTCTGCAAAAGAGCATTCAGCGGGTGCAGCACCGTGGATAGATTTGGCAGAAACTTATGGTAATAGTTAATCAACCCTAGGAACGACCTCAACTGGGATACATTTTCCGGAGCGGGAGCCTTCACAACAGCTTCGATCTTGTCAGGTGACTTGTGCAGCCCCTCCTGGTCAATGATATGACCACAGTACGAGATCCGTTTCTGAAAGAACTCACATTTCTGGTGATTAACTCGAAGGCCATATTCCTTCAACCTGGTGAGCACCAGTTTCAAATTAGCAAGGTGTTCCTCATCGTCATCTCCTGTAATCAGGATATCGTCCAAGTAACATTGAGTGCTTGGAATTCCCTGTAATACCTGCTCCATGGCCCTCTGCCAAATTGCTGGAGCCGAAGCCACTCCAAAAACCAGTCTATTATATCGATACAAGCCTCTGTGCGTGTTGATTGTGAGATACTGGCGCGACTCTTCCTCAACTTCCATCTGTAAGCACGCTTGCGCCAGGTCTATCTTGGTGAAGCGTTTCCCGCCAGACAATGAAGCAAAGATATCCTCAATCCGCGGAAGCGGGTATTGCACCGTGTGAAGCACCGGATTAACCGTGATCTTGAAGTCTCCACAGATGCGGACCTTCCCCGGTTCCCCTGGCTTGTTACTCGATGAACGCTTCATGACGGGAACAATGGGCGTGGCCCACTCACTCCAGTCCACCTTAGACAGTACTCCTGAACGTTCTAGCCCTTCCAGCTCAGCTTCCACAGCAGGTCGTATCGCATAAGGTACTGGTCTGGCTTTGAAAAATTTTGGGGTTGCATGTTCTGCAATCTTGATTTTTGCCTTAATTCCTCTCAGTGTTCCCAGTCCCTGTTGGAACACCTCTTTAGCCTCATCCAATATTCTGGACAATCGTTCAGGTTTGACATCTTTTTTCTGTGATGATGCAGAGCAAGCAAAAATGCTGCTGTTTTCCCTGGCAGGTGATTGCCTCCAGGCCCTATCTGGTGAGTGCAAAAGAGGGCAGAGGGATTATGAGGGTCTGAAGAATGAGATATTGGAGGCCATGGGACTCAATGTTGGTAGTCCGTTCGCCCGGGTAGAAAGAACGGTGCAGCTCCCAGGGGAGTCCCCGCAGGCGTTCGCAGACAGGCTGTGGCCAGTCTACCGGAGCGCGTGCCCAGGAAAGCCATGGCGGGCAGCACTGGACCCAGTCCAATTGACTCATTGGCTCCGTTGTCTCATGACAAACAGCCTACCCCAGATCCAAGCCCAGGTCGTGGCTTGGTTTGACCCCCGAAACCCCCAGACCACCGAAGAAGCGGTGATCCACTGGCTCACAGTAGTCTTCAGAAACATGAGGTGTATTGAGGTGCCCCAACCCAAGGGAAGAGTCCATGAGGTTTAACCTGGGAGCTAGAGTAAGAAAGAGTGGCATCAGGAGGGGAACCGTCCCTCCCAGGCTAGGTTAAATTGTTATGGGTGCGGGAAAGATGGTCACTGGAGAAAAGATTAAGAATCCCTGGAAGGAGAACAAGGGAAAGGATCCCACAGCCCCAGCCCAAAAGGATGGGCCAGATATGCCTCCCGCAGCGATTGAGTCATTTTTACAGTCCCTACGGTCTCTTCTGACTGGCCAGGGGAGAGTAGCAGCCACCACCAGTGCTTTGACCCCGTCTTCCCCACCTCTGTCCCAGCAATGACTAGAGCCAGCACAACCATATGGGTAGAACTTAAAAACAAAAAGGGGGCAAGCACTTTGCTGGGAGTGTACTATAGGCCCCCAAACAGTCAGGGGGAGATAGAGGAACAGATATGTAGGCAAATCTCAGAGAAGTGTGAAAATAATAGGGTAATAATAGTGGGGGATTTCAACTTCCCCAATATAAATTGGGATAGTCAGAGTGTGAAAGGCTTAGCAGGTGCAGAATTCTTAAAGTGCATCCAGGAGAGCTTTTTGAGCCAACATGTAGAAAGTCCTACAAGAGAGGGGGCGGTACTGGACCTAATTCTGGGGAATGTAGCCGGGCAAGTGGTGGAAGTATCAGTAGGAGAGGATTTTGGCGACAGTGACCATAATTCGGTGAAATTTAAGGTGGTCATGGAAAAAGACAAAGACGGCCCGGAAATAAGGGTTCTAAATTGGGGGAAGGCCGATTTTAATATGATAAGGCAGGATCTGGCCAAAGTGGACTGGGAGCAGCTACTTATAGGAAAATCCACATCAAAACAGTGGGAGACTTTCAGAAGGGAAATAGAGAGAGTACAGCGCCAACATGTTCCTGTAAAGGTCAAGGGTGGGACCAACAAGCAAAGGGAACCTTGGATGACAAGGGAGATACAAAAATGCATTAGAAATAAAAGGGGGGCTTTTGGCAGTTACAAAAGACTAAAGACGGAAGAAGCCCTAGAGGAGTATAAAAAGTGCAGGGGCATACTTAAAAAAGAAATTAGGAGGGCGAGGAGGGGCCATGAAATAACACTGGCGAGCAAAATAAAGGAAAATCCTAAGATGTTTTATAAGTATATTAAGGGCAAAAGGATAACCAGGGAAAGGGTAGGGCCCATTAGGGACCAAAGTGGCAATCTGTGTGTAGAACCAGATGATGTAGGCGGGGTTTTAAATGAATTTTTTGCATCTGTGTTCACTATGGAGAGAGACGATGCAGACATAGAAATCGGGCAAGGGGATTGTGACATACTTGAACATATTAGCATTGAGAGGGAGGAGGTGCTAGCGGTTTTAGCAGGCCAAAAAGTGGATAAATCCCCAGGCCCGGACGAGATGTATCCCAGGATGCTGTGGGAGGCAAAGGAGGAGATTGCAGGGGCTCTGACACAAATTTTCAGAACCTCTCTGGCCACAGGGGATGTACCAGAGGACTGGAGAACAGCTAATGTAGTACCATTATACAAGAAGGGTAGCAGGGATAAACCAGGGAATTACAGGCCAGTGAGCCTAACATCTGTGGTAGGGAAATTATTGGAAAAAATTCTGAGGGACAAAATTAGTCTCCACTTGGAGAGGCAAGGATTCATCGGGAATAGTCAGCATGGCTTTGTCAAGGGTAAATCATGTCTGACAAATCTGATAGAATTTTTCGAGGGGGTGACTAGGGAGGTGGATGAGGGAAATGCTGTGGATGTAGTTTACATGGACTTCAGTAAAGCTTTTGACAAAGTCCCGCATAGGAGACTGGTCAAGAAGGTAAGAGCCCATGGGATCCAGGGTGCCTTGGCGCATTGGATCCTAAACTGGCTGAGTGGCAGGAGGCAGAGGGTGATGGTCGAAGGTTGCTTTTGTGACTGGAAGCCTGTGTCCAGTGGGGTACCTCAGGGATCGGTGCTGGGTCCCTTGTTGTTTGTGATCTACATAAATGATTTGGATGAGAATGTAAAAGGGATGATCAGTAAGTTTGCAGATGACACGAAAATTGGTGGGGTGGTAAATTGCAAGGGGGAAAGCCTCAGGCTACATGACGATATAGACGGGTTGGTCAGATGGGCGGAAAAGTGGCAAATGGAATTTAACCCTGAAAAGTGCGAGGTGATGCATTTTGGATGGACAAATAAGGCAAGGGAATACACAATGAGTGGTAGGACCCTAGGAAGTACAGAGGGTCAGAGGGACCTCGGTGTACATGTACATAGATCTCTGAAGGCAGCGGAACAAGTAGATAAGGTGGTTAAAAAGGCATATGGGATACTTGCCTTCATTAGCCGAGGCATAGAATATAAGAGCAGGGAGGTTATGATGGAGCTGTACAAAACGCTGGTGAGGCCACAGCTGGAGTACTGTGTGCAGTTCTGGTCGCCTCACTATAGGAAGGATGTGATTGCTTTGGAGAGGGTGCAGAGAAGATTCACCAGGATGTTACCTGGGATGGAGCGCCTCAGCTATGAAGAAAGACTAAACAGGCTGGGGTTGTTTTCCTTGGAGCAAAGAAGGCTGAGGGGGGACCTGATTGAGGTGTACAAAATGATGAGGGGCATAGATAGGGTAGACAAAGAGGAACTTTTCCCCTTAGTAGGGGGGTCAATAACAAGGGGGCATAGATTCAGGGTAAGGGGCAGGAGATTTAGAGGGGATTTGAGGAGGAACTTTTTCACCCAGAGGGTGGTTGGAATGTGGAACTCAATGCCTAAAAGGGTGGTAGAGGCAGGAACCCTCACAACATTCAAGAAGCATTTGGATGAGCACTTGAAATGCCATTGCATACAAGGCTATGGACCAAATGCTGGAAAATGGGATTAGACTGGACAGGGATGGATGGGCGGCGCAGACACGATGGGCCGAAGGGCCTCTTTCTGTGCTGTAAAACTCTATGACTCTATGACTCTATGAACCAGTTGACCTGTGTCCCCGTGAAAATGCTGAGGGGAGCAGGCCCTATGTTGAGATGGGGGTGAAGATGGGGCAGGGGAGATATTCGGTGGACACTGGAGCCTCCAGCACGGTGGTCCACTCGGAAGACCTGACCAATTCACCCCGGTCTAACGAGGTCCCATTTAGCTTAATGGGACCCACAGGGAAACAGGCAGCTGGGAGTGAACCTGAGGTCAGAAATCCCCAGCCCACAGCGGGAACAAGCTCAAAGGTTGCACAGTCAGGCGCTGTGGATTATGCTAGGGGAGGAGCCATTCATGACCAGTGTAAGTTGTTCAAGCAGGGGAACAGGGAAGGAGAGTTCTGGGACCCCTGTAGAGCCGGCCCGGTAGCAACAATCCGGGACAAGGGAGGCACACAGGGGATAGCTTTGGCCCTGGACCAAAAGCAGGTCCAAGCCGAAGATTCCACCTTTAAGGCGGCCCTGGTGAGGGAAAAGGATTTTGAACAGGATTACTGGCAGGCTGTCAGTTATATTAAACAATGCAGGTTGTTTGAGCCGGGGGCAGGGAAACAGGCAGCTGGGATTGTACCTGAGATTAGAAAGCCTCAGCCTGCGGCGCGTACACACACACAGACTGCACACGCAGGTGCAGTCGCGTGCGTGAGGGGAGAAGTTCCCCAGCACTTGGCTCGGGCGATTCCCCCTCTCTTGTGGGACTCTGGGGAGGAGACTGAACCAGGTTTTAGACCTGAAGGGGAAGGCTCTCAGCCACTGGCAGCCAGTAGCAAGGGATTTCCTGTCCCCAACCCAGGTTTGGGAAGGGAGGGACCCGAAGTAGGAGGTACCCAGCCAGTAAGGAGTGTGACCTGAGCTAAGGGTGCGCTCGCCGGGGTAGCCCCACCAGCGACACTCCCTAGGAGGTCTCTTCGGGTACCCCAGCCCAAGAAAGTATGGTCCCCCACTTTCCAGTGGGATAGGGACTCACGAGTCAGGGAGAAGCCAAAAGGCAGAAGTCCCCCACCAGCAGCCATAAGCTGCGAGGGACCAGAAGTTGGAATCAATCCAGCCACGCCACAGGGAGCAGCCTGTGGCAGCCCAAACAGGGATTAGGCTGGCCGCCCGGAGATGGGCGGCGCTTATATATAGTTTTGTTCAAATAACGTGTATAGAGGATTAAGGTAGAACGTGTTGATTTTAAATTTTATATTGCAATTCAGTAGTGTTAATTATTAGAGCATAAGTTTTAAGTATGGTACCGTTCCAGAGTGTCTATGTAAGTCGAGGTTGCGGGACCCGATCACACTCCCCCGAGCCAGGGAACAAGGCTAGATTTAAAAAAAAAATCTTTTTCAGAGTTCTGGAAGGTACAGAGGACCATCGTGTTTTTGGATGTTTGGAAAAGGAAGCACCCCTAGCCCACGAAGGGAGGGGTCTGCAGGAGGCAGATGCCCACAGCATTCAAACTGTTATTGGTAGTTCGATTAAGAGTTTACAAAAAGCTTGTTAATGATTTTATATTTTGTATTATGTATTGGTCCCAACTCCAAAGGAAATAATGTGTGCACTTAGTTCAAATAACATGTATAGAGGATTAAGGTAGAACATGTTGATTTTAAATTTTATATTGCAATTCGGTAGTGTTAATTATTAGAGCATAAGTTTTAAGTATGGAACTGTTCCAGAGTGTCTATGTGAGTCGAGGTCGCAGGACCTGATCACACTCCCCTGAGCCAGGGGACCTGGCTAGATGTTTTTTTTTATTAGTCTTTTTCAGAGTTCCAGAAGGTACAGAGGACCATCGTGTTTTTGGATGTTCGGGAAAGGAAACACCCCTAGCCCATGAAGGGAGGGGTCTGCAGGAGGCAGATGCCCACAGCATTCGAACTGTTATTGGAAGTTCGATTAAGAGTTTACAAAAAGCTTGTTAATTATTTTATATTTTGTATTATGTATTGGTCCCAACTCCAAAGGAAATAATGTGTGAATTTCGATCTTAACTGTAAGATTGTACTACTTGTTTGGAGTTAATTGGAAAATTTGCATATGCCTATGAATTGTTGTGTTTGCAGATTGTGAAAGTTTGAAAATTATTTATGGCTGAAGAATAGTGCCATTTAATAAAGTATCAGGCAATCGCATCTTAATGAAAAAAAAGGGGGAAGCTCGTTTTCTTCCATTTGTATTTTTAACAGATATGTTTTGGCTCGGTGGTAATCCCATTGAAGATGTTGTATCATGTTAAAACTATGTCACAAGTGGTGCAGGGGCATTGGACCGCCTCCCTGCCTGAATTATTGTGAATACAAGTGGTGCAGGGGCATTAGACCCCTCCGTGTATTGATTATTTAACTAATGTTGTTTTTCTGTCGATAGATGCCTACCGTGTACTGTGATTCTCTCTGGGTAGGGGAGATGGAGGTGTTGGGGGATCAAAGATAAATCTAGATAAGTATAAGGGAAGGTTGTTTGTAGGGGGTCAGAAATTATTGCTCACCTTTGGACAGGATACTACAAGCAAGTTTTAGTATCCGATGGGGGACTGTAGGGTTTCGCAAGAATTTCGAAAATCTCTACAGCCTCGAAGATTATATTTTGATTAAAGAAAACCTGGGTAGCATATACCTTTAAAAATCCAGGGCATCAAAATGGCCGTCAGACCTCGTGGCAGAAGAAAAGGGCAGCCTGTGTGTGTATGTGAAAAGGAAAATCAAAGATGGCTGTCCGGCCTCATGGCAATAAGACACAACACAGCCTGTGTGCATGGGGAAAAGAAAATCAAAGATGGCTGACAAAGGATTTTTTTAAAAACAGCATCTGAAGTAATGAGGTATTCAAACTGTCAATCAAAGAACTCTGTTTACACGAACAAAGCTACATCCGGATTTGGGCACGAAGATTTCGGCTCCAAATGGGGTATAAAGATAGCTTTTCGGGAAGCCATCTCTCTCTCTGTCTGCTGCCTCGCCTCCGTGCTCTGCCTGCAAGGAAGAACAACTCGACAGCCCGCCCAAAGGAGTGGAATACCAGCAGTTACTTTTAAACACTGGGGTATCTCCATTTCAGGGTGGTGAAGAATCTAAGACTGCAAGGGCATGGAGCAGGCATTCTCTGGAGAGCATAGATTTTCTGGACCATCACAAGGCAACCTAGATAGTTATTAGGGGTGGGAATTAAGGGGAATTTTTGTTAAATTGTAATTTTAGTCAATTTTCCCTCGTTGTGTCTGTTTTCTCCTCCCCTATTAAGTAAAAGAGTGCTGCACTAGTTAAAAGTGCTGTATTTAAGTAAAAGAGTGTTGTACTAAGCAAAGGTGCTGTAGTGAGCAAAGTGTACTGTATTAAAAGTGTGCTGCACTAGTTAAAGTGCTGTATTTAAGTAAGAGTGTTGTACTAAGCAAAGGTGTTGTAGTAAGCAAAGTGTATTGTATTAAAAGTGTGCTGCACTAGTTAAAAGTGCTGTATTTAAGTAAAAGAGAGTTGCACTAAGCAAAAGAGTGCTGTAGTAGACAATAAGTGTACTGTGTTAAGAAAAGGTGCTGTATTAAGCATAGGAGTGCTGTATTGATTATTTTCAATGTATTTCTTTTTTATTTCAATAAATACTGGTCTGCTTTGCACCCAACCACGAGTCTCATTTTGTCTACATCGCTACTGAATAAGTCCGGTGGTCAGAACCAGGAAAGGGGAGCGATTTGAAACTGCACAGGGCTCTGGAGCAGCTCAGATACTTCTGACTGGCCAGAGGCAATAACCCCAGTATATATAATATACCCCCTAGTAATTCCTACAAGAGGTGGTGGTGAGGTAGAGCTGGGTGTGGATAGCTTGATGTGGAGCCTGATGTTGTGCAGAACCATATTACTAAACACTCCTTCAAAAAGTTTGTAGTTTTGGTTTATTTTGACAATCTTGTATATCTACTGGGGTAGCAAGGCTAATGAGGAGTTGATGCTTTGCAAGGTCCCAGTTCAATTCATGGTGCTTATGCCTTTAAACCAAGATCTTTACACCAACGCCCGCTTCATTTCTCACTGCACCATTTGCTCTTTGGGATGCACAGTGAAGTGAATCATTTACTCATCACAACTAATTTATCCTGAGACAAAGTCAATGAGATGCACCAAATAATAAGCTTTCACCAACCCTGTCCCTGGCATTTGGATCTATTCTGCAGCTAATCATTATTATTCATATCCTTCACACGTAATTTGAATGTTTCCAAAGATATTTATGACTCATCTAGCATGATCTTCATGTACACCACTTAATTTATCACTGCTTCAGAAAGCTGTCAAGCTCCTTATATAGTAAGTTTAGAGATTCTTCATTAATTGACTGCACTAAATGACAGTTTGATTTCAAATGTTAACACGTCCGTGAGAGAATCACTGGCTCCTATATTAAGTCACTGCTAAATTTTCCTTCTTCTTAAGAAATATTGAGCAGTGCTAATGGTAACACAACGTGACAAAGTAATTGAAAGCAGAGCTTTTAAACAATGATATCAAGGGACATTTTTTATTGTTTCTGTAGTGCATTGCTAATCATTAATTATTATATTTAGTAAAAGACAATTTCTCTGTGTATGCAGTGGGATTATATATGTTGAATTAGGTTTCCATCTTATTCCTGTGTTTAGCTCTGTGTGGAAATTCTTGGATATTTCAACCGACTGCCTCAAGTCTATAACTTTCTGCTGTTTTTAATATCACTGTTCAGTTCAGTTGTCCCGCGCTATATTCTAACATTGCTGCATCAGTGATGACCCTGGTTTTAAAGGGGGGTGGGGTAGCGGGTGCAGCGTGCGTGATCCCCAAAGTGGGCAGCGAACCAAGAGAGTCCGGGGACATGGAGGCTCAGCTGATTGAGTTAAAATCGGGACTAAAGATGTGTCACCTCAATTTCCAGGATGTGGGAAATTTCTACTTTGCTCAGCAAAAATGTCTACAAATACTTTTGTGGTCCCAGCAACCGTCACAATCAAATTCATAAGATACTTTCACCCCCAAAAACTGATTTTGTCCTAAATGACATTTGACAGTTGAAACCTTGAGAGTGAATTTTCTCCCTTCTTGTCCTGAAGAAATGGACTGATTCTAGAGTACAGTTCCTCAGGTACTGAAGGTATCCCTGGCTACCTTCCCATGTCAGCCTAGGCAACAGGAATGGGAGTAGTCATAGTCAATCCTGACCCTGTCTTCAACCAATATCCGTAGAGGCCCAAAGGGAAACGGTCCAGTAAAATAGGCGAACTCTTGTTCTTATAGTCCATGAAGGTTCAGATAATTTTTTACCACCTAGCTGGGGAGAATGAGGCCAGATGTGGAACCCTTGCTACTGCCTAGCTGACATCATCTGGCTCAACAAAGACCAGGGATTGAGCCTATGAAGATCCTGGATTTAAGGGAATTTTATGGGGCGTACTTGGCTGTGGTCATGTGAAAATTGTCATCAACTTTATTTAGAACCCATGTCTTGTGACAAGGATGATGTTGGGGTATGAATAGGGAGGAGAGAAAAGGTTGTGGTAATGGAGGCAGAAACTTTTGCAGAAAGTAAGCAAGATGATAAATTAAAGTTAAATGATGTCCAAAAGCTAAGAGGGGAAAAGCAGTAAACCTAATAACCTAACAAGTTGTCCTATACTAAAACAGGAATGTTAGAAATATAATGGCCCAAAAATCCCTGTAACTGGTCAATGAACAGCACCCGCAGTTAGTTAGACTTGCTCTTACCCATTTAATCTCCATGATATTTTGCATGGCAAGTTGCTGGAAGTGCAAGATGGAAAGTGCACGGTGCCCTCTATATGGCATCTGGGACCTGAGTGAACAGGGAAAGTAACTGTGTATCTCCTTAACCAATCAAATTGAAATTAACAGTGCAATGTCTGAACAAGGAAGTGTAAATTAGAGTGGGTGAATGCAATGTCAAATTAAGTACTGAAAGAGAAATAAAGGGAATGAAAGATTGGATTAAGATGGAGAGAGAAAAAAGAAAAAGTAAAAAAGTAATTTTAATTAAAAAAAATCTCCGACAACAAATAAAATCTGAAGCAATGAGACTCGGCACTTATAATTGTTAATTTTCAGTGTCAGGGAGGTTGACTGGCAATAATTAACACTTATCACCTAATTACAAAGATAACTTGACTTAACTTTCTGTGGTGAGTTTACTTTTTATCTATCGTGCAAGTACAGGAACTTCACACTGCTCAATGTATTTGAATGGGGAGCCAGACAGTGAGATATCGGCAAAGCAGCACATCTCTGACAGGAACATCTCAGTTTCCGTGTTTAATTGCGCATCTGCCCTCACCTGAAGTTGCTGCAGCATTTGCGCTTAAATAACACCGAGCGCCATTATCCTTACCATTCTTTGACACTAATTTAGAGAGAATAGGAAAAACAGGAAAGGAGGAGGGGGTGGCAGCATTAACAATACAGAACATTGATAACACACAGCATCATGGAATCACTATAGGCAGATCTAAGAAACAGGAAAGGATGCAAAATAGATCTCCTAACTGTGATGAGTCAACAGAGAAAAAAATGTATCTGCAGATAATGGGAGATTGTAACCTGCAAATTAGATTGGGAGAGAAATACCAACACAAGTAGGGCAGGGAATAGATTTATTAAATGTATTCAAGATAGCTTCCTAAAGCAGCATGTCCTCAACCTAACAAAGCATCAGGTGATACTTGATTTAATAATGTGTAACAAATCAGGACTGGTTCACTATTTGATAGTAAGAGAACAAGATGCGAATAGCAACGGTAATACGATTAATTTCACTATCAGGTTTGAAGGGGAGAAATATGGAGTGACAAACCAAGGTTTGGACTTTAATGAAGTTCACTGTGATGGGATGTGGAAGGAAATGGCTGGAATAGGATGGGAGAAATTATTGGTTGATAAATCTACAGGCCAATAGTAGAATTTATTCAAGAAGGTAATTAATGTATTACAAAACAAGTAGATACCCCCGAAATACTTCTGGGTAATGCAAGAGCAGGCAAGGCCAGTACTGAACTAAAAGAGAATACATACGCAAGAGGGAATAATAGTGACAAGAATTAGAACTGAGGTTACAGAAACCAATGAAAGGAGACCAAAAAAATAACAAGCAAGTCAAAAGGAGAACATGAAACTACCTTACAGATGGTGTCAAACATAACAGCAATGATTTTTTTAAGTACATCAACTAAAAAGGGACAGTAAAGGAAGAGGAGTGCTATTAAAAACAGATTTAGGTAGGACAATAGTAGAGGCTGAGAACATGGCAAAAGGGCTAAATTAATATTAAAAAATGTACAATATCAGAGATACAGGAATGACTAAAGATTAGTGAAGGCATGGGATTTACATGCATTAATTTAAAGATAAATATTGCCACGAATAAATAATGGAATTGAAGCCAGACTGCTCTTCATGCCTATGTCGATTCTACCTGAGGGCATTAAAAGAAATAGGTCAGAAAATTGAGAAAATATTAATTACAATCTCCCAAAACTCAATGGATTCACAGATAGTACCAGAAAATTGGAAGGTAGCAAATTTTTCAACCTTTATTCAAAAAAGGACAGGGCAAAGCATCAACTATCATCCAGTGAATTTAACATTAGTAATGGTAATATTGCCTGAACCCATAATCAGCGATAGAGCAAATGAGCACTTGGAAATATATAAGCTGATCAGGGAGAGTCAGCATGGTTTTGTGTAAAGTAGGTCATGTCTAGCTAATCTATTGGGGTTTATTGACAGAATTACTGAGTGGGTGCATATAGAAGGATCATTGCATATCCTACACACAGATTTTCAGAAGGCATTTGATAACCATTTCCACGAGAAATTGTTAGTTGAATTTGGCGTGGATGTAGGTATCAGATGTTGGCATAAAAAGAGCCTTTTTCATGTGGGCAGAGTGAAACAAGTAGTGATTCCCTGGGATTAGTGCTAGAGTCACAGATTTTCACATAAATGAATTTTGGAATAAAGGAGAGTATATCCAACTTTACAGATTATGCTAAGCTAGAAAGCGTAGTGGATTGTGACGAAGAAAATAGTTTGCTAAAGGACATTAAAGCCAACTTATAAGCTCAAAAAGTTAAATAGGACGCTGGGCTTCATCGGCAAGGCTTTCGAATATAAAAGCAAGAAGATTCAACTGCAGTTATGCAAAGCATGACCAGATTTTGTGTTCAGATTTGGGTGGCCCAGTCCAAAGGTAACTTACCAGGATAATAAATGGGATGAAAAACAGAGTTTTGAGAGACTGGGTATACTTGGGTTGTGTTCTCTATAAATGCGGATGTTAACGGATGATCTGATATAAGTGTTTAAACTAATGCTGGGAAATGACAGGAGATAGTGCTTCTCTCTAGTAGAATGGAGGGGAACAGAATCTTATTTCAGCTAGGTGTCCCATGGTGTAACTTCAGGCCATAAGTTTCTTTAGAATTTCCCATTGGTGGGTGCATTAGCATAATGGTGATGTTACTGGACTAGTAATCCAGAGGCCTGGACTAATGATCTGAAGATACGAGTTCAAATTGCACCATGGCAGCTGGGGAATTTAAATTCAGTTAATTAAAAAAAAAGTGACCATGACACTACCAGATTGTCATAAAAACTGGTTCGCTAATGTCCTTTAGGGAAGGAAATCTGCCATCCTTACCCGGTCTGGACTATAAGTGATTCCAGACCCACAGCAATGTGGTTGACTCTTAACTGCCCTCTGAAATGGAGGCTCACCAGCAGCTTCTCGAGAGTAATTAAGGATGGGCACTTGTCAGTGGCTCCCACATCCTGAGAATGAATAAACACTGTCCAAAAGCAAAATATTCCACTATTCTAGGACAGTAACCTGCAACAACCTTTCCTTTGCATATATGTGCAAACAATACCAAGCATAATAGGTTATTTTCTGTCTTAAAAAAGTGCCATGCAGTAGCGAGCTTCCTGATTGAGGCTGCCTTTTGTTGCTATTTCTAAAGTGGGACAGTGCACCATGATATCTTGGTCCACTCAAAGCCATGAGCAGTGAAAAGGGGCTGGGAGCTAAAACTGGGCACAGAAATGCCTTCTTTCAACACCAGCTGGGCACCCGAGATCTGAGCTGCAGTCTGGGGGCTATCAGTTGGGAGGCGTATACCTTACACCATCGGGAAGAAGATCTTTGGGGGCTGGAGGCCTCCTTTCAGATGTTTTTGGAGAGGTCTCTCAGGCCTGAAGTACCAGCTGGATTTCTACTCTCCTCCCACTCCAATTCTGGGTGCAGGTCTTTGCCAAAAGGGACACATAAGGGGCATGAACCCATAGCAACCGGCAGGTTTAGGTCAGGTCCAACATAGTTTAGGTGATTGGTGCCTTGACATGAGGACACAGGGGAGGAATGTTCAGGCCATGATGTCCTGAGTTAATGTCAATCTAACTGAGACCTGTGTGTTGTAAATACAGGTAGACTATCCTTTATCCGAACTTCCGAAAACCGAAAACCTCTAAAAACCGAAAGCTTTTTCGTTCAGCGTAAGTCGTGCGCACGACCCCGACCCCCGCTGACCCCCACCCCCACCGACCCCCCCGCCGACGCCAACCCCCACCCCCGACCCCCCACCGACCCCCCCGCCGACGCCGACCCCCACCGACCCCCACCCCCGACCCCCCGCCGACCCCCCGCCGACGCCGACCCCCGCCGACCCCCACCCCCGACCCCCCGCCGACCCCTCCGCCGACGCCGACCCCCGCCCCCGACCCCCCGACGACCCCCCGCCGACCCCCACCCCCGCCGACCCCCACCCCCGACCCCCCACCGACCCCCCGCCGACACCCACCCCCGCCGACCCCTGTTTTTGCCACCAAAGTGGAAAACCTCACATTTATCCACATTATAGCGCATTTGCCATGTTTCTGCCCAATCACCCAACCTGTCCAAATCGTACGGGAGTTTCCCGACATCCTCCTCGCAGCATACCCTCCCACCCAGCTCTGTGTCGTCTGCAAATTTGGAGATATTACATCCAATTCCCTCGTCCAGATCATTAATATATACTGTGAACAGCTGGGGTCCTAGGACCGATCGTTGCGGTACCCCACTAGTCACTGCCTGCCACTCGGAAAACGACCCGTTTATTCCAACTCTTTGCTTTCTGTCCACCAACCAGTTCTCTATCCAAGTCAATACCTTGCCCCCAATCCCATGTGCCTTAATTTTGCACGCTAATCTCTTATGTGGGACCTTATCGAAAGTCTTCTGAAAGTCCAAATACACCACATCCACTGGTTCTCCCTTATCTATTTTACCAGTTACATCCTCAAAAAATTCCAGTAGATTCGTCAAGCATGATTTACCTTTTGTAAATCCATGTTGACTTTGTCCGATCCTGTCACTGCTTTCCAAGTGCTCTGCTATTACATCTTTTATAATAGACTCTAGCATTTTCCCCACTACCGATGTCAGGCTTACCGGTCTATAATTTCCCGCTTTTTCTCTACCACCTTTTTTGAATAGTGGGGTAACATTAGCTACCCTCCAATCCATGGGTACCATTCCAGAGTCTATCGAGTTCTGGAAGATGACCAGTAATGCATCTACTATCTCTAGGGCCACTTCCTTAAGTACCCTGGGATGTAGACCATCAGGCCCTGGGGATTTATTGGCCTTCAGTCCCATCAATTTTCCTAACACCATTTTCCTTCAAATAGTGATTTCTTTCAGTTCCTCTCTTTCATCAGACCCTATGTTCCCCGGCATCTCTGGGAGGTTATTTGTGTCCTCCTTTGTGAAGACAGAACCAAAGCATGTATTTAGTTGGCCTGCCATTTCCTTGTTTCACAATATAAATTTCCCTGTTTCTGACTGTAAGGGGACCTACGCTTGACTTCACCAATCTTTTTCTCTTCACATATCTATAAAAGATTTTACAGTCAGTTTTTATGTTCCCTGAACGCTTACTCTCATATTCTATTTTCCCTTTCTTAATTAATCCCTTTGTCCTCCTTTGTTGACTCCTAAACTGCTCCCAATCCTCAGGATTATTGCTTTTTCTAGCCAATTTATATGTTCTCTCCTTGGATCTTATGCTATCCCTAATTTCCCTTGTTAGCCACGGTTGAGTCATCTTTTTTGTTTTATTTTTATGCCAAACTGGGATGAACAAATTCTGTAGCTCATCCATTCAGTCTTTGAATGTTTGCCATTGCCTATCCACCCCAAACCCTTTGAGCGCCATTCCCCACTCAATCCTACCCAACTCGCTCCTCAGACCATCGTAGTTTCCTTTATTTAAATTGAGGACCCTTGTCTCTGAGTCAACTACTTCACTACTTCTTTCTCCATCTTAATGAAGAATTCGATCATATTATGATCGCTCCGACCCAAGGGGCCTCGTACAACAAGATTGCTAATTAATCCTTTCTCGTTACATAATACCCAGTCTAAGATGGCCTGATCTCTGGTTGGTTCCTCGACACATTGGTCCAGGAAACCATCCCGTAAACACTCCAGGAATTCCTCCTCCACAGTATTGTTACTAATTTGGTTGACCCAATCTATATGTAGATTAAAGTCACCCATGATGACTGCTGTGCCCTTGTTGCACGCTTCTTTAATTTCCCTTTTAATGCCAGGACATCCCAAAGTGCTTTACAGCCAATGAAGTGCTTTTGAAGTGTGGTCACTGTTGTAATGTAGGAAATGGGGTAGCCAATTACACACAGCAAGCTCCCCCAAACAGCAGTGAGATAAATGAGCAGATAATCTGTTTTTTTTTTAGTGATATTGGTTGAGGGATAAATATTGGCCAGGACAATGGGGAGAACTCTCCTGCTGTGGGATCTTTTACGTCCACCTGAGAGGGCAGCAGCACCTTGGTTTAATGTCTCATCTGAAAGACGGCACCTCCGACAGTGCAGCACTCCCTCAGCACTGCACTGGAGTGACAGCCTAGAGTTTGTATTCAAGTCTCTGGAGTGGGACTTAAACCCACAATCTTCTGACCTCCCTCTTGATTGTTTCTTAAGTTTTGTTTGGTGGAGGTGGCAACTGAACTCTTTGAGAAGGTGCAGCCTTGCATTATTTTACACGTATTCTGCTCTCAAGTATCTACTATTCTCTGCATTACTGGGTTGTGTTCAGTTATACATTTTAAAGGACAGTACAGTGCTGTACATATGGGTGGAGCTGAGTTCAGGTATGTCAGCCATCAGCCCTTCTTTGATTTGTTCACTTGGCAGCTCATTCCCAAACAAAAATGATACCAATTAAATAAAGCGACAGAATATTCCCTGAAATATCCTGTCTTCTGCACCTTAAGATCTTTTCATAGATTTTTTTTATGTCCATTGATACCTTGTCTATCTGCATTTTTGTGCTTTATGTCAAGTCAGAGTTTCCTGCCTTTTTAGTGTCATAACAAGGCACCTGAGCCCCATTACAAATATAAGAACACTGCTCATGTACCTCTGTGACATTTCCTAACATCTGTCTTCTCTGCGCTTCTCTCAGACTGGAGTAATACTGTCAAATTAATGCCAATTAGCATCAAATTACAAGTAAGTCAAAGAAGAGGAACAGGATCTTCTGCTAATTCTTGTTAACACAAGCAAACTGCTAATTCCTTGAGTTCGTTCTTCATTTTATTTCATTTCAGTCATTCCTCTTTAATCTTTGGAGCATCTGTGCAGTGTGGCAGACTTCCGAGAGGCACAAACATCACACAGCTAACACGGTATTTATTTTGGCTGTCAATTAAATGGAATGCCAAGGGAGGGACTGACATATTTGTGAGCCCATTTTCCTCATCTTTATAAGGCAATTATTTTACCTGGAATGCAGCCTTTGAATTCACAGGTCAGGATAGACTTCATCCTCAAGTATCTAGGGAGTTGGTGCAGTCTCTTGCCAAAGTCAAACATTATAGCCAGCAGCGTTGTTGCCTGCTCACGTTTCGTTTTATTTCAGGAGGCTGTGTTAAACCAAACGGTGCAGCACGAGGATTTTTTTTTACTGATTCCTTAAACTTCATTAAAATATTTGTATAACATAGCTGCTGAATGTTGTCCTGTTGTCCAGGGCTGAGCTACAAATCAACGGTCTCCTATTTAACATCTAAGTGATTAGCGTGAATGATAGAAGAGATTAGGAGCAGATGGCTGGACTCTTCTGTTGAGGGTGGCTTTTTTCTGCACTGTGAATACAGTTATGAGTCATTTTCATTAGGCATCTTTAAGCCTTAAACAAACATCCCATAATTATTGAACACAGAATCACAAAGTCGTGACTGAAGCAACTATTCAAAAAAACAACCGGTACCTCAACTGTATTTAAAAAGCAATTGACATTGGTTCTAGAGCCCAGCTGGGACAGCAAGATTAAGTTTTATCATTTTTAAAGTGGCCCCCTTACAATGGTAGGGGAGGGAATGCAGGGTCCCCGTTAGCTGTTTCTGCTGGGAACCCAGCACACCCCACCCCAGGTAGGCAATCTTCAGCCAAGCTTTCTAGCCTTGTGCCAGTGGCAGGTGGCCCAGGTGAGCCCCTCATGGTGCAGGTACCTGCCAGTGGGCAGGGTAATTAAGGGACTTTCCCCCTGATCTCATGAACTCTGGCAGGATCAGAGGTAGCATTCCCGGCAAACTCATTCCAGCACTTACGCCAGCATGTGGATTTCCATGTGCATTTTCTGGACCCTGGGATTTAGCAGTGCCTGAGGGAGGAGGGTGGGGGCTGCGGGTGTGGTTCAGCAGCACTTAGAGGTGGTCTTCAGCTTTGGATGAACTGGAATTCATCTTGGGCCTTGGCAGTATTAGTGGATGGTCCTTGAGTTTGGCGTTGGAAACCTGACTCCAACCCCCACTGCGCTTACTTCCAGTTGAGAACCGTGGCGGATTTAAGGTCGGTCTGGGGAGGCGGGTCGATTACAATACTTAAATCAGGCTCCATGCCTCAGACTTTGGCAGCAATTTGGAATTAACGCTCACAGCACGGGTCTCCCCGGGCTCGGTAAACCCAATAAGGAGGCGCAATCTGCCAGATTCAATGGGAAAGTGCTTTTCCAGCACTGCTCGTGGGCCCGGAGGAGCAGAAATGCTTCCCCCTGGCCCCTCTAGTAAACCTGCCCCGATCTCCTCCCCCCACCAGATTTCTATCCCCGCCCTGCAATCTCCCCCCACCCCACACCCACTATAATCTGATCTCTCCCCCCCCCCACACAGCAATATGTCCACCACCCCATCCTACGCAATCGGCTGAATCCACCACAATCTCTATCTCTCTCTCCACCCCCGCGATACAATCTCCCTCCCTCCTCTCTGCCGCACTCTGAGCCCACCCCACCATGCCCTGAGCTTCTCAATTACTGGAGACCATCCCCAGCGTGTTAATCAGGCAGGCTGCCGGGCGGAAAATGGTGCAAAACATCGGCAGGGCCTCTGCCTTCCCGATATTTCCAGCGTTGCCCGGCTGATGACACGCGCCCCCACTCCCTCCCTGCCTCCCCGTAAATATTGGGGCCCTGGAGTTGACAAGCCCTGAGTTGGTTGCACTGGTGTTAGATATTACCTCAGGAAACATTCATTGAAGAAAAAGTCTTAAATTTTTATGAATTAAAAGACTTTTCACAACTAAATGGTTAATGTTATCATCAGAGTAATTTACAAAAAAAAAATCCCACACATAAAACTTCTGGGATTTTCCACTTAACAGCAAATAATTAGGGCTAGAAATTGGGCTGCTCTGCACCTCTCGTTAGCGCCCCATTTGCGTCCCAGCCGCAAACTTCCCTTGTGCCCCCTGACCTATCGCCGGGCAATATCTGCGACAGGATCAGGCGGTGGTTTTGCAGTGGCGGTAGCGGGTGATGGCGCAATTTAAAGGGCAGGTGTCAGGCTGCCATTTGCCGACTGTCAGCAGCTGCCCCCTTTCACTATTGTATGCAGGGCACACGGCGCCCCGCTCACCGGTGGTCTGGCAGGGCCCCAGTACGCATAGTGCTAGGCCCCTCCCATTTAATCAACGCTCCAGCTCCTTCTTGGGGCGCTACTACTGAATTTATAGGTTAGGGGCGCTAACTTTTTCGGGACGCTAAAATTAGCGCCCTGGCGAGGATAGTGCCCCAAAATGGGCTATACCCAATTTTCCCCCCTAATGTTTCACTGACGTGATTTATTTTTCAATTTTATAACTAAACTCACGAAAGCGGCAGCTCGCCATCAATCTTCTTGTGAGTTTCCAGGAATTGCTGCCTTTGCACATGAATTACCAATTAAACTCGTGCAGAAAGTTAAGGCTGGCATTTAACAGCGTAAGGACCCTTCCAATGATGTGGTTTATGTTTCTGCAATGCCACTCACCCTCTCCAGCCCAGAAAGGGAACAATTGAAACTGTGGAGTCTCATTCCTGCAGGTAGTAACTTGTTCTTAGAGATTGTCAAGATTAATTTTTTTTCTCTTGCTTTTCCTTTCTGTCTCTTTTTACTCTATCTCTTAATCAAACTTTCTTTCTCTCCCTCTTTATTTCTCTTTCTGTGCTTGGTTTGCAGGGTTGCCAACTCTGGTTGATCACATGACCCCCCCAGCCTCCAACTGCCCCACCCCCACACACCTGCCATTGGTCGTCCACACTCGTGGCGCCCCGCCTTCCTACTCTAATTGGAAAGCAAATAGACTCTTCATTACCCGATTGAATGATTCTTGACAATTAGTCAAAGAGCCCTTTCTCCCATTTCCGATATTTTTATAACCAATAGACAGAAATGTTCAAAAAAAATTAAAAGAACCACAATTTTTATTGCCCTGACGACTTTTCCCATGGGTTGCTTGTGTTGTGTCTGTGTGTTGATAGAGACACTGAAGACAGGAGTTGGTTCATAGGTGTTTACTAAGCAAAGGCTGGAGGGGAACTAACGGATATAACACAATATACAGGCTTATATAGCCCGAGTGGCCATTACCGGCATTACAGCACACATGGGGCTCTTAAAGGCATACACTACAATTCCTCCCCTTTTAGCTAACCAGTACATAATATTTTAAGTAATTATTAATTACATGTTATAAGAAAAATAATATACACATTGCTGCAGTTAATTAATTATAAGTCAGTCTCTCTGGAGGCTTCCTGACTCGGTCCAGATAACACCTCGGTGGTGTAGTAGTTTCTGGTGGTGTAGTAGGTTCTTTTGGCAAGGCTGATTCGGCCTGAATGCCAGTGTCGGGTTCATCGGGTTCCAGTATCACCGGATCGGAGGTAGATATGGGTATCTCTACTTCATCGTTAGGCGTATAGAGTTGTGGTGTAGGTTGTCCCTTTTTGGATGACTCTATGATTTGGTCAGCATGGCGCCTTATTATGCTTTCTCTGATGTCCACGGTATACATCAGTGGTGCTAATCGTGTGCAGATAGTTCCAGGCTGCCATTTCTCGGGACGGTAGTCCCGGGCCAAAACTTGTTGACCTATCTGGAAGGTTCTAGTTGGCCTTTCATTCATGCCTTGAAATTGCCGGTTCTCCACATCCCTTCTGATGTTGGGCTTGATCAAATCCAGCCGGCATCTTAGGCTTCTATTGAAGAACATCATGGCGGGAGTTTGGTTGGTAACCTTATGTGTTGCATTCCTGTATGCGAACAAGAAGTTATCCACCTTGTGCTGAAGTTTTATGTCTTCATTACCCATGGCCTTTATGGCCTTCTTGAAGGTCTGGACAAACCTTTCAGCCAATCCATTGGTGGCGGGATGGTATGGGGCGGACGCGTAGTGCTTAACCCCATTGTTTTTTAAGAACTTCCTGAATTCTTCGGACACAAATTGCGGTCCATTATCAGAACAGATCTGTTCCGGCAGCCCATTCCTGGCAAATATGGTCCTTAATACTGTGATGGTTTTTTCCGTGGTGGTGGAGGACATCTTTATTACCTGCGGCCACTTGGAGTGTGCATCAACCGCGATTAAGAACATTGAGTCCATAAATGGACCAGCAAATTCAATGTGTACCCTTTGCCAGGGAGATGAGGGCCACTCCCATGGATGTAGAGGGGCTTGGGGTGGAGCGTTTTGGACCTTCTGGCATCCTAGGCAGCTCTTGGTCATTTCTTCTATGTCTCCATCGATACCTGGCCACCATACAAATGCTCTGGCTAGGTTCTTCATTTTCACTCCACCCAGATGCCCCTCGTGAAGCTCCTTTAGCACTTTATCCTGGAGTTTGGGTGGAATCACCACTCTGGATCCACACATCAAGGTTCCTCGGCATACTGACAGCTGTTCTCTTCTTTGCGAGAATGCTGGCAACAGTGGTTCGCCATGTGCTGGCCATCCCTTCACCATTAAATCGTAGACTCGTGAGAGAGTCGGGTCATTTCTCGTTTCCTTTTCAATGGCAGAATTTGTTACTGGTAGACATTCCACTATGGTTGAGTGGAACATCTCCACTGGGTCTACTGTAGGTGCCTCTTCTACCGTTGGCAACGGTAGGCGTGATAAACCGTCAGCATTCCCATGCTGTTTTGATCCTTTGTATTCTATGTTGTATTGGTGTGCCCCTAGAAAAAGGGACCACCTTTGTAGCCTTTGCGCTGTCATAATGGGAACACCCTTTACAGGGTTGAATATGGAGATGAGGGGTTGATGGTCAGTCAACAAGGTAAATTTTTGTCCGTGTAGGTAATGGTTGAATTTCTTCACTCCCCATACCAGGCTGAGTGCTTCCCTGTCGATTTGGGCATAGTTACGCTCAGCTGAGTTCAATGAGCATGACGCAAAAGCTATCGGCCGTTCCGAGCCATCAGGGAATTTATGCGATAAGGGGATGCATCGCACGCCAGTCTGATTGGCAGTGATGGGTTGTAATGAGCCAAAACTTCTTTGGATGTGATTAAGTCTTTGCATTTATGGAAGGCACGTTTACAGTCTTCGCTCCATTTCCAAATTACTCCTGTTTGTAGCAGTTCATTAAGAGAGTGTAGAAGAATTGATAAGTTCGGTAAAAATTTATGATAGTAATTTATTAATCCCAGGAACGACCTTAATTGTGAAACATTTTCAGGTGCTGGGGCTTTTATGACCGCTTCAATTTTTTCAGGTGACTTATGCAACCCTTCCTTATTAATTATGTGGCCACAATATGATATTTGATTTTGGAAAAATTCGCACTTGGGGCGATTTGCTCGTAGGCCCCGTTCTCTCAGCCTAGTGAGCACCTGCTCCAAATTGGCAAGGTGCTCGTTGTCGTTTTCTCCTGTTACAAGGATGTCGTCTAGGTAGCATTGAGTACCCGGAATCCCTTGGAGGACTTGCTCCATAGCTCTTTGCCAGATAGCTGGAGCGGATGCTACTCCGAAAACCAGTCGATTGTACTGGTACAGACCTTTGTGTGTATTTATTGTGAGATATTTTTTAGAGGCCTCTTCAACCTCCATCTGTAGATATGCCTGTGCCAAGTCAATTTTGGTGAAACGTTTCCCTCCGGATAGTGAGGCGAAAATATCTTCTATCCTCGGAAGAGGATACTGTACCGTGTGAAGGACCAGGTTTACCGTCACCTTGAAGTCTCCACAGATGCAAATTTTTCTCTGTTCTTCAGATTTATCATTATTCAATGCTTTCTTCATGACTGGAACGATGGGTGTTGCCCACTCGCACCAATCTATTTTGGATAATACGCCTGCATTTTCCAAATTCTCCAGCTCTGCCTCGACTGCTGGACGAATTGCGTATGGCACTGGTCTTGCTTTAAAAAACTTGGGAATTGCTGCATCTTCCACTTTTTTTGAGGCGGTGATGCCTTTCAAGGTTCCTAGTTTCTCTTGAAACACTTCTTTGGCGTTGGCCAAGATGTCTTTTAATCGTTCAGGTATGACGTCATCATCGTTTTTTTACTTACTGGTCACCGTCAGTGCCTGAATGGAGTGCCAGTCTAAACGTATTTTCCTGATCCATTCACGTCCTAACAGCGGTGGGCCACCATCTTGTAGAATGTATAAATACAACTTTTGTATTTCCTTGCTGTTGTATACAACAGGCACCCTTATTTTTCCTTTGGGGTATACTTTCTGCCCCGTATATGTTTTTAAGATAATGGATGTGTCTTTTAATGGTATATGCGGAAATAGCCTCTCGTAATCCCGTCGACATGACGGTCAGAGCTGATCCTGTATCTAGCTCCATTTTAACTGGGGACGCTGCTATCGTGAGGGTAACCTAAATGGTCTGGTAATCATCTTTGGCAAGTACATTATGTAATTTGAGACAGCTTAGTCTCTTGTTTTCGGAGTCGCTATCGCTCTTCTGGTCTTCGGAGCTACTGTCCGTCATCATTTGTACCTTTCTGTACTTTTCTTTATTGATTTTTTTTTTCCTGTCTGTGGATTTATTTTGTCCAGATCGGCATACCCGTGCAATGTGTCCAATCTTTCCACATTGCCTGCATGCTTTGTCCTTGAACCAGCAGTCCCTCTGGTCATGGGTGGATCTGCCGCAGTGATAACATCTCTCGAAACCCTATGTCATTTCATGGGTGCCGAAGTCCTGTGTCTTTTGTTGTATTTCTGCAGCTCCTCTTGCAGCTGCTTCGTATGATACAGCCATACTGAAAGCCTTGTCCAGTGTTAAATCTTTTTCAGAAAGCAGCCTTTTCTGTGTTCCTTCACTTAAGAGACCGCAGACGAATTTGTCTCGAAGATAATCTGCTAGTCCTGCCCTGAATTGGCAGTGTTTTGATAGCTTTCTTAATTCGGTGAGGTAATCAGCGTTACTTTCATTCTTGTGTTGATTTCCCTTGAAGAATTTGAATCGTTCCGCTATCAGCAGCGGTGTTGGGTTTAAGTGCTCCTGTAGGGTATCAACAATTTCTTTAAAATCCTTGTCCTTTGGTTTGGCTGGAGTGATTAAATTTCATAACAGCCCATATGTCTTTGCGCCCATTAGATTCAGCAGTACTGAAGCTTTTTTTTCATCTTCTATTCCATTTGCAGTGCAATATACCTCCACTCTTTCCACATATGTGGTCCAATCCTCTATCTCGCTATCAGAAGCATCAATATTGCCAGACTTAGGCATCTTAGAAAAGATATGGCGCTTCCCGTGCTTTTCTTTCTTTTCTGCAGAAAAGATATGGTGCTTCCCGCGCTTTCCCGCCGCTGCTGCCGATGACAACGCTGTTTCCCGCGGTTTCTGTTCTTTTTTTATTTATTTATTTACAGTTGGAGACTCGTTCCTGCCGGACTTTCTCTCTAGGTCTGAACGCCGACCTTTTTGCAGCGCCGGCCGTCTCCCGAGTGCTCCCTCCCTGTCTGTTATTGCTTGCCTCCGCTTTCGCTGCTTGGCCCAGCTGTAAAACCAGCCACTGGAACTCCAACCTGACGCCCAGGAAGGATTAGCGCAGTACCTGCCACCAGCTTGGCCAGCTGGTGAAACCACAGCTTTTTTTCACTTTCTTGATTCTTCTGGACGCCAGAGGAATCGATGTCCTTGAGGTGCTGCCGAATTGCAGGTAAGTCCGTTTCCACTTCGTCGCCACTGTTGTGTCTGTGTGTTGATAGAGACACTGAAGACAGGAGTTGGTTCATAGGTGTTTACTAAGCAAAGTCTGGAGGGGAACTAACGGATATAACACAATATACAGGCTTATATAGCCCGAGTGGCCATTACCGGCATTACAGCACACATGGGGCTCTTAAAGGCACATACACTACAGCTTGCAGCAGGGTATTTAATTCATGGAGATTCCAGGGCAATCCTGGAATATTTGCAAGCCTACTACTGATTTGACTCTAATTCATCCTATTCCCTTCTCCATTGTTCCTGTCTTGTCATTCACCTCCTCGAAACTACTATCTCCTGTGTTGTGGATGTGGCTTTGGAACACGGTGCTGTGATATTAAATCTGCATGCTAATTTGTAGAAGAAAGTGAAGTCTGTGAACTAGTGAGTAAACACAGCCACTTCTGCCTGAAATAAACAGAGCACATCAGACGCTTTAACTGGAAAATTAGAGATTGATGTTAATGCAAATGGTGAGTTGTTAGCACTTTTTGGCCGATATAAGTGACTGCCTATTTTGATTGTAGACTTTTTAAGTGATAGGGACTATGGCCTAGAAATTCACTGGCCTTAGCGCTGCTTTTGAGGCGCTAGAGGGCCTAGCGCCGAAGTTATGGCCAGTTTAGAAATTGACAGGGGCCCTAAATCGGCATTAGGCCGGTAGCGCTGCGCCGGCACCGATGACGTCATCGGTGTGCGCAGCGTCCCGGTTGCCATGGTAACCCGCCCGAACTCGGAAATTGAGTTGCGGCCGCCTCGCCCGTGGCAGCCGCAAGCAACGTTCTGGCAGAGGTGCCTTACAGAACTTTGCGCTGGCGCATTAAAGGCCCCGCGGCGGCCGGCCGCTTTCCCGCCGGCCGCCTGGCCGCAGCTCCCTCCCCGGACTTCCCCGCCCCCCCCCCGGAACAGAAGCAAGCCCGGCACTTGTCCGAGGTGCCGGGCTCATTTTTAAAAAGATTATCGCGGGCCGCGGCCGGGTGCAGGCAGCTCCTCCTTAATGGAAGGAGGAGGCCTGCACTTCCCGAGCCTGCCGCACCGCAGCGGGCGCCGCAGCGCCGGAATAGCGCCGCAATGCGGCGCGTGGCGCCAGTTTTGAGGCGCTGAGACCCCTCAGTAGCGCCGGCAGCCGTTTGGACGCGGCGCTACTGAATTTTTGGCGCACGCAGGGGGACTTAGCGCCGGCACTAACTTCCGGCACTAAAGCCCTCGCTGCGCCAAAACCGAATTTCTAGGCCGAAATCTGTTAAATTAGCCATGTTGATTGTATTGCATTTAGTTAATGGATATTTGAGCCAATCAAATACCACTTCCATTCGCTAAGCAGGTTGAAAACACCATGAGCAAACAGCAAGCAAAGCCATCCAATCGAATTATTCATGCCAAGTTATTGGACATTCAGTCAAAAGAGCCCCACCAGTCTGTATTTGTTCCCATCTGTGATATGCAGATTCAAAATATAAATATGTTGACATTTTGAAGGGCAGAGACCATGTCAGCCAACTCTCTAGCCTACCTGCCACCTTGTAAGGGTCCATGAGCAAGCTCAGTGGTTCTGGCTAGCAAGATGTATGTGTGATATTCGAAGCATATTTAAGTGGCAATAAACAAAGTTTGTCATGTAGCAATATGGCCAGTGAGTGAGGAACTGAAAGGTTGTCTGAGTGCTTTGAATGTTGCCTCAGTGGAGCGGCATCAAGTTGATAGTAAAATCTTGCACCATGCATTTTCTGGCCATATATTTATAGAATCATTGAATGATACAGCACAGAAGGAGGACATTTGGCCCATTGTCCTTGTGCCAACTCTTTGGTAGGGCTGTCCAATTAATCCCACCCCCCAGCTCTTTCCCCACAGCCCTGTGCAACTTTTTCCTTCAAGTATTTATCCAATTCTCTTTGGAATGTTACTATTAAATTTGCTACCACCGCCCTTTCAGGCAGTGCATTATAGCTCACAACAACTTGCCATTTAAAAAAATGTATTCTCCTGTCGCCTCTGGTTTACAATTGGAAAATTAAGGTACTCATATCTTGATAATCTTCCTAAGTCCTGAAATTTTGGGGGGCTTCTACCTCTGTGAGCTCTCAATGTGGAAGAGTGTGTGGCTCACCAAATATTCAGCCCACACATGTAATGTGCTACTGCACCTCGCTTAATGTAAGCAGGGCATATAAATGCATTAGTATATTGAGCAGACCTCACACGGTCAGCTGTGCTGACATCTGATCCAGTTGGCATTGGGGAAAAAAAACAGAAGTAAGCACTTCACAGACAATTAATTACTTTTTAAGTGTAGTCGCTGTTATTATGTAGGCAAATGTGGCAGCCAATTTGCACACATCATGGTCCCACAAACAGCAAATGGGATCATTGACAAGTGAATCTATCTTTCATGATGTTGGTTGTGGGATAAATATTGGCCAGGACACCAAGAGAACTTACCTGATCTTCTTCAAATAGTGCCATGGGATCTTATACTTCCACCTGAGAGGGAGGATGGGACCTCGGTGTAATGTGTACAACATTGAAGGGACTACTTTGTTTTGCGGATGTACATCCTTAGTTGCGAGCGTATATAACAGACGCGTATTGATTTGTATAGTCAGTGCCGAAGTTCCAGTTACCCAGTAAAGATCACTTGAAGTTACTCTCAGTCTCTGCTACTTTATTATTTTATGTAGTTGTGTATAGCGGTACAAACACAACAAATTGGCGACAAGAATTATGAACCTACGTCTTCCTATTCTGGCATCGCATCCAGAGGACACCGAAATTTGGAAGAAAGGAGCGAGAAGCTGGAGAAAATGGAGCACGCTTGCTAAGCTAGGCAGGGGATACGTAAGTCAAGTGAAAAGTGCACAGGACTTGCATGACGCTAGCTAACTAGTAAAGAAAGAAAAACGGGTTTGGAAAAAAAAAATAGCGATGATTAGCACGATTGTAGCATTTGATAGCAGCATTGAGGACTGGGCAACTTACATTGAAAGAGTGGAGTTGTACTGTGAGGCTAACGGAGTGGAGGTAGAAAAGAAAGCCACTGTTTAGCTGACTGTTATGGGCGCAAAGACATACGGGATGCTACGTAGTTTATTAACCCCTGAAAAGCCAGCAAACAAAACATTCAAACAAATAGTGGACACACTCCAAGACCATTTAAGCCCCAAACCACTGCTCATAGCTGAAAGATTTAAATTCCACAAACGGAACCAGAGCAAAAATGAAAGCATTTCTGAATATTTGGCAAAGTTGCGCAAATTATCAGAACATTGCCAATTTGGAGTGGGCTTAGCAGACGCATTGAGGGACAGATTTGTGTGTGGCATGCAAAGTGAAAGCACACAAAAAAAGCTCCTGTCTGAAAAACACCTCACATTGGAGAAGGCTCTGAGTATTGCAATATCAATGGAAGCAGCAGCACGTGGCACTTTAGAAATTCAACAAAAATCCCTGGAATATTCAACTAATAAAATGTCACTGAAACAAGAAAAGAAGTGCTATCGTTGTGGCAAAATATCACATGACCACAATGACTGTTGGTTTAAAGACAAAGATTGCAGACAATGTGGCAGATGAGGGCACATTGAAAGGGTCTGCAAAGCAAATAAGAAGCCAAAAACTGATACAATACAGAGTAACAAAAAGGTACATCAAGTGACTGAAAACAAGAAACCTTTCAAAGATAGATACAAGAAGGTACACTACGTGACTGGAGACAGTTCAGATAAAGAAAAAAGTGACACACTCTCAGAGGAAGAGGATCTGGCTTGTCTAAAATTACACAGTGTGAAAGAAACAGAGGATCACAGAATAATATGGATTACTCCAGAAGTGGCAGGAGTTAGGCTGAAAATGGAGTTGGACACAGGCTCAGCTTTAACAGTGATCTCTGTACATGACTACAAATGACTGTTTTCACACATACCGCTAAGGCCAACTAAAGTACTGTTAAAGACATACACAGGACAAAGAGTGTGCCCCAAAGGTAAAATAAAAGTGACAGTGACATACAAAGAAAAAAAAATGCCACAATTGAACCTCTATGTAGTGGAAAATGGAGGACCACCATTGCTAGGGCGCGAATGGCTCAGGAAAATACAGTTGGATTGGCACACCATCCAAGCACTGTTTGTGTCAGCAAAGGAGGGCAGCAACGCCACTCCTGTGAGACTGTCACAAATACTCTCTGACTCTCGGGAAGTGTTCAAGAAGGGAATAGGAGCACTTAAGGGCATGAAAGCAAAAATTAAGATTGAGGAGAATGCAAATCCAAAGTTCCACAAGGCCAGGCCAGTGCCTTATGCGATTCGCCCTTCAGTAGAAGCAGAGCTGGAGAACTTGGAGCAATTAGGAGTCCTGTCCAAGGTGGATTGGAGTGAATGGGCTACACGTATAGTTCCAGTGATGAAGAAAACCTCCAGCACAAAACCAGGAAAGCCAAGAAAAGTGTGCATCTGTGGAGACTTTAAAGTGACTGTTAACCCAGTCCTCCACACAGTACAGTACCCATTGCCTCGCATTGAGGACATCTTTGCATCCCTGTCAAGAGGGGAACGCTTCACAAAGATTGACTTGGCCCAGGCCTATCTCCAAATGGAAATTGATGATGCATCAAAGAAGTACCTGACAATAAATATGCACAAAGGCCTTTACCATTACAATTGGCTGGTATTCGGAATAGCATCAGCTCCTGCAATCTGGCAAAGGGCAATGGACCAAGTCCTGCAGGGGATCCCAGGTACTCAGTGTTATCTTGATGACATCATCATTACTGGCAAGAATGATAACGGCCACCTTTCCAACCTCAAACAGCTGCTCATCAGGTTACGGGAGTATGGGCTCCGAGCGAACCGAGACAAGTGTGAGTTTTTCAAAAAGGAAATCTCATACTGTGGACATGTGATTGACAAGGACAGTTTACACAAGTCTCCAGACAAGATTGAAGCTGTGATTAATGCACCAACACCTGAAAATGTGTCTCAGTTGAGATCATATCTTGGACTGGTGAACTACTATCACAGGTTCTTGCCTAACCTATCCACAGTGTTACATCCACTAAATGACTGCTACAGACAGGGTCACAATGGAAGTGGAGTGACAGCTGTGAACAAGCTTTTCAAGAGAGTAAGAGACTCATTACTTCAGAAGAGGTGCTAGCTCACTTTGACCCATCCTTACCTATTCGACTGGCATGTGATGCTTCACCCCATTGCATTGGTGCTGTGTTTTCACATAAGTTCCCAGACGGCTCAGAAAGACCAATAGCCTTTGCCTCAAGATCACTGACTACAGCTGAACGCAATTATGCATAGATTGACCGAGAGGCCCTCAGCCTTGTGTGGGGAGTCAAGAAATTCAACCACTACTTGTATGGTCAACAGTTTACACTGTTAACTGACCACCAGCCTCTCGTTTCAATCTTCAACCCAAGGAAGGGCATTCCAGTGATGACGACACAACGGCTACAGCGATGGTCACTCTTCCTAGGGGCTCATCTGTATGACATTGAATACAAGGGGACCAAGCAACATGGCAACGCCGATGGTTTGTCACGTTTACCACTGCCAACCTCAGAGAGAACTACAGCAGTTGACTCAGCAGAGGTATTTCACACAAGAATAGTTGGGCAGCTACCAGTGACAAACTCCCTCATTGAAAGAGAAACACGCAATGACCCTACATTGTCAAAAGTTTATGACATCACTGTGAAGGGATGGCCAGCGCATGGTGACTCATTGTTTCCAGCATTCTAAGCTAGGAGGGAGCAGTTATCAGTGTGTCGGGGAACACTGATGTGCGGCTCATGAGTTGTGATTCCTCCCAAGCTTCGTAACCGAGTGCTAGATGAACTGCATGAAGGCCACTTAGGTACGGGAAAGATGAAAAGCCTTGCCCGTGGATACGTGTGGTGGCCGGGAATTGACAAACAGATCGAGGACCTGACAAAGAGCTGCTCAGGATGTTAAAAGGTCCAGAACACACCACCACAAGCCCCTCTCCATCCATGGGAATGGCCCTCATCACCATGGCAACGTGTGCACATCGACTTTGCTGGACCGTTCATGGACTCTATGTTCTTGATTGCAGTCGATGCACATTCCAAATGGCCCGAGGTCATTAAAATGAAATTAACCACATCTGAAAAGACCATTTCAGTTCTGAGGACAATGTTCGCTAGAAATGGCCTACCAGAACAAATCTGCACAGACAATGGACGACAATTTGTCTCTGACGAATTCCAAGGTTTCATGAGGGAAAATGGAATCAAGCACTACACATCTGCCCCGTACCATCCAGCTACAAATGGCTTGGCAGAAAGATTCGTACAGACTTTCAAGAAGGCCATCAAAGCAATGTACAGCGAGAATCTACCACTGCAACACAAGATAGACAATTTCCTCTTTGCTTATCGGAACGCAGTACACGCAGCCACTAATCAGACTCCAGCGATGATGTTTCTGAACAGGAACCTGAGATCTCGCATGGACCTTCTTAAACCGAATGTACATCGTGATGTAGAGAACAAACAGTTCAAACATTTGAATGCTAAGCCAACAAGAAGCTTCAGTGTGGGACAGTCAGTTCTTGCTCGTGATTTCCGGACGGAAAAGTGGCAACCAGGGACAATATCCACAAGAGAGGGACCACTGATGTATACAGTGGATGTGGGAGAGAACGTTTTGAGATGTCATGTGGACCAAATTCTGGATGTTCAGGTGAAAAACACCCCTATACCTCGCCCAGACTCACCTGACATGGAAACAGACACTCCTGATTCATCAGCATCAGCACCAGCCTCATCCACAGCTGAGAGCTCTACCTGTGCTGATAGCTCATCTGATGCACCTGTACCTGTACAGTCTCATTCCCCAAAGCAAAAGAGTCTGGAGAGACATTACCCAGAGAGGCAGTGGAGGCCTCTCCAGAGACTTGACTTGTAAAAGGGCTGTTGACAAAATAAAATGTTATGTTGGAATTTGAATTTTGTTACTTTTAAGAAAACAAAAAGGTTACTGTAAAGACAGTCTCTGTATGTTAATTATAGAAATTTTGAGTTAATATACTATTAAACTAAATGGGGAGGAAGTGTAATGTATACAACATTGAAGGGACTACTTTGTTTTGCGGATGTACATCCTTAGTTGCGAGCGTATATAACAGACGCGTATCGATTTGTATAGTCAGTGCCGAAGTTCCAGTTACCCAGTAAAGATCACTTGAAGTTACTCTCAGTCTCTGCTACTTTATTATTTTATGTAGTTGTGTATAGCGATACAAAGACAACAGTCAGTTTAACGTCTCATCCGAAAGACAGTACCTCTGACAGTGCAGCACTCCCTCAGTACTGCACTGGAGTATCAGCCTAGTACTCAAGTCCCACAGTTGGGCTTCAAAGCATGACTTTCGGTGTCAGTGGTAAAAGTGTTACCAAGGAGCCAAGCTGAGACTGATAATTGGCCCTTGAATTGTTTTTTCAATGTTTAATATTGTTTGAGCTAGTAAATAAAAATTCTGAGCTAAAGATGTTGTTTAGGCTGAAGTTTTTTTTTGGTATAGGCAAGATGAACTCATGTTTGTATTGAGAGGAAATGAATATGCTCATGAGGCACTGAGCTTGAATGTTATTGCAGAATCAGTGAGTGAAGCAAGGCATGGAGAAAGGCCCATGGCCGCCTGCTCCAGGTCCTGGTTATTGGAGACTGCAATGGTGGGAATATGCTTTCTGGTGCAGTGCTACACCAAAAACAGACACAGCAGGAATGGCATGGCCACAGTTTATTTGTTGGCACCAAGTGCTTCTGGACGTAATGTCATTTTCATGCTGTAAAACTGACCTTTAAAGCTGATTTGCACTGAGTAAAAACCTTTAAAAAAAAGTTAAACCTTCCTCCAAATTGGATAGTGGGAATCATATGGCAGAAGAAATACATCTAGTTGCTTCAAAGACCCTCTGGGATCATCAATGCACTTCCCTATTATGTCCGTGTGTAATTGAGACACGGACTGCAGGAGTTGGTTATAACAGGTCTTTACTGAGTGGAGAGAAACTGGAACTACTATGCAAAAGTTACTACACAGGCTGATATACAGGGGTGGTCACTACTGGTACTGCAGTATATAGGGGCTGCAGAATATAGTTCCTTCTGCAAAGTACATACACTACAATTCCTCCCCTTTTAGCTAAACAGTACATAACATTCGATTAATAATTAAATAACATATTTACAATTACAGTTGCTAGATATGTTAGCTGAAGTTAAGCAATTATAAGTTCAGTCTTTGAGGAGGCTTCCTGATTCTGTCTGGATAACGCCTCTTTAGGGTATCAGGTTCTTCTGGCAAAGTTGATTCGGGATCAACGTCGTTGTTTGGTTCGTCTGCTTCCAATATCACCGATTCTGAGGTAGATGCAATTGGTACTTCGGTTTCATCACCAGGTGCATCGGATCGTGGTGTGGAATTGACGTTTTCCAGTGACTCTAGAATCTGGTCAGCATGGCGTCTTACAATGCTCTCTCCAACGTCCACGGTATACATTAGAGGTCCTTGCCGTGTACAGATCATTCCTGGCTGCCATTTCTCTGTGCGGTAGTCCCGGGCCAAAACTGGTTGACCTATCTTAAAAATCCTGGTCGGCCTTACATTCATATTCTGAAACTGCCTGTTCTCCACATCTCTTCTGATGTTTGGCTTAACCAAATCCAAGCGGCATCATAGTCTTCGATTGAAGAACATCATGGCTGGAGTTTGGTTGGTAACCGCATGTGTCGCATTCCGGTAGGCAAACAAGAAGTTATCCACCTTGTGTTGTAGGGGTATGTCTTCATTACACATTGCCTTGATAGCCTTCTTGAATGTTTGAACGAACCTCTCAGCCAATCCAGTGGTGGCTGGATGATATAGGGCGGATGTGTAATGCTTAACACCATTGTTCTTTAAGAACCTCCGGAACTCTTCAGACACAAACTGTGGTCCATTGTCGGAGCAAATCTGTTCAGGCAGCCCATTTCTGGCGAATATGGTTCGTAAGACTCTGATAGTTTTTTCTGTGGTGGTTGAGGACATTTTTATTACCTCTGGCCACTTTGAATGTGCATCCACCGCAATTAAAAACATCGAGTCCATAAATGGACCAGCAAAATCAATGTGCACCCTTTGCCATGGAGATGAGGGCCACTCCCATGGATGTAGAGGGGCTTGTGGTGGGGCGTTTTGGACCTTCTGGCATCCTGTACAGCTCTTGGTCATCTCTTCGATTTCTCTATCGATTCCCGGCCACCAAACAAACGCCCTGGCTAAGTTCTTCATTTTTACCCCTCCCAGATGACCCTCATGAAGCTCATTGAGCACTCTATCCTTCAATTTGGGTGGAATTACTACTCTGGATCCACACATCAAGGTTCCTCTGCACACTGACAGCTGTTCTCTTCTCGGCGAGAATGCTGGCAACAGTGGTTCGCCATGTGCTGGCCATCCCTTCACCATTAAATCATAGACCCAGGAGAGTGTCGGGTCATTTCGTGTTTCCTTTCCTATGTTTGCATTCATCACAGGGAGACATTCGACTATGGTCGAGTGGAATATCTCCACTGGATCCACTGCAGGTGCTTCCTCCACCGTCGGCAACGGTAGGCGCGACAATCCATCAGCATTCCCATGCTGCTTAGTTCCTTTGTACTCGATGTCATATTGGTGTGCCCCGAGGAAAAGGGACCACCTCTGTAGCCGTTGTGCTGTCATTATCGGGACGCCCTTCTGAGGGTTGAAAATGGAGACAAGAGGTTGATGATCAGTTAGTAGAGTAAATTTCTGACTGTGCAGGTAGTGATTGAACTTCTTCACCCCCCACACCAGGCTGAGGGCCTCTCTGTCAATCTGGGCGTAGTTACGCTCGGCTGAAGTTAACGAGCATGACGCAAAAGCTATCGGCCTCTCTGAACCATCAAGGAATTTATGTGACAGTACCGCTCCAATGCCATAGGGAGACGCATCACACACCAGTCTTATCGGTAGTGATGGATTGTAGTGAGCCAATACTTCTCTTGAAGTGATTAGGTCTTTAATCTTCTGAAAGGCCCGCTGACATTCATCGCTCCATTTCCATGCTACTCCAGTTTGTAGTAGGCCGTTCAGTGGGTGCAGAATTGTGGATAAATTCGTCAATAACTTATGGTAGTAATTCACCAATCCGAGGAATGACCTCAGTTGCGACACATTTTCAGGCGCTGGAGCCTTAATTTTGTCAGGGGACTTATGTAACCCCTCTTCATCAATCACGTGGCCACAATACGATATCTGTTTCTTAAAAAACTCGCACTTGGTGCGATTGGCTCGTAGCCCATGTTCTCTTAGTCTAGTGAGCACCTGCTGTAGGTTGGCAAGGTGTTCACTGTCATCTTCACCTGTCACTAGGATGTCGTCCAAGTAACACAGAGTCCCCGGAATCCCTTGCAGGACTTGTTCCATCGCTCTTTGCCATATCGCCGGAGCTGATGCTACTCCGAATACCAGTCGATTATACTGGTAAAGACCTTTGTGAGTGTTTATCGTGAGATACTTCCTAGAGGATTCTTCAACCTCCATCTGCAAATATGCTTGTGCTAGGTCAATTTTTGTAAAACGCTTCCCTCAAGATAGTGAGGTGAAAATATCTTCTATCCTCGGGAGAGGATATTGTACTGTGTGAAGGACTGGGTTCACCGTCACCTTGAAGTCCCCACAGATGCGAACCTTCCTTGGCTCCTCAGACTTATTGTTTAATGTTTTCTTCATGACAGGAACGATGGGTGTCGCCCACTCGCTCCAGTCTACCTTAGATAACACGCCTGCATTCTCCAGATTCTCCAGCTCTGCCTCGACGGCTGGGCGAATTGCATATGGTACCGGTCTTGCTTTGAAAAACTTGGGAATTGCATTCTCTTCTATTTTTATCGAGGCGGTTATGCCTTTAAGAGTTCCCAGTTCTTGTTGAAATACCTCTTTGGCGTTAGCTAAGATTTTTGACAATCGTCCAGGTGTGGCGTCGTCATCCTTTTTACCAGCCACCGTCAGTGCCTGAATGGAGTGCCAGTCTAAACTTATCTTTCTGATCCATTCACGTCCCAATAACAATGGTCCACCATCTTGCAGTATGTACAGATACAATTTCTGTATTTCCTTGCCGTTGTATTCGACAGGCACCCTTATTTTCCCTCTGGGGTATACTTTTTGCCCCGTATACATCTTCAAGACAATGGATGTCTCTTTCAAGGGTATGTGTGAGAATAGCCGCTCGTAGTCTCGTCGATTCATGACGGTCAGGGCTGATCCTGTATCCAATTCCATTATGACTTGGGACCCTGCTATCATGAGGGTGACCCAAATGGTTCGGTGATCCTCTTTTGCGATTACGTTGTGAAGTTTGAGACAGCTTAGTCTCTTGTTCCCGGATTCACTATCGCTCATCTGGTCTTCGGAACTACTGTCCGTCATCTTTTGTACTTTCCTGTACTGTTCCTTAGTAGCCTTTTTGTTGTCGTTAGTCTTCTTCCCAGACCTGCAAACTCGTGCAATGTGTCCCATCTTTCTGCATTGCCTGCATATTTTGTCCTTGGACCAGCAGTCCTTCTGGTCATGGGTTGTTCTGCCGCATCGATAACATTTTGCAAATCCCCGTGTCATTTCGTGGGTGCCGTATTCCTGTGGCTTTTGCTGTATTTCCGCAGCTCCCCTTGCTGCTGCTACGTACGATACTGCCACGCTGAAAGCCTTATCTAGCGTCAGCTCTTTATCTGAGAGTAACCTCTTCTGGGTTCCTTCACTCAGGAGTCCACAGACAAATTTGTCCCGTAGGGTATCTGCCAGTTCTGATCCGAACTAGCAGTGCTTTGATAGCTTGCGTAGTTCCGTAAGGCAATCAGCATTGCTCTCATCTTTATGCTGATTTCTCCTGTGGAATTTAAATCTTTCTGCTATCAGCAGCGGTGTAGGATTTAGGTGTTCCTGTAGGATATTAACAATTTCGTTAAAACTCTTCGCCATCGGTTTGGCTGGAGTAATCAGGTTCCGCAATAGGCCGTACGTTCTTGCGCCCATTAAGTTTAGTAGTACCGATGCCTTTTTCTCATCGGCTACTTCGTTTGCCTCGCAATATACTTCGACTCTTTCCACATATGTGGTCCAGTCTTCTATTGCATTATCGAAGGCAGTGTTATTGCCAGTCTTCGGCATCTTGGAAATCTAAGATGGCGCCTCCCGCGCTTTACCTTCTTCCCCGATTGAACAAAATGGCGCCTCCCGCGCTTTCCGTCTTCCCCGCTGCTGCTAGCGCTGTTGCTGGCGTTTTATGCCTTGATGGCGACGCCCTATGGTCTTCGCGCACTTCCCCCCGCGCTGCTGCTAACGCCGCTCTCCGTGGTTCCCGTGGCAAACTGCAGCTCCTCGCGGCTTTCTGCGCTTCTAATTTCTTTTATTTCCCCATCGTCGGAGCAACCCTGTGGGACACTTTCCTCCCTCTTCTCGGGTCTGTACGCTGCCCGGCTTCGTAGCACCGGCCGCGCCCTGTGTGCTCCACCCTCTCTCTCTCTCTCCTCTTCCCGACAACGCTGCTCGGCCCCGTTGAAAAGCCACCCGATCGAGCTCTAGCCCGCCGCAGCCCAGGAAGGATCAGTGTACTACCTGCCACCAGCCCAATTAGCTGGAACACCATCGACAGGATAACCAAGCCCCGCTCTCGACAGCCTCTCCTGCAAACCTTCAACTCCGATGAATCAGAGGCGGTTGCCCACGGTCGAAGCCCGTTTCTTCTGTTTGTTTTATTTTTATTTTATTTTTTTTCTTTCTTCCTTCTGGCCTCGACCTCTGACAACTTCGCTTCAGGGATGGATCCCCATGAGATGGTGCAGACTGTAGGTAAGTTCGGATCTGCTCGTCGCCAGTATTATGTCCGTGTGTAATTGAGACACGGACTGCAGGAGTTGTTTATAACAGGTCTTTTCTGAGTGGAGACAAACTGGAACTACTATGCAAAAGTTACTACACAGGCTTATATACAGGGGTGGTCACTACTGGTACTGCAGTATACAGGGGCTGCAGAATATAGTTCCGTCTGCAAAGTACATACACGACATTCCCTAGTAACTTATTAACCTTTATTAACCTAATCCTAACCTCTTTGTTCTTAACTTATATCCCTTGGTATATAAACACTTTGCAATAATGAAGAATTTGCCTGGATCAATTTTGTCAATCTTGCAAGTGTCAACCAGGTCACCTTGATAGCTCAGGTCCTGTGCACAAATCATTTCGGGAATATAGGTACAATGCAGAGGAGAAATGGGCACTAATCTGTCACTCCCATTTTGCTCCTGAATAGCACTGTATCTGGTCTTCCTCTGCAGCTTTTTTTGGTATTTGCACCTACCTACAACTGAAGAGTGTGCAGCAATGCAAATTTTATGCAGAAGAATGGGCACCACTCATCAGGAAGGATGCCAAGGCCTTTGAGTGAGTGCGATATTTACCGGAATGGCACCAGAGATCTGAGTTAGAAGATTGTGGGTTCAAGTCCCACTCCAGAGACTTGAGTACCAAAATCTAGGCTGACACTCCAGTGCAGTACTGAGGGAGTGCCTCACTGTTAGAAGTGCTGTCTTTTGGATGCATCCCAAATGCATCACTGTCTCTGTGAGATACAGTGCTCAAAATTACACATAGGCTTGGATTTTCCTGATGTTGGTGCATTAGTGGTGTGCCGAGACTTCCACACTCCACTTTGACCTTGCTATAACCCCTGACCCATTTTCCTGGGTCAGGGACCTAATAGAAGTCTTTAAAATAGTGAAGGGGGTTGATAGGGTAGACATAGAGAAGATGTTTCCACTTATGGGGAATCCAAAACTAGGGGCCATAACGAAAAGGTAGTCACTAATAAATCCAATAAGGAATTCAAGAGAAACTTACCCAGAGAGTGGTTAGATTGTGGAACTTGCCTGCATATGGAGTAGTTGAGGTGAATAGCATGGATGCTTTTAAGGGAAAGCTAGATAAGTACATGAGGGAGAAGGATATGCTGATAGGGTTAGATGAAGTAGGTGGGAGAAGACTTGTGTGGAGCATAGACTAGTTGGGCCGAATGGCCTGTTTCTGTGCTGTAAATTCTATGCAATTCTATGTAGGTATGTAGGGCAGGATCACTGTCATCAAGACAATTCCCTGCCACTGCAAGTGAGGTGGTGCAGCAGCAAGACCACCGCTGCAGCACATGAAGAGGTAGAGGCAACTTAAAAGGGGCAGTAGAGCCCCAAAGAGGTGAAATGGAAGAGGTGGCCAGCAGCTGTCCCAGCGGACGCAGGGAGAGGGAAATAGAAACTGGGGCCGGAACGTGGCAGTAGGCCTCACTGCCAGGTTTTTTATGTTTTCAGACAGGGTACTGGGTGAAAATCCAGCCATGGTCGCCCAAATTTGGCCTTGCAGTGAATGGCACAGGATTAAAATAACCTCTTTCAATTTAAAATTAAATACCTCAAAGGCCCATCGCAGAAGCTACTCCTGTTGGCTTGTGTGCAAGACAAACAGTTTGTTGTTGGCCTTCTTTTGGCAAAAGGATGGAAGAGGAGTGAGGAACAGCAGCCATACGGAATTATGGAGAAAGAGGGAACATTGAACCAGAAGAGAAGGGACAGCATGGTTGCTGTTCCAGTATTTTACTTTAATGTTATTTTAAATAGGCTTCTGGAATATATTTGTAAAGTATAATGACTTAAATACAATAGTCCATTAATTGGGGTGTATTGTGCTAACCAGAGACCAATTAAAAACTTCAATTAACTTGACACGACAACTACAAGTGTCGGAGATACAGTGGGAATTCTATACAGTGGTCACACGTTGGATTTGTTTCAGCACGACATAGTACTGAATGTTCTCTGTGTTCAGTTTGAAGAACTGGGAATGCTGGAAAACTGAAGATTGTTCTATTGAAAAAGTGAAGATTGATATATTATGTGCACATGATAACCTGGAGCAAGATCAGCAAAGAAAATAATATTTCTGCTTCACTTTGGATCTGGTTGAAGCTAATATTGAATTACAGGGCCCCCAGTCAAAAGATGGCAAAATGATTCCCAGACTATCTCGCCCTGTTCCATCAAGCCAGTGCGCGTTTACATAGAAAAAAGGCACAAGACCACGGGGAATACTAACCCATGGCAGTTATGAAGATCGATCGGAATGGTAGCCTCTTCCCACAGACCTGAGATTGCTGATTGGAGTTGATTCTGAAATAATACAACTGCCCGCTATAATTAGAATTTTCCAATGGACTTCTGAGTTTCCTGTGGATTAAAATCCTTTCTTATTTAGCACACGCAGGTTGCAGTTTACGCAACTCTTGCCTCATATAAGTTTCTATTCTGCCGGTTACTTCACTCCTCAATGTTGATTTGAGCCAGTGAGGATTATACTGTGAACCTAATACTTGCCTTAAGAATGCAAATGAACAGTTGATATCATATATCAGATTTCACGAGTGAATCAAACGATATATGTCAGAGATGTGACAGCAGAGTTGAAATACCTCCCGTGTATTGAATAAATGAGGTAGCAGGCTGCAACGTTTGAAAGCATACAACGACCATTTTGGCTAAGTCGAATCGGCAGCTTTGAGCCTTAGTATGCTATACGACTCTATTTTGTGGAGTTTGGAGGTCTATTTTGATAATTTTGAAGTACGAACAAAGTACTTAAAGTACAAATTAAATATTAGATCTATTTGCTATTGTGTTGATGGGGTTTTTGAAACCACTTCCAGCAAAGTTATGGTCGGGGGTGAGGGGGGCAAGGGAGGTGGCAGGAGCAGCTCTGCGGAAATTCCTGCCCTAAGCGTTCTGAATGGTTTCTACTTAATTGTGTATTATATTTAGAGCGTTCCATAGAAACATAGAAGATAGGAGCAGGAGTAGGCCATTCGGCCCCTCGAGCCTGCTCCGCCATTCAATGAGATCATGGCTGATCATCCAAATTCAGTACCCTGTTCCTGCCTTCTCTCCATATCCCTTGATCCCTTTAGCCTTAAGAAATATATCCAACTCCTTCTTGAATATATTTAATGAATTGGCCTCTACTGCCTTCTTTGGCAGAGAATTCCACAGGTTCACCACTCTCTGGGTGAAGAAATTCCTCCTCATCTCTGTCCTAAATGGCTTACCCCTTATCCTTAGACTGTGACCCCTGGTTCTGGACTCCCCCGCCATCGGGAACATCCTTCCAGCATCTAGTCTGTCTAGTTTGCTCCAGCTTGCTTGGTCTGACAGCAATATCTTCACACATCCCTTCCTTCTCTCTTCACACATTCTCTCTTCTTATATTTCTTTTTCTATGCTATCTCCACACTTTCACTGCCCACTTTCAACAAACAGGGCATGCTGGTTGATAGTTAGGTATTACTGGGTGGACAGCGGGGCGCTAACAGGATGCAAATGGGTTTGCAACTGGGCGTGGCGATATCAATGCCTCCCGCTAAATTCAGCTGCAGTTTTACGGCGGCGGTAAGACATTACGCCCCGATCTCCTGCGCCCGGAGATCATGATGTCATTGCCGTGCGCATTGCAGTGAAAAATTCCCTCTTGCGCCCTGCTTGTGCGCCTGCTGTTAACAGCGACAGGTAGGGGCGGCGGCTTTCAGTCGGATGTCCCCTGGAGGAGTGCGTCCACATCTGGTGTATTTTTCGTCGGCCAACAATGCTGCATTGATAGTTTCACATCGGCAAAGAGACCTTTTAACCAATTTTTTTAGCGTTTTGCATTTTAAAGAGTGTTCTGGCACATAAAGATTCTTCAGGGGAGATTTAAAAGTGCAATATTTGGATCCTTTCATGGGGGGGCTGTACTGGCACTGACCCTCCCCCTCCAGCGTCAACGTCGGAAGCAACTGAGGCACAGAGAAAGAGTGCAAAATGTGGCCAGAGGTAGGAGGGCCAACAGGGGTCTCAACAGGAGGCCTTACCCACCCAGGGTATTCTGGCACCAGTTCTCCTACATGAATTTCACTGAAGAGCTGTGTCTTAGAAGGCTCCACTTCAGCAAGGACGTGGTCACAGAGCTCTGCCACCTCCTGCAGCCAGACCTCGAGCCTCAGATCAGGACCACCACGGCTCTCTCAGTGGCAGTCAAGGTCACCGTCGCCCTCAACTTCTACACCAGCGGATCATTCCAGTGTGCGACAGGTGACATCTCCAACATCTCTCAGTTTGCCGTCCATTGCTCCATCCGACAGGCCACAGACGCTCTTTACAGAAGGAGAAGGGACTACATTTCCTTCCCCATGACCAGAGGGAAGCAGCACGAGCATGCATGTGGCTTTGCCAGGATAGCGGGCTTCCTCATGGTGCAGGATGCCATTGACTTCACCAAAGTCGCTTTGCGGGCACCTCATAACAATCCTGAGGCATTCCGTAACCGCATAGGCTACCACTCATTTAATGTGCAGTTGGTGAGTGACCACACACGACGAATCCTGACCAGCAATGCCCGCTATCCTGGCAACAGCCATGATGCCTTCATCCTGTGCCAGACCGGTGTGCCAGATCTGTTCCAGCCACCACATGAAGCTGGCTGCTGGGCGACAAGGGCTATCCCCTCTCCACCTGGCTCGTGACTCCACTCCGCAACCCCAACACTCGTGCCCAACAGTCATACAATGACAGCCAAGCCCACCAGGAACATCATTGATAAGACCATTGGAGTGCTCAAGAAACGGTTCTGCTGCCTTGACCGCTCGGGAGGAGCCTTCCAGTACTTGGCTGAGTGGGTGTCACTTTTCATCATCTGCTGCATACTGCACAACTTGGCCATTATGAGGGCACAGAAATTGCCACCAGGCATAGCCACACCACCTCAGGAGGAGGACGAGGAAGAAGAGGAGCAGGGGGAACAGGAGGATGAACAGCAGCGACAGAGAAGGCAGCCATTCAATCTATGTTCTGCAAGGTCGGTCCGTGACCTCATCAGACTTTGTTTCCAGTGACTTCGAGTCTCTTTCCGGTTGCTGAGCACGTTGCCATCATTCCATCACTTTTTGATTCCATACCACACCCCAGAACTGAAATGAAACACAGCACCAAATCTGCAACATTCCAGTAACAAATGTATCAAAAACCATTAACCACATATATAAAACAACAATATTGACTAATCACCCTTGTGCAAACCCTTGCCTCCCCTCTTTACAGTCCCCTTTCCTAAACTAGTGCTCCTACATAGTGTCTCCCCAATGGCTGCAGCAGGGCTGGTGGAAGGCTGCTGAGTGTCAGTTCCAGCTCTGGGCCTGGAAGGTCCGGCTATACACTGCACCACCTCAGTGAGAAAGGTTTGAGGTGTGAGGGGGAAGTGGGATGAGAGAAGGAGAGGGGCTGAAGATACCATATTCGCCCCCAACGGGGTCGACGTCGCCGACAGACATGCCACCCACCACCTGCTGCCCAATGAGTCGTAGCACTTGCTCCTCCAGGTCTGAGAGCTGCTGGAGCTGCGCATCACCCCGCCTGTTGTCTACTGCTCCCTCCTATTGTGGACCATCTTGGCCTGCAAGATAAACAAATGTGTTTGAGTCAGAGACCAGCTATGTGTTTGGGAGATATGCCTGCCGTCGTTGAATAGCTGTGATTGTAGGCAAGCGTGAGATAAGAACATAAAACATAAGAAATAGGAGCAGGAATAGGCCAATCGGCCCCTCAAGCCTGCTCCGCCATTCAATAAGATCATGGCTGATCTGATCCTAACCGCCAATCCACTATCACAGAACCATCTCCTGAATCTAACAGAATTAGACACACGAAATAGGAGCAGGAGCAGGCTACACAGCCCCTGGGCCCGCTCCGCTACCCACAGGGCCATGACCGATCCGAACCTAGACTCATGTCCAAATTCCTGCCCGCTCCCCGTAACCCTTAATTCCCTTTACTTGTAGGAAACTGTCTATTTCTGTTTTAAATTTATGTAATGATGTAGCTTCTACAGCTTTTTGGGGCAGCATATTCCATGGACCTACCACCCTCTGAGTGAAGTAGTTCCTCCTCATCTCAGTTTTGAAGGAGCAGCCCCTTATTCTAAGACTATGCCCCCTAGTTCTAGTTTCACCCATCATCGGGAACATCCTCCCCGCATCCACCCGATCCAACCCCTTCACAATCCTTTATGTTTCAATAAGATCGCCTCTCATTCTTCTGAACTCCAATGAGTAGAGTCCCAATCTACTCAACCTTTCCTCATATGTCCATCCCCTCATCCCCGGGATTAACCGAGTGAACCTTCATTGTACTGACTCGAGAGCAAGTATGTCCTTTCTTAAGTATGGACACCAAAACTGTACGCAGTATTCCAGGTGCGGTCTCACCAATACGTTGTACAACTGAAGCAATACCTCCCTATTTTTATATTCTATCCCCCTAGCAATGAAAACCCACATTCCATTGGCCTTCTTAATCACTTGCTGCACCTGCATACTAACCTTTTGAGTTTCGTGCACCAGGACCCCCAGATCCCTTTGTACTTTCCAGTTTCTTGCCATTAAGATAATAACTTGCTCTACGATTTTTCCTGCCAAAGTGCATAACCTCACACTTTCCAGTATTGTATTCCATCTGTCAAATCTCTGCCCACTTACTTAGCCTGTCTATGTCCCCTTGCTGGTTTTTTATGTCCTCCTCACTCACTACTTTCCCTCCCATCTTAGTATCATCTGCAAACTTTGATATGTTACACTCGGTCCCCTCCTCCAAATCATTAATATAGATTGTAAAGAGTTGGGGACCCAGCACTGACCCCTGTGGAACACCACTAGTTACTGATTGCCAGTCTGAGAATGAACCATTTATCCCAACTCTCTGCCTTCTGTTAGATAGCCAATCCTCTATCCATGCCAGAATATTACCCCCAATCCCGTGATTATTTATCTTAAGCAATAATCTTTTGTGTGGCACCTTGTCAAATGCCTTTTGGAAGTCTAAATACACTACGTCCACTGGTTCCCCTTTATCCACCCTGTGATGAAATATTCCATTCATCACTGCCTGTGACTGTGGTTGGTTTCAGGTTTCCCCTCACCATTGTATTGCCTGTGACTGTGGTTGGTTTCAGGTTTCTCCTCACCATTGTATTGTATATTGGAATGTATGGGATGTGTTGTGTGTAGGGCTCTGCCCATACCTGGCCTCTATGTAAGCCAGCTCAGTCTGGCCTCATATCCAGTACTGCAGAGCTCCAGATGGAAGATACCTCTCTCCACTGCGTGTTATCTTCTAAGTTAATAAAAGCCTTGCTTTGTTCCGCTAACATCGAGTCTCGGGATTATTGAGGCACATCAATTTTATTAACTTATTTTTCAACACAATGGATCAACTCCTGAAACCCGAACGTTTGGATTTGGATCAGCATGCTCCGGACGCATCAGCACGCTTTGGACACTGGTTTATGTGTATGGAATTCTTCCTGGACAATTCCGCAGCCGTCAAAGACGCTACGGAGGCTGCGAGTATGAAACTCGGAATTCTGCGGAATTGGTAAGCCACCGGGTTTACCCTCTCATCCAAGATGCCGACACGTACCTGGCCGCCTGCGACATCTTAAAGGCGCATTACCAGCAGCCTACGAATGAGGTGTATGCTAGGCAGCTGCTCGCCACTCGCGCACAGCGACCTGGGGAATCGGTGGAGGAGTTCCTAGGCACCCTGAAAATGCTTGGAAAAGACTGCAAGTGCCGAGATGTAAAAGCCGCAGTGCACACCGACGAGCTTGTTCGCGATGCCTTCATCACAGGCCTCAGCTCCACTTACATCCGGCAAAGACTACTGGAAAAAACGGGATTGGACCTGAAACAGGCTGCGGACACCGCGCGATCCCTGGATGTGGCCCAGAGAAACTCGGACGCCTACTCTTCAGCCCGCGCCATCCACGCCGCCACGTGTGCACCAAGGGCGCCACCATCTTGGAAGGCATCTTCCCCGCCCGGCAGCCCGACACCGTCGGGGCCCCACTCTTCCCCCTCTGTTCCCCGCTCTCCCCCCAGAAGCCCTACGACAGCCTCTACGCATCGGGGACCCAACTGCTACTTCTGCGGGCAGCCAAAGCACACCAGAAACCTGTGCCCGGCGAAAGGCACCACCTGCTTTAAGTGCGGTAAGAAGGGGCACTTCGGGAAGGTGTGCAGAGGGAACCCCGCCGGAAAACCAAAACCTGCCACCGCCGCGTGTGCGCCGTGGGAGCGGCCATCTTGGACGCCATCTTGCCCGACCTTGTGGGGTCCACCATCTTGTGAGCAGACAGCGTGGACGTCATCTTGTCTCGATCAGGGCCCTACAGTGGCATCGGTCACAGTGGACCAGACCAGGCCCCACCCGCTATCCAAATCAATGGTGGACATCGAGGTAAACGGGTGCCGGGTTAAATGTTTAATTGACAGCGGAAGCACGGAGAGTTTTATCCACCCTGAACTGGCACAACAACTCTCCCTAAAGGTGGTCCCTACTCGGGGTACCATCTCTATGGCTGATAAAACCCAGACATCGACCATTCTGGGTTACTGCACGGTACAATTGTCCGTTAACGGGACTGTATACGATAATTTTAAAGTATTAATCATGAAGAATCTATGCGCGAGCGTGATCGTGGGCCTGGATTTCCAGTGCAACCACCAAAGCATCACGCTCAAGTACGGTGGGTCCCAGCCGCCCCTCACAGTGTGCGGCCTGGCTACCCTGAAGGTAAAGCCGCCTTCGCTATTCGCGAACCTTACCCCTAACTGCCGGCCAATAGCGACCAAAAGCAGGAGGTACAGCTGGGAGGACAGGCGGTTTATCGCGACCGAGGTAGACAGGCTCCTGAAAGAGCGCATTATTGAATGCAGCAATAGCCCGTGGCGTGCCCAAGTGGTGGCGGTAAGGGGTAGCGAGAAGAAATGGATGGTGATCGACTATAGCCAAACGATCAACAGGTACACCCAACTAGACGCCTACCCGCTACCCCGCATATCAGAAATGGTGAACCAAATCGCCCAATACCGGGTGTTCTCCACCATCGACCTCAAGTCAGCGTACCACCAGCTCCCTATCAGACCAGAGGACCGCCCGTACACCGCCTTCGAGGCGAACGGACGCCTCTACCAATTCCTCAGAGTCCCCTTTGGGGTGACGAATGGGGTCTCGGTCTTCCAGAGGGAGATGGACCACATGGTCGATGACCACCACTTGCAGGCAACCTTCCCCTACCTCGACAACGTCACCATCTGCGGTCACAACCAGCAGGATCACGACTCGAACCTCGAGAGGTTCCTGAAAACCGCACAAAAACTCAACCTCACCTACAACGAGGACAAGTGCGTTTTCAACACCACGTGCCTCTGCATACTAGGCAGCGTGGTGGAGAATGGGGAAATCGGACCAGACCCCGACCGATTGCGCCCCCTACGGGAGCTGCCCCTGCCCAACACTCCCAAAGCCCTGAAAAGGTGCCTGGGGTTATTTTCTTATTATTCCCAATGGGTCCCCAACTACTCCGACAAAGCCCGCCCCCTCTTGAAAGCATCCTCTTTTCCGCTCTCTGCTGAGGCCCACGCCGCCTTCAAAAGCATTAAGCAGGATATTGAGCGGGCCACGCTACAGGCAGTGGACGAGAACACTCCATTTCAAGTGGAAAGTGATGCGTCTGACTTTGCCTTGGCCGCCACCCTCAACCAGGCGGGGCGGCCCGTAGCTTTCTTCTCGAGGACCCTCCAAGGGCCCGAGATCAGACACTCCTCCGTGGAAAAGGAGGCCCAAGCCATCGTGGAGGCAGTGCACCACTGGCGCCACTACCTAGCCGGCAAACGCTTCACCCTACTTTCCGACCAGCGGTCGGTAGCGTTTATGTTCAATAATAAACAGAGGGGGAAGATCAAAAATGATAAGATTCTTAGGTGGCGGATGGAGCTCTCCACCTTCGAGTATGACATCATTTACCGGCCAGGGGCCCTTAACGAATCCCCAGATGCCCTCTCACGAGGGATGTGTGCCAGCGCCTCCGGGGATCGGCTACAGACCCTCCACAACGACCTCTGCCACCCAGGGGTCACGCGGCTGTTCCACTTCATAAAGTCCCGCAACTTACCCTACTCGATTGAGGAAGTTCGGTCTCTGACCAGGAACTGCCGCACTTGCGCTGAGTGCAAGCCTCGGTTCTACCACCCTGATAGAGCCCACTTAATCAAAGCTACACGGCCCTTTGAGCGGCTCAGCTTAGATTTCAAGGGCCCCCTCCCGTCCGTCGACCGCAATGTTTACTTCCTGAACATTGTGGACGAATACTCCCGGTTCCCATTCTCTTTCCCCTGCCCAGACATGACCAGCGCCACGGTCATTAAATGCCTCAACAGCCTGTTCTGCCTGTTCGGTATGCCGAGCTACATCCACACGGATAGGGGGGCGTCCTTCATGAGTGAAGAGCTACGCCAGTACATGCTGTCCAGGGGTATCGCCACGAGCCGTACCACCAGCTACAACCCCCGGGGTAACAGTCAAGTGGAGCGAGAGAACGGGACAGTATGGAAAGCAGTCACTCTAGCTCTAAGGACCAAGGGCCTCCCTATCTCCCGCTGGCAGGAAGTCCTCTAAGATGTGCTCCATTCGATACGGTCGCTATTGTGTACTGCCACTAATGCCACGCCTCATGAACGAATGTTTAGCTTTCCCCGGAAATCCACCTCAGGCGTATCCATGCCATCATGGCTCTCCACCCCAGGTCCGGTATTCGTGCGAAGGCATGTGAGGGGCCATAAGACAGACCCTCTCGTGGAGCCAGTGCACCTACTCCACGCCAACCCCCAATACGCGTATGTCCGGCACGCCGACGGAAGGGAGGACACCATGTCAATTAAAGACGTCGCCCCAGCCGGTAACGACAACAACCATGGCAATAGCAGCAACAACGACCACAGCAACTCTTACCCACCCACTACTCTTTCATCACCCCCGGAAGAACATCGACCAACGGCACCCCCACCAACTACCCCTTCAACAACCCTGGCGGCACCCCCGGCAGAGACCCAGGAGGCCACCGGGGACACCCAGCCGACACCCGCGACACCACAACAGCCACGTCGGTCGCAGAGGACTACCAAACCCCCGAACAGACTAAATCTATAGAAGGGGTGAATGTGATGAAATATTCCATTCATCACTGCCTGTGACTGTGGTTGGTTTCAGGTTTCCCCTCACCATTTTATTGCCTGTGACTGTGGTTGGTTTCAGGTTTCTCCTCACCATTGTATTGTATATTGGAATGTATGGAATGTGTTGTGTGTAGGGCTCCGCCCATACCTGGCCTCTATGTAAGCCAGCTCAGTCTGGCCTCATATCCAGTACTGCAGAGCTCCAGATGGAAGATACCTCTCTCCACTGCATGTTATCTTCTAAGTTAATAAAAGCCTTGTTTTGTTCCGCTAACATCGAGTCTCGGGATTATTGAGGCACATCACACCCTATATGTTACTTCCTCAAAGAACTCCAGCAAATTTGTCAAACATGACTTCCCCTTCATAAAACCATGCTGACTTTGTCCTATTAAATTATGATTATCCAAATGTCCTGTTACTGTCTCCTTAATAATGGACTCCAAAATTTCACCTACCACAGATGTTAGGCTAACCGGTCTATAGTTTCCAGCCTTCTGTCTACTGCCCTTTTTAAATAAGGGTGTTGTTACATTAGCAGTTTTCCAGTCTGCCGGGACCTTTGCCGAGTCCAGGGAGTTTTGGAAAATTATTACCATGCATCCACAATCCCTACTGCCACTTCCCTCAAGACCCTAGGATGTAAGCCATCAGGTCCAGGTGATTTATCCGCCTTGAGTCCCATTATTTTACCGAGTACCACTTCCTTAGTGATTTTGATCGTGTTTAGCTCCTCCCCCCCTTTAGCCCCCTGTTTTTCCAGTGTTGGGATATTCTTAGTGTCTTCTGCTGTAAAGACTGATATAAAATATTCATTCAGTGTTTTTGCCATCTCCATATTTCCCACCATTAATTTCCCGGTCTCATCCTCTAAGGGACCAACATTTACTTTAGCCACCCTTTTTCTTTTTATATAACTATAAAAACTCTTACTATCTGTTTTTATATTTTTTGCTAATTTACTTTCATAATCTACCTTCCCTTTCTTAATCAATCTTTTTGTTATTTTTTCTGTCTTTTAAAGTTGTGGATGTGCGTTTGAGTAGGTGGAGATGTTGTTAGATGAGTGGTGGCGGTGTGGTTATTTGCGCAGTGTGCACAGACTGAGGTTCAGATGCTGGTATGTAGGAGCTGTTGAAACCTTGACCACCCGACCGAGGTCGTTGAATTTCTTGCGGCACTGTGTCAGGCTGCGTTCCACCACACTACTGGCCGAGACCTCCTGGGCCACTTCCCTCCAAATTGCCCTGAACACCTGAGGCAATGGCCTCCTTCCAGTGTCCAGGAACAGCACTGCCCTCCTTCGCTCCACTCCAGCCACCAATGCCACGTCTGTGAACTGACAAGCTCTGGGCCTGGGAGTGGGAACAGCCATAGCCATCAGGGGATTCACTTGTTCGCAGTTCACGTCAAAGCCAGCAATGCTGAAAATGAGCATCTGCACAATGATGCAACCTCCCCTTTAAGAGCTGGAAGGAACCAGTGTGAAGGATCATTGCTGAATGCATTGCAGCTGAAATTCATTAGCGCTCTGCTGGTAGCGCCCCTATAGCGCCCCACTGAGGTCATTAGCGCTTGATTTAGTGCCTCACTTCCTTTCTGGGGCACTAACACCCAATTTAGTAGAGGTTCAGAATCCTTTGCGCCTGGAGCTAAATTTTCAAAATTTCAAAAGTTAGCGCGCCAAATTTCACCCCCAGAGTTCAATATTGACCAATATTCAGTGATAACTTGCTGAAAGGTGATCATGCATGGATGTTTAGTTAGGAATTGAGTGGTTTGGGCTGTGATGTCTGCAAGATTGAATAGCTTACAGCACTTTCTCACTCAGCTCTTGGCTCCCACTATTCGTTGAACCACATCCCAATGTAAATCAATGCCTTCAGAAGTTTTGAAGGAGAATATTAAATTGAAGAAAAAAGCTATTTCCCTCGCCCCACCATTGGCGGCCGTGCCTTCAGCTGCCATGGCCCTAAGCTCTGGAATTCCCTCTTTAAACCTCTCCACCTCTCTACCTCCCTATCCTCCTTTAAGATGTTCCTTAGCACCTACCTCTTTGGCCAAGCTTTTGGTAACCTGTCCTAATATCGCCTTATGTGGCTCAGTGTCAAAGTTTATCTGATAACACTCCTGTGAAATGCCTTGGGATGTTTTACTATGTTAAAAGCACGATATAAATACAAGTTGCTGTTACTGTGGTTGTAACGTCTATGATTATTTTAAATTTCAAGACCATTGTAGTTAATGGTAAAAGCAATATTAATTGGCGAATGACAATTCATCAGACCAGACATTTCTCTTTAAAGGAACGTTGAATGTGTATTTTCTTTCTTTAGTGCATACAGTAAACTATTATTCACAATGAAGAATGTACACTGTGATTTTATTGGGGATTCAGCATTGCCGCCCTTTGTCTTCGTTTTTCCATATATCTGGAAATGAGGATCAGACTTACAGCTGAAATGTTTGGGAACAACCAGGAGTAGCTTGTTTAGCTTTGGAAACTCTGCCACAGAGCTTCCAACTTGAAAGTACAGCAAGTTTGCACTTCTGTAGAGCCCTACAATTCTACATTACAGTTTTATCTTTTCTTACTAAACTAAGCGGGAAAAATTGGGTTGGTTTGCGCCTCTTGCCATCGCCGTGCGCAGCGTCCCGCTCGTGCCCCAGCCGCAAACTTCCCTTGTTTTCCCTGACCTATCGCCAGATGATATGTGCGACAGGATCAGGGGGCGTTTTTGCAGCGGCGGCGGCGCTACTGAAAGGGCAGGTGTCAGGCGACCATTTTTATTTTGGTCGACTGCCAGCACCTACCCCTTTCCCTTTTTTCTTCGGGGTGCTGGCCGTGATCGCAAAGCCCGGCACTCCTCTTGAGTGCCGGGCTGTTTTCGCAGCACCCCCCATTCCCTGGTGGTCTAGCAGGGCCCCGGTGCACGCAGCACTAGGCCCTTCCCCTTTAATCAGGGGAGGAAGCCTGCAATGACGCGGCGCTACATGCCACCGCGCGTGGCGCAGCTGCACGTAGCATGGTGAAATTCAATAGTAGCGCCCCAAGCAGGAAGTGGAGTGCTTCCAGTAGCGCCCCACCTCCTGCTTGGAGTGCTACTACTGAATTTACGGCAGAGGGCGCTATCTTTTTTGGCGACGTTAGCGCCCCAGAATGGGTGCCAACCAATTTTTCCCCCTAAGATTTAAAAAAATGTTTATAATGCCAGAGGTGATTGACAATACAACATTTCAATCAAATTATTCTACCTATTTAAAAAAAAATCTTTCTTGGGTTGTGGGTGTCACTGCCACAACAGGTATTTATTGCCCATCCCTAGTTGCCCTGAAGAGGTAGTAGTGGGCTGCCTTCTTGAACTGATGCATTCTGTATTTGTGGCATTATGATCCAACTGAGTGGCTTACTAGACTGTTTCAGAGGGCAGTGAAGAGTCAACCCTATTAGTGTGTGACTGGAGTCAAATGAAGGTCCGACCAAGTAAGAACAGCAGATTTCCTTCCCCACCACCAGCTTCGAAAGGAAATTAGTGAACCAATTGAGTTTTTACAACAAGCTGTCAGCTTCATGGTCACTTTTACTGATGCCAGATTTTTTTTTTGCGACTTATTTAAGCTGATTTCATTTTCTGAAACTGCCCTTGTGGGATCTGGACTCATGTTCTCTGGATTATTAGTCCAGGCCTCTGGATTACAAGTCCAGTTACATAACCATAAACTACCATACCTAAGATTATGGTTGCCTTACCATTATCTCTTTAATGGTATAAATAATAAAAAGGAATGCGTGAACATCATATAAACAAAAGCTAGACCCACCCTGCACGGGGTCTGTAAGATTTAACTGGAAGCCATTCACAAAAGAGGTGGTGGGAGCTGAATATTTCATGGCTGGCATATTTTTCTAGTGACAGCAATTGCTCAGTCCACTCGACCTTTACAAATGAGCTGAGTGGTGTCCAGTAAAGATATCCAAATTACATCTTAAAATTTTTTAGCCCAATATTATCTATTTAAACAAAATTCTGAAGTACATTGCTAATTTGTGTTTTTTGTCGAAATTCATAATCTCAATTATTAGCAACAATTACTTTGTTTTATGATCTGAAAACAATGCCTTAAGTTTTGTACCTACATGCAAGTTCTGCTTCAATGGTTAGGTGGCTTAATCTTTGATAAAGAACAAATAAATGGTCAAAAGTATTCTCTGATTAATAAATATTTCTGAGTGAAATAGTTATTTTTAAAGGCATTTTCTGTAATAGTACACAAAATAGGAAGTGCAAATGAAACTCAAGTGAAATTCGAGACTAGCTATCCATTTCCAAACCTTTATGTTCAACTATTACCTGTTGTTGGGTGACATGTAGCACCACAACCATTGTCTCCTGTGAAGTATTTGGCCATCTCAATCCATTATTCTTCATTTACACTTCAATCCATTGGCAACCAGGTATCTATCCAGTCCATTCTAAAAGGAGTTAATCACAAGATACAGTAGAGGAAGTCTATTTGGCATACCCTGGCTGATGCATCTAAAAAAAAACTACAGTTCCCCCCATCCCATCTATCAGCTTTCAATTGGTTCTTAAATGATCCTAAAGCTCATTCCATGTGCTGATTCCATGTCACTCTTTGTATGAAGAACTCGCGGACACCAGTCTTAAATTTGCCTTGCACTAGTTTGGACTTGTGACCACCATTCCTACCGTTCTGACTTAACTTGAAGTAGTGTTCAAGATTTACTTTTTCTATAGCGTTTGCTATATTCCCATGAGAATGCCTCTCAGTCTCCTCCTTTCAGGAGTGAATCATCCCAGTTTCTCCAGTCTTTCCTTGCCTGCCCAGTCTTCTGATACTAGAGATTAGCCCTTGTGGCTCTTCTTGCACCCGCTCAACGCAGTGCTGACTGCTTTTACTTGGAGTCCATTCCACATATCCACTACTTTATAGAGAGAGAAAAGAAACTTCTTATCTCTATCTCACTCGAGACTTGTTAATTTGAAGCCTCTGTCCTCTAGGCCTGCACTCATAGAGTGTTTCCAAAAATACAGTGGGCCCTTTTGCTGATGAATTGCTTTGGGCACAGGGGACTTTCCCAAGGGTATGAACATGTAGGCCAAAAGGCAGGAAATAAATTGGAGATACGTGATAACAGCAGTTTATACCAAAGGAAAGAGTTTCTTAGTAGCGATTCTGTGCCGCACACTGGCACTTTGCATGTAATATGCTTCTGAGAATTCAACCTGGATTGGCACTTTGAAGGAGCATGCTTTTTCAGATTTGACATCATATTAGCAGAATTCATCACAGGCAAAGAACTCCCCCACCCGAGGACCAATTAATATCTTAAATTACTGTCAAATACAATGCTTCTGAAGGGCAGCTAGCCAATGCCCCCAAGTAATAATGTAGCTTCTTAATGTCTGCAGATTTAACCTTGCCTCGCCACTGGGGTAGATTAATTTATTATTTCTGCTGTTAATTAGGGACTGCTGCTGGTGCTAATAGTGCACTTTCTTATGGTTTTTCTCCATGGGAACTGCTTTAAAATACTCATTTAAATTTGTAATTAGTGAATTAGCAATAGGCTAGTTGTCAATGGGAAGGAAAAGAAAAGAAAGAAGTTTTATTCCATTGTTTGAAATATTTTTCATTCTGCAGCACCTAGGGCAAAGATTAAAAGTATATTTAGAACATCAGCATGGGTAGCAGGAATGCTGTTGGGAAGTCGGGTATGGTAGCATAGTGGTTATGTTACTGGACTAATGATCCGGATGACATGAGCTCAAATCCCACCACAACACCTGGGGAATTTAAATTAAATAAATCTGGAATAAAAAGCTAGTGGTGACCATGAAGCTATCGAATTGTCGTAAAAACCCATCTGGTTCACTAATGTCCTTTAGGGAAGGAAATCTGCCGTCCTTACCCGGTCTGGCCTATATGTGACTTCAGACCCACAGCAATGTGGTTGACTCTTAACTGCCCTCTGAATTGGCCTAACAAGCCACTCAGTTGTATTCAAGAAGGCAGCTCACCACCACCTTCTCAAGGACAATTAAGGATGGGCAATAAACGCTGGCCTTGTGGCAATGTACACATCCCGTGAATGAATAAAACAAAGTAGGAAAGCAGGTTTAAGCCTGTGATTTCCATTGTGTCAAACCAAGAGTTTCCTTCCAAGTGTGAGCGGGGGCATCTAGGGAATGAGTCACTCTTATCTTCCCCTCCCCAAGTGACTGAATCAAGCACAGTAAGAGCAGAGGCCCAGGGACAGACTGCCTGCTGGCCCTCTTGTCCAAGGATGGTGTGACCATGCAAAGAAACCAAAAACGGAGGGGAAAAATGGACAAGTGTTGTCAGTCTTGGCTCAGTGGTAGCACTTTCACATCTGAGTTGGGAGGTTGTGGCTTCAGGCCCCAGTCCAGACACTTGAGCACATAATTTAGAATAACACTTAAATGTAGTTGTGAGGGGGTGCTGCAATTTTGGAGGTGCTGCCTTTCGGAGGATATGTTAAACTGTTAAACTGTCTGCCCTTTCACATGGATGTAAAAGATGACACGGCCCTATTCACAGAAGAGCAGGGGAGTCCTCCCCAGTGTCCTGGCCAGCATTTGTCCCTCAACCGACATCACTAAAGCAGATTATCTGGTCATTATCTCATTGCTGTTCGTGGGTGTAAGGAATGACCCAGACTCTGCCTCGCCTCGCCACCAGAGGGCTCCATGAACTCTCTTAATTGTGTCCCTCTTTATTCATTAATTGTATTCACCTGTGCATTGTTAGATACCTACTATTTAAGTGGTGTTCACTTTATGTTCATTGCTCAGTCTTGAGTTGCTCTGCTTGGTGATACTGCTTGCTTGACTGTTGTTATTTTGTTTATGTCAAGTAAAGTCTACCTTTATTTTGCAACCTAACCTCTGCCTCAGTTTGCCTTACTGCAGTTGGGTCCACCGAGTTCCGGTCCTTACAGCAAGACTGAGCCAAAACATGGACCCAGCAGAGAAGGACCAATGGCCAAGACAAGTTTCTGAACAGCTACAACTGATCTTGAACGAACAGCAGTGTCTCGCCACGGCAGTCTCCCGAAGCCAGAATCTGCTGGAGAACCTCGTCATCACTTTCCATCAGAGCCAGAAACAGAGTCAGGTGATCCAAGCCGCTCCTGCACCGTTACCCGCTCCTACGATTTCGCCTTCTCCTCTGAGAGAACCCCGATTACCTGCACCCGAGCGCTACGACGGTAACCCAGGAGGATGTCGAGGTTTCCTAATCCAGTGTTCCCTGGTTTTCCAACTGCAGGGTTCATTATTTCCCAGTGACTGTTCCCGAGTGGCCTACATCATTTCGCTACTTACCGGCAAGGCGCTTACCTGGGCTACAGCCGTCTGGGAACAGCAAACGCCGGCATGTTTAAACTACCAACTTTTCTCGGAAGAAATGAGAAGGGTTTTTGATCACCCTGTCAGTGGGAGAGAGGCATCTAACAAACTGCTTCGCCAGGGGGTTCGTAGCGTTGCGGACTACGCTATTGAGTTTCGCACTCTCGCTGCAGAAAGCCAATGGAATTCGGAGGCGCTCATCGCCACCTTTCGCCACGGTCTCACGGATGAGATCAAGGACGAACTGGCTTCCAGGGCTCCGGTGAGTGATTTTGGAGTCTCTTTTTGATATCTCCGTTCGTGTGGATAATCGTCTCCGTGAGAGGCGAAGAGAACGCCACTCCTTTTTCACTCCGTTTCCAGAGACCAGAGCTTTTCCTGCTTCGAAGCCATCTGAGAACCTCCGAGCCATCCCGAGTCCATCTTTGACCGATCCAGAGGAGCCCATGCAGGTGGGAGTAACCCGCCTCTCGCGACCCGAACATGATCACCGAATGAGAGAGGGATCTTGCCTCTATTGTGGGAAAGCTGGCCACTTTCGCTCTTCCTGTCCAGAGTTGGTGGGAAAAGCCAGGGCTCATCCAGGACGGAGGGACCTGAGATGAGCGTAACCATCCCTTCCGACCCCACTGTGTCTAGGGTTTTGCTGGCGTCCTCCCTTTTCTGGGGCAATCAACAACATGATCTTAAGGCCCTGGTGGATTCGGGGTCTGATGGTAACTTCATTGATCTGGGGTTAGCTAAACAGCTCAAGATTCCCCTGACCCATCCTGATTACCCCCTCACTGTTGTTGCCCTGGATGGAAGACCCCTGGGCTCTGGAACCATTCACCATCATACTGCCCCCCTGTGTTTGGGCGTGGAAGGACAACATTTCAAGACCATCCAATTCTCCCTTATCCACTCTTCCCAGTTTCCATTAATTCTGGGTTACCCTTGGTTGGCCTGCCATAATCCTCGCTTGGATTGGGCCACCGGTCGGCTTACGGAATGGGGCTCCGCCTGCCATACTAACTGTCTTCGCGCCAAGTCTCCTTCCCAGCCCCAGGAGTTCCCATCATGCTCTGAATTGTCCCGAGTGCCACCCGAGTAAGAGGATCTAAAAGAGGTCTTCAGTAAAGTTCGAGCCACATCACTTCCCCCTCATAGGCCATATGACTGTGCCGTTGACCTCCTGCCTGGGACATGCCCACCTAGGGGTAGGATCTTTTCCCTTTCTGCTCCTGAGACCGCCGCCATGGAGGAGTACATCCGTGACGCCCTCGCCGCTGGCTTCATCCGTCCGTCCCTGCATCGACTACCGTGGCCTTAACCGGATTACTATAAAGAACCGTTATCCTCTTCCACTCATGTCAACGGCCTTCGAGCTACTTCAGGGAGCCACGGTCTTCACAAAATTGGACCTCCGCAACGCCTACAACCTCGTCCGCGAAGGGGACGAGTGGAAGACGGCATTCAACACACCTACTGGGCACTATGAGTACCTGGTTATGCCCTTTGGATTGACCAACGCTCCTGCTGTGTTCCAGGCGCTCATCAACAACGTTCTCCGAGACATGCTGAATCACTTTGTTTTTGTCTACCTGGATGACATTCTCATTTTCTCCAAAACTCTTCACGATCATGTCCAGCATGTAAGACAAGTCCTGCAACTTTTGTTTAACAACCTCTTGTTTATCAAGGCGGAGAAGTGTGAATTTCACGTTTCCACGGTTTCATTTCTGGGCTTCATTATCTCCAGCGGCAACATCCAAATGGACCCTGGCAAGACCCAAGCTGTCCGAGATTGGCCACCACCCACCTCTCTCAAACAGGTGCAACGTTTCTTGGGGTTTGCTAACTTCTATCGGAGATTCATCAGAAACTTCGGCACCATTGCTGCTCCTCTTAACGCCCTCACCAAGACCGCCTCTACCCGGTTCAGTTGGTCCGCTGAGGCTGCACAGGCTTTCGAGGATCTCAAGCGGCGCTTCACGTCTGCTCCTGTCCTCGTTATTCCGGATCCCTCACTCCCTTCATTGTCGAGGTGGATGCCTCAGATATAGGAGTGGGCGCCGTTTTATCCCAACGGTCTAACGACAACAAACTGCACCCTTGCGCCTTTTTCTCTCGCCGACTCACTCCCGCTGAACGAAACTACGATATTGGGAACAGGGAATTACTGGCAGTTAAGTTGGCACTGGAGGCGTGGAGACATTGGTTGGAGGGGTCTAAACACCTGTTCATTGTCTGGACTGACCATAAGAATCTGGCCTATATCCAGGAGGCCAAACGACTTAACTCTCGTCAAGCTCGCTGGGCACTGTTTTTTAATCGTTTTGACTTTGTCCTGTCATATCGTCCTGGTTCCAAGAATCTCAAGCCTGATGCTCTCTCCAGGCAATTTGATCCACCCGAGCGGGAGAGACAACCTGAACCTATTATTTCTACTTCCCGAATTGTAGCACCGGTTTGCTGGGGAATCGAGACGCTGGTCAGAAAGGCGCAACAGAGGGAGGCAGGCCCTGGCAATGGCCCACCCGGTCGCCTTTTTGTCCCCAACACGACTCGCTCACAAGTCCTGCAGTGGGGGCATTCGTCGCGACTCACCGGTCATCCAGGCGCATCCAGGACGCTGGAGTTTCTTCGCAGAAGGTTCTGGTGGCCCACCATGGAGAAGGACGTAAAGGCGTTCGTGGCAGCTTGTGCCATTTGTGCACGAAACAAGAACCCTCGACCTCGCCCCCAGGGTTTGCTGCATCCTTTCCCCATTCCCACTCGCCCCTGGTCACACCTCTCGGTGGATTTCATCACAGGCCTTCCACCATCTCAAGGCAACACTGTCATTCTGGTCATCGTAGATCGCTTCTCCAAAGCCTGTCGTTTTCTGCCCTTGCCCAAGCTTCCCTCAGCCCAAGAGACAGCCGAGCTCATGGTCCAGCATGTTTTCAGGTTATTCGGTTTGCCCCTTGACATCGTTTCTGACCGTGGTCCACAATTCGCCTCCCGGTTTTGGAGAGCCTTCTACAAACTCATTGGAGCTACTGTCAGTCTTTCCTCGGGATTCCATCCTCAGTCGAACGGTCAAACAGAACGGATCAACCAAGACCTGGAGACGACCCTGAGGTGTCTCGTGTCCGCTAACCCTGCGACCTGGAGTCGTCACATCGTCTGGGCTGAGTACGCGCACAACACGTTGCGCTGCTCCCCCACAGGACTGTCGCCGTTCGAGTGCCAGCTCGGTTTTCAGCCTCCACTGTTGCAGGAGCTCGAGGTGGGGGTTCCATCCGCGGAGAAGTTTGTCCAGCGTTGTCGGCGGACCTGGAGGAGAGCGCGGCTGGCCTTGCAACGAGCTTCTCGACAACGGCAGATCCAGGCCAACAAGCGGCACAGACCGGCTCCTTCATTCCGTCCTGGTCAGAGGGCCTGGCTTTCTACGCAGGATCTCCCGCTGCGAGTGGAGTCCCGCAAGCTGGCGCCCCGTTTCATCGGCCCCTTCATGGTGTTGAGGAAGGTCAACCCGGTGTCCTACCATCTCCAGCTACCCCGCTCCATGCAGATTCATTCTACCTTCCATGTCTCCCGGCTTCGGCCAGTGGCCAGCAGTTCCCTGGCACCCGCCACGAGGCCTCCTCCTGCTCCCCGCATCATCAACGGCCAGCCTGCTTACACGGTCCGTCGCCTGATGGACTCTCACCGGGTTCGCGAGGGCCTCCAGTTCCTGGTGGACTGGGAGGGATATGGTCCGGAGGAACGCTCTTGGGTTCCGGACCGGGACATCCTGGATCGCGATTTAGTACGGAATTTTTTTCGTCGTCACCATGGACTTTCTGGGGGAACGTCAGGGGCTGTTCCTTGTGGGGTGGGTGGGTGGGGGGGGTGGGGTGGGGTGGGTGGGTGGGGTGGGGTCCTGTAAGGAATGACCCAGATTCTGCCTCGCCTCGCCACCAGAGGGCTCCATGAACTCTCTTAATTGTGTCCTTCTTTATTCATTATTGTATTCACCTGTGCATTGTTAGATACCTACTATTTAAGTGGTGTTCACTTTATGTTCATTGCTCAGTCTTGAGTTGCTCTGCTTGGTGATACTGCTTTCTTTCTTTCTTTACGGTTGTTGTTTTGTTTATGTCAAGTAAAGTCAACCTTTGTTTTGCAACCTAACCTCTGCCTCAGTTTGCCTTACTGCAGTTGGGTCCACCGAGTTCCGGTCCTTACAGTGGGAGCTTGTTGTGCATAAATTAGCTGCTTCATTTCCTACATTACAACAGTGACTACACTTCAAAAGTACTTCATTGGCTGTAAAGCGCTTTGGGACATCCTGAGATTGTGAAAGGCGCTGCATAAATGAAAATTCTTTCTTATATGTATTTGATGAATGCGACTATATATATATATGTATGAATAGTTGTAGTTGACAAATGTGTCTCAAGTTTTTAGTCTGTATCAGTAACCAGCGAGTGTTCTGTTTATATTTAGTACAAATTATTTATGGACAGTTGTGTTTTAATAGTATGTATTAATGCAGGCCGGGGTCAGATGTGATGTATCTTAAAAGCCTTGGGGAACATTTATTGATTTGCATAGAAGTACTGTAGCTAATCTGTACATAATACTTTAAGCCATTCACATTACTCAATACCTATTTCCATCAATTTTAGGAAAAAAATCTAGCATCTTATGAAAGGATTAGTTGCAGATGGCATCATGATTTATAATGTGAATATCAGACTGTCAACACCTTGTGGGAATATGAGACAAGATCAGTGATTATGAAAAATTGGAGTCAAAGCTCTGTGATGGGTGAAACCATCTTGGGAAATGGACTCCACACTATAATCTGAAAACAGAATATTGATTTTAGTGAGTGGTTAAAAAAGGTCATTATTATGAAAAATAGTACTGTTCAATTCCATATCACTGAGAAGACTGGGAGACCACAGATGCCTCTTGGCCCTTCAGTTTGTGCAGGCTGCTGCTAACTTTGTAGAAGAAATTTGTTTTAACAGCCACTGCTAACTTCACAAACAACTACAGAAGGGTGTTGTCAAGCAACGAGTCTTATCCAATCAGTCCAAAATGTTGTGGGTAAATATCTTACACCATTTACGCGCTGATGTCATCGTGATACATGAGTTCTAAGGAAAGGTTACACCTGGCACTCACCTATCTTTATTTTCCTTTTCCATTGAAGAAACATTTTTCCTCAATTTTTTAACCTTCCACTCTCCTGTAGGTGTTGATACCTGCTGCGGGGGAGGTTTGAATGGTAGCATCCTCATAAGACTTCTTTGTAGCATGTTTGCAAGGCTTGAGGCTACAGCTGATTGTTGCTTTCACTGAATGTGCCTTCCCTTTGCTGCATGCTAGCTGCAGGTATCCTCTGATAGCACAGCTCTGCATTTGCCGCTCTACTAACCCAAACTCTGAGTTGCCAGGTAGGTATACTAGGCATGATTGAGGACATTTTGGCAGGAGCATCCAATCAGGGTACACCTTCTATCCTGCAGAGCTTCTGAAAGCAGGACAAACTATGATAAAGGTTGCTTCTGAGGATGATTTGCCAGGCATTCCCATAGTTTAATATTTCCACCTAATCTGATGCCCACAACTTCCTTTGGGAAGCCAAATTCTACTGTACTAAGCATCGGCCAAAATGATGTCTGTTCATCTGTGGATGTGGGTGTGTGTACAGGTGGATGGATACAGAGCACTTCTTGTGCAGCCTGACCTGACTGATAGCCCTCTTCCTCTTCCAGACATGTCAGATAGAGGAATTCCCATTGGATAAACCCAACTGATGCCAGCAGTAATACTGGGAAAGAAAGAAGTAATTAACACAAATAGGCTCCTGAGAAATGAAGACATGGGGTGTCAGTTGTGCAGGCAGGGGCTGAGGCGGGTGGCAAACCACCCCAACCGTAGCTGTCCATTTGGGATGGGCGCTTCTACCTCCATTTGTCCCACAAACATAGCCCAATTCTGCCAGGGCATAAATTTGCCTGATTTCTCTCGTCTGCTCAGCTCGTTGAAGAAACACCTTGCCTTGAGTGTTTGCAGGCTACCTGACCATGGGGACATCATAGCCGAGCCCAGTCTCATTCTTACCCAACACCCGACAATGTATACTTTCCAGCAGGACTAAATAGATAGTGATTCTCCCTCCCTTACTCAGGAGCACTGAGGCAACTGTATCACCCAGACTGCAGGTAAAGCTAACTCTGCATAGACCAAGAACTGAACCTGAACCTTTTTGCAAAAAGCAAATACTGCAGATGCTGGAAATCTGAAATAAAAACAGAAAATGCAGGAGATACTCAACAGGTCAGGCAGCAGCTGTGAAGAGAGAAACAGAGTTAACGTTTCAGGTTGATGACCTTTCATCTGAACCTTTTTGGTCTGTATAGCTTGCTTAGACATTTATCAACTGATCCATTGGGGAGCTCATCCTGCCTTTCTCTCTTGGTTGCTGATTGATCTGCTCTGCATTTTGAGAATTTGCTGTTTTGGTTTCAGATTTCCAGCATTCATGGTTTGCTCCTAACTTAATCTCTATCATTTTCATGAAGATTACATCATTGCATTCAATCTTTTAGTAATCACAATCTTTTAAAAAAATTTTAACCTCAATTTTCAACCTGACGCCAAAAAATGGTACTGTGGGAATAAAATGATTCATAGAACCAATCTATCATTTCCTACATATGGACACGTGGAATATAATTTATGTGTCATTTGTGACACTAACTATAAATTACATATGACCTCGTCACTTGTAAGTTACTGGTCATCTCACCTGTGACGTATAGATTTTATGTCATAATGTGGGATATAGATTTTTTCCAATAATCTGTTCTATAGAGATACTTTACATCAAGGTAGTTTGAGGTCTGCATTAGTTAGAGTTTAGCACTGGCAATTCAATTTCAGCTCTATTTGGATTGATAAATCTAAACCAAATTCAAATCATTAGAAATTTCTGGATAAAATTCAGTTTCATGGAGAAACCTTATTGATAAATGGCTTGTAAATGAGAACTATCCAGATTAGTATTGAGCCATATAAACTAAGAAGGACTAAGGTTTTATTCCTGATACTTGCTGTGTTGGCTGACCCAGGTAGTGGCCGAAGTGTGTTTGAGCTCGGGATGGTAGAATGGTCCCACATAAGAGATTAGCGTGCAAAATTAAGGCACGTGGGATTGGGGGCAAGGTATTGACTTGGATAGAGACCTGGTTGGCGGACAGAAAGCAAAGAGTTGGAATAAACGGGTCGTTTTCCGAGTGGCAGGCAGTGACTAGTGGGGTACCGCAAGGATCGGTCCTAGGACCCCAGCTGTTCACATTATATATTAATGATCTGGACGAGGGAATTGGATGTAATATCTCCAAATTTGCAGATGACACAAAGCTGGGTGGGAGGGTAAGCTGTGAGGAGGATGTCGTGAAACTCCAGTACGATTTGGACAGATTGGGTGATTGGGCAGAAACATGGCAAATGCACTATAATGTGGATAAATGTGAGGTTATCCACTTTGGTGGCAAAAACAGGAAGGCAGATTATTATTTGAATGGCAATAGATTGGGAGAAGGGGAAGTGCAAAGAGACCTGGGTGTTCTTGTGCACCAGTCGCTGAAGGTAAGCATGCAGGTGCAGCAGGCGGTTAAGAAGGTAAATGGTATGTTGGCCTTCGTAGCAAGAGGGTTCGAGTACAGGAACAAGGATGTCTTGCTACAGTTGTATAGGGCCTTGGTGAGACCGCACCTTGAGTATTGTGTGCAGTTTTGGCCGCCTTACCTGAGCAAGGATGTTCTTGCCATGGAAGGAATGCAGCGAAGATTCACCAGGCTGATACCTGGGATGGCAGGAATGACGTATGAGGAGAGATTGTGTCGATTGGGATTATACTCACTGGAGTTTAGAAGATGAGAGGGGATCTCATCGAAACCTATAAAATTCTGTCAGGCCTGGACAGACTAGATGCAGGAAGGATGTTTACGATGGCCGGGGAGTCCAGAACCAGGGGTCATAGTCTAAGGATAAGGGGTAAGCCATTTAGGACTGAAATTAGGAGGAATTTCTTCACCCAGAGAGTGGTGAACCTGTGGAATTCTCTGCCACAGAGGGCGGTGGAGGCCAGTTCATTAAATATATTCAAAAAAGAGTTGGATATATTTCTTAAGGCTAAAGGGATCAAGGGATATGGGGAGAAGGCAGGGACAGGGTACTGAATTTGAATGATCAGCCATGATCTCATTGAATGGCGGAGCAGGCTCGAAGGGCCGAATGGCCTACTCCTGCTCCTTTCTTCTATGTTTCTAATTAGCCATCGTTCCTGCTCCTGCTCAAGGTCCATTGATCCCTTGCTGGAAAGTGCACACTTGTGGCTACTTGATGAGAACAGCATTAGATCAGGAAAGAAGTCAAGGATGAGATTAGCAATTGTGCTCTCGGTTGAATCATTTGCTGACACTCCTTGCTTAGGCTCACACATTAAGAATGACGACTTGCGTGAGGTACTAAATGGCTGCTGATGCCTGTGGAACTGTACCCCAGCATGACTCCGTGCTTTCAGGGAAGCAGAGAAGAAAGGGAGAATAGATTCTGCTTCTTTAATGTGAAGGTAAAGGTCTGAATGCTCATCCTGACAGATAAGCAGCTGAGGTAATTGGGCTTTTAAAAAAAATGGGCTCAGCAGTTCATCGGATGTGGAGCTGCATTCGGGAAGAAATCTATTTCCATGTTCACAAGTCACAGATACATGAAAATGACACTCCCAGTAATTTTCCTCTGACACACTTGGTGCCTAATGCAGAGCTCATGGGGAAGATATCCTCTGTGCACTGGATATAGCGAAATTATAAACCTGTTTTCTTTAACAAGTTTACCATTTTGCAACAGCTAGCAAAGAGAGAGGAAATCCTTTCCTCTTAATATCGCAAATAAGGAGTTAGGGCAAATTCTTTTCAAGGTTTATTGTACACTTTGGGATTGAAATTACACTGTCCAATATTAGAATGACCATGTTAATGCAGTCGTATGAAATTCCTGTCTGCTAGTTTAACAAAGGGGTCTACTTGAATTGGATTAATGACATCATTGAAACATTGGACAAAGGAATTTCATACAAATGTTACAATTTTAAAGGGGGTGCAGAAACCTTGGGGGCGATTTTGCCAATGGGGGCACATTGGAGGTGGAATGCTGCTTGTCGGATTTTAGTCCCACCTCCATCGGCTTGTGGCCAACCCATGTTATTTTCCGTTGATTGACCTTGTTAAGCCCGCCCAGCAGGCTTAGCAGGCCAATTAAGGGGAGGCCGGTTACAGAGAACGTCAGCGTATGATTTTTCATCTGTCAAAAATTTTTGACAGATGAATTGTCATCGTTTGTGACATAAGAAAATTACTAGGCATTTGGTCAGAGTATTAAACAAGGCTTTAATTGACTGTTTCACAACATGGAAGTCTAGTTGTCCTTCACTAGTTCCTGTTTACAAAATGTCCCTGAGCAAGCTGGGCCCATGCCCAAGTATTTATACTCTCCCTGGACACCGCCACCAGCAGGCCACACAGTATATTTCATAAGTCCTTTCTACATAAATGGCATGATTTATATCAGTCTGACAGCTCTGTGAGGCTGTCAAACACTGACATTCTCTGTTGTTTGATGAGTCCTTGTATTCAAGACTCATCAAACCTATTTAGCAGAAATTAAATGGTTGTTGCATTGGAGAATGCAGCAGCCATCTGGCATCTCTGCAGGTGAGATGCGAGAGTCTCCGCATCCCCAACTGTTGAAGCCTGCAGGAAGAAACAAATGTAAGCAAATATTTTCTATTACTTTCCACTCACCTCACATAATTACCTCTCCACACTTGCACGCATCACTTACCTCCACAGCGCACTTTTGCACCCCTCTGACCCACGCAGACCGAATGCTCGCCTCGGTGACCCTGGCGGGGTTTCCCGACGTCGGGAAGCCCACGTCTCTCCTGGCAAAATGGGGATTATCATCTTAACTGCCTGTGAACTACCTGTTTACAGGCAGTTAAGTGGCTGTAATCTCCTCCCGCCTCCAGGAGAAGGAACCCGGCGCGGGTCGGCTACCCGCCTTCTGGCAAGATGGCATGGAGGCGGGTTGGAGGTGGGATGCGCACCCGCCCCCAGATTCTGCCATTTTCCCGGCAGTCCCACCTCCAAACCCACCTCCCCAGAGCTGGCAAGATCGCGCCCATAGGGCTCGAATTTCATCGGGCCGTTGAGGCGGGATTGAAGGCGTGTGGGGGGTTAAAATTGCAATAACTGGAGGACAGGCCCAACCCCGCCTCCAAGCAATTTTCATTAAATCGTGTCTACTTGTCCCATTTCCGTCCCGCCCCCAAGAGGCGGGATAGGCCGTTAAGGCCCTTAACAAGCACTACATTGCATCTATAATGCCATTTTGATAGGCCTTTGTGGTTTTAACCCTTTTCCCACGTGAAGCACACCTGTTCTGAAACACGACGGTGAAACCTGGCGGCAGCACGAGTGGATTGCTGACTATCAGCTGCAGCTCAACCATTAAATAGGAGATTTGATCAGCCATCATTTGCAGGTGGCAGGACTTTGATGCCTCAGGTCTGGGGGAACTTTTAGAAGGCATAACCACAGCTGTGGAATTTTGGAGCCTGACACCCATCTCCAGTGTGACCTCCTGGGAAACCCCTCTCGCCACCTTGACTGAGCGCATCCTCAACTGAGGCATATACCAGAAGCATGGGAGGCATTTATTTCCTTCCCTTCTGGACATCAGATGAGGACGAAGACCAGCCGCGGCACCAGCAGAACTATGAACAACAGCAGTACCAACAGCAGCAGCACCAACAGCAGTAGCAACAACAGGAGCACCAAGCTGCTGCTCACCCACCTGAAGCTGCACAGGCCAGAAGGGGCCAGCGCATGGAAGCCCGTCAGTACAGGAGAAACCCCCTTAACAGGGTCTACAGACTCAGGGTCAGCTACCTCAACATGTCTGAGCAGCAGTGACAAAGGCGGCTCCGACTTTCGCGAGAGGTAGTGGGTGACATCTGCGCAATGCTGCAACAAGACCTGGAGCCTAGAGGACCAGGTGGACAACCCTTACCAGTGGCCATCAAAGTCACCACCGCACTCAACTTTTTTGCCTCAGGCTCATTCCAGGGAACAGCAGCAGACATCAGCGGCATCTCCCAGGCGACCGTACAAACTTGCATCACGCAGGTAACCGATGCCCTCTTTGCCATTGCGCACAGTCACATCCATTTCACCAAGGGTCAAGCAAGTGTCACGGCGCGTGCGGTAGGATTAGCTAATCTGGCAGGCTTTCCAAGGGTGCAGGGCGTTGTTGACTGCACACATGTGGCCCTTAAGGCACCCCATCGCAATCCAGGTATTTTTGTCAACCGCAAGGGCTTCCACTCCCTTAATGTTCAGCTGGTGTGTGACCACAAGAAGGAAATTTTGCATGTTCGTGCCAAGTACCCTGGCAGTTGCCATGACTCCTTCATACTGCGCCAGTCTAGTGCACCTCCGCTATTCAGTCCGCCAGACCAACTTCACAGATGGCTACTTGGTGACAAGGGCTTCCCCTGAAGACGTGGCGAATGACGCCGTTGAGGCTTCCAATGAAGCTGAGGAGAGCTACAACTCCAGCCACATGTCCACCAGAGCCATAATCGAGCAAACCATCGGTTTGCTGAAGATGCGCTTCAGATGCCTGGATAAATCAGGTGGAGCCCTGCAGTACTCAGCAGCCAGGGTCTCCAGAATCATCATGGTTTGCTGTGCACTTCACAACATGGCACAGCGTCATGGCTTGCAGATTCCTGAGGACCAAGTGGCTTGTCACATATCCTCCTCAGATGAGGAGGAGGAGAGTGAAAACGAACATCTTGCACAGGCCCATCAACCAGCGGCAGCAGTACGCAAGAACATTGCTGCCCGGGATGCAAGGAGCACACTCATCTTGGCCAGATTTGCTTAGCCTAGCCAATCAAGCACTTTTGCCTTGCAGCTTCTTACCTGAGCATCAACAATGGCCAAGAACCAGCAGAGTCCTAGCAACTTGACCACCATACTGACAATTGCAAGTAATCCTAAGCCCTCAATGTGGAAGTCCCATTCGCGAAATGACACATGCTACAGCAGTAGCCACCAATTTTTGTATTTACAGTATTCATCTGATGACTTTTTAACATAAAACATCAAATTTCACCCAAGTGAATACGCTTGTGACTATTTGTGCAGTATCTTTCTCTTACGCGTGCTCCTACATAGTGCTTCCGCTGTGGCTTCAGCAGATGTGAAGGCCCCTTGCTCACTTCATTGCTGCTCCTGTCTCGACACCTTTGGCGGGCGTCCTCTGGGGTTGCGAACCTGTGAGGGCTCGGCAACAGTCTGCTGCTCCTGCGGCTGTGCAGGGGTTGAGACGCTGATCTCAGTTGGGTGTGGACTCTGGTGGGGCTCTGACCGAGGGCTCTGCAGTGGCATGGAAGTGTGAGCACTTGGAGAGGAGCCCCCTGTGGTGTATGTGCCTTTAAGAGCCCCCTGTGTACTGTAATGCCGGTAATGGCCACTCGGGCTATATAAGCCTGTATATTGTCTTGTATCTGTTAGTTCACCTCCAGACTTTGTTCAGTAAACACCTGTGAAACCAACTCCTGCCTTCTGTGTCTCTATTAACACATGGATACAACAGTGGCGACGAATTGGAAACAGACTTACCTGCAATTCGGCAGCACCTCAAGGAGATCGATTCCTCAGACGAAAGTCGAAAAAAAGCAAGAAAGAAAAAAAAACTGTGGTTTCACCAGCTACCGAGCTGGTGGCAGGTGCTGCAATAATCCTTCCTGGGTGGTGGGCTGGGGCTCCATCAGCTGGCTCTGCAGCGGGGCCGAGCAGCGAAGGCGGAGGCAGGCGGAGGCAAACAGAGACAGAGGGGGCGAGCACTCGGGAGACGGCCGGCGCTGCAAAGCAGGTCGGTGTTCGGACCAAGCAGAGGGGGGGAAAAGTCCCAGAGAGTCCGGTGGGAATGAGTCTCCACCTGTAAATAAAAACTGCGGAAAACAGCGTTGTCAGCAGCAGCAGCAGCGGCGGGAAAGCGCGGGAAGCGACATTTTTTTCTGCAGGGAAGAAAGGAAAGCGCGGGAGGCGCCATTTTTTTTTCCAGGATGCCTAAGGCTGGCAATATTAATGCTTTCAATAATGATATAGAGGATTGGACCACATATGTGGAAAGAGTGGAGGTATATTGCACAGCAAATGGAATAGAAAATTATAAAAAGGCATCAGTACTTCTAAATCTAATGGGCGCAAAGACATACGGGCTGTTACGAAACTTAATCACTCCAGCCAAACCAAAGGACAAGAATTTTAAGGAGATTGTTGATACCCAACAGGAGCACTTAAACCCAACACCGCTGCTGATAGCGGAACGATTCAAATTCTTCAAGAGGAATCAGCACAAGAATGAAAGTAACGCTGATTACCTCACCGAATTAAGGAAGCTATCAAAGCACTGCCAATTCGGGGCAGGACTGGCAGATTCTCTTTGAGACAAATTCATCTGCGGTCTCCTAAGTGAAGGAACACAGGAATGGCTACTTTCTGAGAAAGATTTGACACTGGACAAGGCTTTCAGTATGGCTGTATCATACGAAGCAGCCGCAAGAGGAGCTGCAGAGATACAGCAAAATACACAGGACTTCGGCACCCATGAAATGACACAGGGTTTCGAGAGATGTTATCGCTGCGGCAGATCCACCCATGACCAGAAGGACTGCTGGTTCAAGGAAAAAGCATGCAGGCAATGCGGAAAGATTGGACACATTGCACGTGTATGCCGATCTGGACACAAAAAATCCACGGACAGGAAAAAAATCAATAAGGAAAAGTACAGAAAGGTACAAATGATGACGGAGAGTAGCTCCGAAGACCAGAAGAGTGATAGCGACTCCGGAAACAAGAGACTAAGCTGTCTCAAATTATATAATGTAATTGCCAAAGAAGATTACCAGACCATTTGGGTTACCCTCACGATAGCGGGGTCCCCAGTTAAAATTGAGCTAGATACAGGATCAGCTCTGACCGTCATAAATCGATGGGATTACGAGCGGCTATTTCCGCATATACCTTTTGAAAGACACATCCATTATCTTGCAAACATATACGGGGCAGAAGGTATACCCCAAAGGGGAAATAAGGGTGCCTGTTGTATACAAAGGCAAGGAAATACAGAAGTTGTATTTATACGTTCTGCAAGATGGTGGTCCACCACTGTTGGGATGTGAATGGATCAGGAAGATACGTTTAGACTGGCACTCCATTCAGGCACTGACGGTGACCAGTAAGAAAAAAAATGATGATGACGTCATACCTGAACGATTAAAAGACATCTTGGCCAACGCCAAGGAAGTGTTTCAACAGAAACTAGGAACCTTGAAAGGCATCACTGCCTCAATAAAAGTGGAAGATGCGGCAATTCCCAAGTTTTTTAAGGCAAGGCTGGTGCCATACGCAATTCGTCCAGCAGTCGAGGCAGAGCTGGAGAATTTGGAAAATGCAGGCGTATTATCCAAGATAGATTGGAGCGAGTGGGCAACACCCATCATCCCGGTCATGAAGAAAACGTTGAATAATGATAAATCTGAAGAACAGAGAAAAATTCGCATCTGTGGGGACTTCAAGGTGACTGTAAACCCGGTCCTTCACATGGTACAGTATCTTCTTCCGAGGATAGAAGATATTTTCGCCTCACTATCCGGAGGGAAACGTTTCACCAAAATTGACTTGGCCCAGGCATATCTACAGATGGAGGTTGAAGAGGCCTCTAAAAAGTATCTCACGATAAATACACACAAAGGCGTGTACCAGTACAATCGACTGGTTTCCGGAGTAGCATCAGCTCCAGCTATCTGGCAAAGAGCTATGGAGCAAGTCCTCCAAGGGATTCCGGGGACTCAATGCTACCTAGACGACATCCTTGTAACAGGAGAAAACGACAACGAGCACCTTGCCAATTTGGAGCAGGTGCTCACTAGGCTGAGAGAACGGGGCCTACGAGCAAATCGCCCCAAGTGCGAATTTTTCCAGAAACAAATATCACATTGTGGCCAAATAATTAACGAAGAAGGGTTGCATAAGTCACCTGAAAAAATTGAAGCAGTCATAAAAGCCCCAGCACCTGAAAATGTCTCACAATTAAGGTCGTTCCTGGGATTGATAAATTACTATCATAAATTTTTACCGAACTTATCAACTCTTCTGCACCCTCTTAACGAACTGCCACAAACGGGAGTCATTTGGAAATGGAGCGAAGACTGTAAACGTGCCTCCCATAAATGCAAAGGCTTGATCACGTCCAAGGAAGTTTTGGCTCATTACAACCCATCACTGCCAATCAGACTGGCGTGCGATGCATCCCCTTATGGCGTAGGAGCGGTATTATCGCATAGATTCCCTGATGGCTCGGAGTGGCCGATAGCTTTTGCGTCACGCTCATTGAACTCAGCTGAGCGTAACTATGCCCAGATCGACAGGGAAGCACTCAGCCTGGTATGGGGAGTGAAGAAATTCAACCATTACCTACACGGACAAAAATTTACCTTGCTGACTGACCATCAACCCCTCGTCTCCATAGCCAACCCTAAAAAGGGTGTTCCCATTAAGACAGCGCAAAGGCTACAGAGGTGGTCCCTTTTCATAGGGGCACACCAATATGACATAGAATACAAAGGATCAAAACAGCATGGGAATGCTGACGGTTTATCGCGCCTACCATTGCCAACGGTAGAAGAGGCACCTACAGTAGACCCAGTGGAGATGTTCCACTCAACCACAGTGGAATGTCTACCAGTAACAAATTCTGCCATTGAAAAGGATATGAGAAATGACCCAACACTCTCACGAGTCTACGATTTAACGGTGAAGGGATGGCCAGCACATGGCGAACCACTGTTGCCAGCATTCGCGCAAAGAAGAGAACAGCTGTCAGTGTGCCGAGGAACCTTGATGTGTGGATCCAGAGTGGTGATTCCACCCAAACTCCAGGATAAAGTGCTAAAGGAGCTTCACGAGGGGCATCTGGGTGGAGTGAAAATGAAGAACCTAGCCAGAGCATTTGTGTGGTGGCCAGGTATCGATGGAAACATCGAAGAAATGACCAAGAGCTGCCTAGGATGCCAGAAGGTCCAAAACGCCCCACTACAAGCCTCACTACATCCATGGGAGTGGCCCTCATCTCCATGGCAAAGGGTACACATCGACTTTGCTGGTCCATTTATGGACTCAATGTTCTTAATCGCGGTTGATGTACACTCCAAGTGGCCGGAGGTAGTAAAGATGTCCTCCACCACCACGGAAAAAACCATCACAGTATTAAGGACCATATTTGCCAGGAATGGGCTGCCTGAACTGATCTGTTCTGATAATGGACCGCAATTTGTGTCCGAAGAATTCAGGAAGTTGTAGGGGGTTTCTCTTGCTCGTTCTGGTCTCCTACCAGGCTTCATGCAATAATTACCCTTGAGTGGTTTGACCCACTCTTCCCTACGGTTCTAGACCTTGGACTTAGGTGCAGGGAACTGTAGAGCAGAGAAAAACTCAATAGACCAGGTTGAATAACACGAAATGGAGGCTTTTATTATAAAACAGTTTGCAGCATTGTAAAATACATGTCATAGGCACAGATTAAAATAACTACAATCATGCACATATCTATAAACTTAACTCTATAGAAATGGGGAACACACGGCACGTCGTAAAAGGGGAAACACATTACGATTTCCCTTAACCCCCTCCCCTAAACCTAAAATAAGTTTCGACTTGAGGAACTCGGAATCATGCTCACCACTTTCAGATTCGCAAAAGAGGGGGTTCGCAGCCTTTTGGCACAGCTTTCCGTCGTCACGTGGATTTGGAAGCTTCTGGCGCAGTTTGTTTTTCTCTCAGGCGATGGAGCAGCAGATACAGTCTCGATGAGCGCTCGTCATGGCTGAATCCGTTACCGAAGTGCCTTTTAAGAACTGGATGCCCATGGAAGACTCAGTCACCGATGTGATGTTGCAGAACTGCACAGGGAAAGTTCCTGGTTGAATGGTATGTTGAGGCCCTGGAGTGCTAGGCCCGGAGTGTCCTTTTATTTCTCCCTCCGGCCTGGCTCGTCGGTTTTCCTGAGGGTGTCTTCTCCTTCGGCCTGGGTCGTCGATGATCTCCCGACAAAAGTACCCGGGCCACCCTCGTCGTCTTCCCGTCGTGGCCGAACCTTGCCTGGCCGAACACCGACCACGCTGCCTTAACCGAAGAGTCCGTCCCGAAACGTCCTACTCGAATTCCGAAGCTACCGAGGCAGAAGAAGCGTGTCCCGAAGCGTGAATCTGAAGCGAAGCTGAAGTCAAGCCCAAGCAACTCCTGATGGACTTTTCAATCCACAGTTATACCTTTTTGGGACAGTCTTATCTCCCGCCAAATCATAGTCCGGTCTTTGTAATATTTTTGGCGGGCAGAAATCTCTGCAGGGGTGCTTTGTCTTACAACGGGAGCCGGTGATAACTTAACTGGCCTTCCTGGCCGATAATGTCTTTTACTTTGTCACCATAACTCGGTTCGTATATTGATCGGTCTGGAGATTGCCCTTGATGGCTGTTAAACGGTTTTTCCTTTGTACAGTAAATGGGTTTAAGTGTTCATTCAAAAGTCCGCCCATTTCTTGATGGGCCCCATCCTGTTACCTGAAACTGTCTTGTACTTAGAATCCAATTAATATGTATGCTCAGTTCCCTGAGTTTCGTTTTCCCGATACTGGCTTTCGCGGGCTTACTGTCCTCAATCCACAAGCCTGTCTGGCTTGCAGTAACAGAAATCAAATGGTCCCAGAAACTGATCACGAGGTCTGGTGGCCATTTTGTATGCCCTTTTTATCAAAGGTTTTTCTGTACAAGCTTCTTTTGGTCAATAAAACTGTTTTATTAACCCTGTTTTCTTGCGTGATTAAATTACTGAAAATTTCGAATCTTACAAGTTCTTAAAAAACAATGGGGTTAAGCACTACGCGTCCGCCCCATACCATCCCGCCACCAATGGATTGGCTGAAAGGTTTGTCCAGACCTTCAAGAAGGCCATAAAGGCCATGGGTAATGAAGACATAAAACTTCAGCATAAGGTAGATAACTTCTTATTTGCATACAGGAATGCAACACATGTGGTTACAAACCAAACTCCCGCCATGATGTTCTTCAATAGAAGCCTAAGATGCCGGCTGGATTTGATCAAGCCAAACATCAGAAGGTACATGGAGAACCGGCAATTTCAAGGCATGAATGAAAGGCCAACTAGAACCTTCCAGATAGGTCAACAAGTTTTGGCCCGGGGCTACCGTACCAAGAAATGGCAGCCTGGAACTATTTGCACACGACTAGGACTGCTGATGTATACCATGGACATTGGAGAAAGCATAATAAGGCGCCATGCTGACCAGATCATAGAGTCATCCAAAAAGGGACAACCTACACCACAACTCTATGGGCTAGATTTTCAGTATAGACAGTTTTGGGGCGCTAACCTTAGCGCCCGCCTGAAGTTAGCGCCCGCCCCAAAGTAGCGCCCCTTTGCCGGAAATTCAGTGGCTTCGCCCTAAGAGGTTGGTGGAGCGCTAAAAGAGGCGTTCCACTACTATCTTTAGGCGCTAAGCCGGCGGTGCAGAGCGCAGCGCCCGAGTTCGGGCGCAGCGCACAGCAGACACTCTGGTGCCAGTGAGCTCTTAAAGGGGAAGGGTGCATGTGTTTTTTTTCAAAGGCAGAGTCTGGGGAAAGAAGAGGAGGAGGAGGAGGAGGAGGGGGAGGAGGAGAGGGAGGAGGAGGAGGAGGAGGAGGAGGAGGAGGAGGAGGAGGAGGAGGAGGAGGAGGGGGAGGAGGAGGAGGGGGGGGAGAGGAGGAGGAGGAGGAGGAGGAGTCCGGAAACATAAATACGCCATTCAGAACAACACACACTGCATCCTTCCACACAACACATGCAGACTGCCGTTTATAGTGCAGGAGGAGTGCCCTTTAATTTGCGCTCCCCAGGGTGTGTTGCGTTCCATTTTACAAACGCTCTGGACGCCAGCCGCACAATGGGGCGGTCCGACTGAAGTTTGGATTCGGGGCGGCCAAAGGGCGTTGCACGAGGATGTGACGTCATTTTCTGCGTGCGCATCCGGGCGGCCGCTAAACTTTGCGCCGGCGCTAACAGGCAACTTAATTTGGGGCGGGGCGCAAACTGCGCTGCGCCCGGGCGCTACACGCATAGCGCCCGAAAATCACTTCTCTTAAGGCGCTAACTGCTGGCGCAAGCAACTGAAAATCTAGCCCTATACGCCTAATGATGAAGTAGAGATACCCATAGTATCTACCTCCGATCCGGTGATACTGGAACCAGATGAACCCGACACTGGCATTCAAGCCGAATCAGCCTTGCCAAAAGAACCTACTACACCACCAGAAACTACACCACCGAGGTGTTATCCGGACCGAGTCAGGAAGCCTCCAGAGAGACTGACTTATAATTGATTAACTGCAGCAATGTGTAGATTATTGTTCTTGTAACATGTTAATTAACGATTACTTAAAATATTATGTTCTGGTTGTCTAAAAGGGGAGGAATTGTGGTGTATGTGCCTTTAAGAGCCCCCTGTGTACTGTAATGCTGGTAATGGCCACTCGGGCTATATAAGCCTGTATATTGTCTTGTATCTGTTAGTTCACCTCCAGACTTTGTTCAGTAAACACCTGTGAAACCAACTCCTGCCTTCCGTGTCTCTATTAACACACGGATACAACACCCCCACTTCCTTGATGTCTGCCACCAACTTCCCTCTCATGGGTCAGGTCCCCCTCAGCACTTGCAATTGGCTTGAGAGCACCTTGCTGCACATCAGGGGGCCATGAGTACCCATATCTGCACTGGCAGTCCTACTCAGAAGGACTTCCATGAAGGTCTGTTTTCTCTGTTCAATAGATGACCATCGCTCCTCCAGAGATGTCATTCTATTCTGAACACTCACCATGTTTTCTGCACTCTGGCGATTATCAACTCCATGGAGGTTGCCATCCTTTCCATGGTGATGCGTTCATGCTTCAATGACTCCACAAAGGCTCTGATCATGTTCGCAATGGACTCCTCCATTCACTCCACACTCGCAGTGACCCTGGAGACAAAACCTGCCAGAGACTCCTGCATCTGTTCCTGGAGTTCCAGCACCGCTGATCTTATGGATGGACCCAGAGGCAGAGGGTCGACATGCAGCTGAGCCGAGCTGGCAGAGTCCTGCACCCTCCGACTAGGACTCTCCACTGCTGTCCCTGTCTCCACAATCTGATGATGCTCACTTGTGAGCTGTGATACACCAGGTGACAACACTACTGTATCTCGCGATGTTCCCTCTGAGGTGTTGGTGTCTGCGCTGGTGCTGGGTGTGCTGAACCCTCAGAAGTTGCAGCTTCCTCTGAGGAGTCTTGAGGCTCATGCTCTTCCTCCTGGATAGTGGGGATGGGTGCTTGTGATGGTCCTGTGGGAGAGTAAAGGAAAGAGTCAGAGATGTGAGGCCAAGGTTACATGCACATTGCATATTGCAGATGATCATAAGTCCACCTGTTAGAGCTTCAGAATCACTATCAGTGACTCGTGCAATGTCATTGAGAGAGATGGAAAACTATTCTGTCACCAGCTTGCTGTGATGCGCCCATCTGTCCGTCCCCCACTTGGGAATCTTCCTCCAATCCCACGATCTCCAGGACCGCCTCCTCCCAGGTGGTGAGCTGGGCTACTGAGGGTGGCCCTCCTCCTATCCTCGCTCTTTCCCTCTTATTGTGAGCTCTCTTTTCCTGCAATGAGGGAGACAAGTGGTGTTTGAGTGAGAATGAAGGAGTGAGTGTGGAGAATCCATAGCATAGATGCTTAGAAGGAGACAAAGATGGAGTGAGGTAGCAAGACCAAGGGCCCTCTCTGTGTGTTGTAAGTTGTAATTGCATCACAGTTATAGGGAGTGTGAGGGCTGCATAGTCGAATAGTTAGGTGAATGTGACCATAGAGAGAGAGGGAATGGGTAAGGGTGCATGGATGTCAGTTGCAATGTATATACCTTTAAGGAGGGAAATACTTTTTACAGCTCATGTATACTGTAGTACCGGCAGTGACCATACCTGTATATAGCACTGAGTAGTAATCTGTACAGTCAGTTCCAGAGTGAGCCACGTTGAGTAAACACCTGTTGTACCGTTCTCCTGCAGTCTGTGTCTTACTACTGACGGACACAACATTGGCGACGAGGCAAATTCGATCCTACCTGCAACTCTGCATCACCTCCCAGGGATTCGTTCCTGGAGGCCAGTAGATTGGCGGTCAAGGCCAGAGACATGGGCGTCGACCACGGGCAACCGCCCAGTCATCCAGCATAGACTCGAGAATTGCAGGGGAGGCTGTTGAGAGCCAGGCTTGGCTTTCCAGTCGCAGTGGTCCAGCGAAACGGGCTGGCAACAGGTAGTGCGCAGACCCTTCCCAGACATCGGTGGGCTAGAGCCTGACCGAGCGGCACAGCAAAGGGCCGAGCAGCATCGACGGGTGAGAGAGAGAGAGGGCAGAGCGCACAGGGCGCAGCCGGTGTTCAGGGGCCGAGCAGCATCGAGGAGAGGGAGAGAGACGCGCAGAAACCCGCGAGGCGCCGTCATTGCCACAAGGACCGCCGAGAGCGGCGTTGGCAGCAGCGCAGGAGAAGCGCGCGAAACCTACAGGGTGCCGCCATTGCCACGGGGACCGCCGAGAGCGGCGTTGGCAGCAGCGGGGGAGGAAGGAAAGCACGGGAGATGCCATTTTAAGCCATTGAAAACCACACCCAAAATGCTGAAGAGTGGCAGTATCACCGCATTTGACAATGAAGTCGAAGATTGGACTACATATGTCGAACGAATAGAGGTATACTGCAAGGCAAATGAGGCGTCAGATGACAAGAAAGCGCCGGTATTGTTAAATTTAATGGGTGCAAAGACGTATGGCTTATTATGAAATCTAGCAACCCCAGCGAAGCCAGTGGAAAAGAGTTTTGGAGACACAGTGATGATACTACAGGAACATTTAAACTCCACACCACTGCTGATAGCAGAAAGATTCAAGTTTCACAAACGGAACCAGCATAAGGATGAAAGCAATGCTGAATATTTAACAGAACTGCGCAAACTATCGAAACACTGCCAGTTTGGAATGGGACTGGCAGATACCTTAAGGGACAAGTTTGTGTGTTGGCTTCAAAGTGAAGGAACCCAGAAATGGCTTACACTGGACAAGGCTTTCAGCATTGCGGTATCATATGAAGCAGCAGCACGGGGCGCTGCAGAGATACAACAGAGACCGCAAGAATATGGCACAAATGAAATGTCATACAGAACAGCGAAGTGCTATCGCTGCGGCAGAACAACACACGACCACAATGATTGCTGGTTCAAAGACAAAGTGTGCAGACAGTGTGGAAAAGTAGGACACATAACACGAGTCTGCAGGTTGGGAAAGAAAACCAGCAATAAGAAATCTCCAAAAGAAAAGTACAAGAAGGTACATAAGGTGATGGAGAATAGTTCAGATGAACAAAAGAGTGATACCGACTCCGAAAACAGGGAGCTGAGTTGTCTGAAACTGCATAATGGGATCAAAACGGAGGATCACCGAACCATTTGGGTCACTCTCAAGATAGCAGGAGTCCAGGTAAAAATTGAATTGGGCACAGGATCAGCCCTAACAGTCATAAACCGACGGGACTATGAGCGGCTATTCTCACACCTACCCTTGAGAGACACAAAAATTATTTTGAAGACGTACACGGGGCAAAAAGTCTACCCCAAAGGAAAAATAAGGGTGACCGTTATATATAACGGTAAGGAAACACCAAAACTAGACCTGTATGTATTGCAAGATGGAGGACCAGCATTACTGGGACATGAATGGATCCGGAAAATACAGATGGATTGGCATTCCATACAAGCACTGACTGGCTGCCAAAAAGAATGATGAAGTCACACCTGGGCGACTGTCAAAGATCCTAACCGACGCGCAAGAAGTGTTTCAGCAAGGACTCGGAACACTAAAAGGCATGACAGCAACAATTAAAATCGAAGAAAACGCAAGCCCAAAATTTTTTAAGGTCAGACCAGTACCTTATGCGATCCGCCCAGCCATCGAAGCAGAGCTGGAGAGTTTGGAACATTCAGGAGTACTGTCCAAGATAGACTGGAGTGAGTGGGCTACACCCATCATCCCTGTGATGAAAAAGTCATTGAGCAGCACGCCTGGGGAACCAAGGAAGGTTCGTATCTGTGGGGACTTTAAGGTAACAGTGAACCCAGTCCTTCACACCGTGCAATATCCACTTCCGCGGACTGAAGATATTTTCGCCTCGCTATCTGGAGGGAAATGCTTCACTAAGAATGATCTGGCCCAGGCGTATCTGCAAATGGAGGTAGAAGAAGCATCAAAAAAATACCTCACAATCAACACCCATAAAGGTCTCCACCAATACAACCGGCTGGTATTCGGGGTAGCATCAGCTCCGGCTATTTGGCAAAGGACAATGGAACAAGTCCTGCAAGAGATCCCAGGGACCCAGTGTTATTTGGACGACATCCTGGTCACGGGCGAAAATGACAGTGATCACCTCACCAACCTGGAGCAGGTGCTCACTAGATTGAAGGAATATGGGCTCCGAGCTAACCGCCCCAAATGCGAGTTTTTTAAAAAACAGATCTCGTATTGTGGCCACGTTATTGATAAAGAGGGGTTACATAAATCCCCAGAAAAGATTGAGGCAGTAGTCAAGGCTCCAGCACTGGAAAACGTGTCACAACTGAGGTCGTTCCTCGGGCTGGTAAACTACTACCATAAGTTCTTGCCAAATTTGTCTACAATACTACACCCACTGAACACCCTACTGCAAACTGGAGTGCCATGGAAGTGGAGTGACGAATGTAAACGAGCTTTCCAGAAGAGCAAAACACTAATCACATCGAAAGAGGTATTGGCCCATTTCAAACCAGCACTACCAATTCGGTTGGCGTGTGATGCGTCACCCTACGGCATTGGAGCAGTGCTGTCGCACAAATTCTCGGACGGCTCAGAGAGGCCAATAGCCATTGCATCACGATCACTAACCTCAGCCGAGCGTAACTACGCCCAGATTGACAGGGAGGCCCTCAGCCTAGTGTGGGGAGTGAAAAAGTTCAATCACTATCTGCACGGGCAGAAATTCACCTTGCTGACTGACCACCAGCCTCTTGTCTCCATTTTTAATCCGAAGAAGGGCGTTCCGGTGATGACTGCGCAACGACTACAAAGATGGTCTCACTTTCTAGGGGCGCACCACTATGAGATTGAATGTAAGGACACGAAACAGCATGGAAATGCTGATGGGCTATCACGCCTGCCACTGCCTACTGCGGAGGAAGCACCAGCAGTGGATCCTGTCGAAATATTTCATTCGACTATAGTTGAATACCTACCGGTAACTAACGCTCGTATAGAAAAGGAGACCCGAAATGACCCGACACTGTCTCGGGTATATGATTTGATGGTGAAGGGATGGCCAGCACATGGCGACTCACTGTTGCCCGCATTCTCGACAAGAAGAGAACAGCTGTCAGTGTGCCGGGGGACCTTGATGTGTGGATCCCGAGTGGTAATTCCACCCAAGTTAAGGGATAGAGTGCTCAATGAGCTTCATGAGGGTCATCTGAGAGGGGTAAAAATGAAAAGCCTTGCCAGGGCTTATGTGTGGTGGCTGGGAATCGATAAACAAATTGAGGACCTGACCAAACATACAAAGAGATGTTGAGAGTAAGCAGTTCCAGCACATCCATGAGAAGCCAACAAGGAGCTTCAATGTAGGGCAACCAGTCTTGGCCCGCGACTACCGAACAGAAAAATGGCAGCCAGGAACGATATGCACATGGCAGGGCCCACTAATGTACACAGTGGACATTGGGGAGGACATCATGAGACGCCATGCTGACCAGATCCTAGAGTCACAGGAACAAGTCAACCCCATGCCTCGCCCATACGTACCTGGTGAGGAACCCAACGTACAGGTTGCATCTACCCCAGAAACAGTAGCATCGGAAGCTGATGACCCAACCGATGACAGGGTGCCAGAATCGCCTCCGCACCAAGAGCGAGACACTCGGGAAAGGCGCTATCCAGAAAGGATCAGGAAGCCTCCCCAAAGACTGAATATATAAATGGACTATTTTCAGCTAACGTTGTATGTTAAAAGTGTTAATTGTAATTAGTTTGATATTTAATTGTTAAATGAGTGTTATGGTACTGTTAATCTAAAAGGGGAGGAATTGTAATGTATATACCTTTAAGGGGGGAACTACTTTTTACAGCTCATGTATACTGTAGTACCGGCAGTGACCACACCTGTATATAGCACTGAGTAGTAATCTGTACAATCAGTTCCAGAGTGAGCCATGTTGAGTAAACACTTGTTGTACCGTTCTCCTGCAGTCTGTGTCTTACTACTGACGGACACAACATCAGTGTCAAGTGGGATGTGGAGGAAGAGATTGCTAAAGCTGAGTGCTGGTGAGGAGAGGCAATGGGGATCTGATTGAGGGTGATGGGAAATTCTTACTCACTTTTCCAGTGCACAGAAGGTCATGAAACCTCTTCCTGCACTGAAGCCAGGTTCTGCGGGTTATTGACAAAGAGTTGACCTCCTCTGCCACCTGGATCCACACAGCCTTGGTTTGCTGGGGAGGCTTCTTCCTCCCTGAAGAAGGGAAGAGCACCTCTTTATTTGCACTTGCTCCCTCTACTAAAGCCTGCAGGGCAACATCATCAAAGTGGGGTGCAGACCTAGGTCTCTGGCTGGCCATTCTTCCTGCAGGTGTCTCTAACATGCAAGGGTAAAAGCTTGGCAGTCTGCAGAAGAAGCAAGGCTTTTTGCAGACCTTAAATGCAGCAGCAATGATGATGTCATCGGAGGCGACTTTCAGACTGGAAAAACTCATTGGCCATGGGTTCCCACACGTTGGAACTCAATTGGCCAATTAAGTTAAAATTGCATCATTTTCCCACATCGATTTAGAATCGGGTGGCTAACACGAAATGCAGATTACACGACCCCAGCCCACCCCAGTATCAAAATCCAGCCCATAGAGCACAAAAGCAAAGAAGTTCTGGTAAACCTTTATAAATCACTGGTTAGGTCTTAGCCAGCGTATGGTGTCCAGTTCTGGGTACTACACTTTAGGAAGTCCTTGGAGATTGTGCAGAGAAGATTTACTAGAATGGTACCAGCAATGAAGGACTTCAGTTTTGTGGCGAGAATGAAGAAGCTGGGATTGTCCACTCACTTCCTCCAAATTAAAGGTGTTGCTATGGGAACCCACATGGGCCCTAGCTATGCCTGCCTGTTCATGGCATATGTGGAACATTCTTTGTTCCAGTCCTACTCAGGTCCCCTCCCTCACCACTTTTTCCGGTACATCGATGACTGTATTGGTGCCGTTTCCTGCTCTCGCCCTGAACTAGCTAAGTTCATTCACTTTACTTCCAATTTCCACCCCTCCCTCACCTTCACATGGTCCATCTCTGACTCTTCCCTTCCCTTCCTTGACTTCTCCGTCTCCATTTCTGGCGATCGGCTTTCGACAAACATCCACTACAAGCCCACCGACTCCCACAGCTACCTGGACTACACTTCCTCCCACCCCGCTTCCTGTAAGGACTTTATTCCATTCTCCCAGTTTATCCATCTCCGCTGCGTCTGTTCTGATGATGCCACGTTCCATACCAGTGCTTCCGGCATGTCTTCCTTTTTCCTCAACCGAGGACTCCCCTCTACTGTGGTTGACACGGCCCTTGACCGTGTCCGTTCTATTTCCCGCACTTCTGCTATCACCCCTTCCCCTCCCTCCCAGAACCATGATAGGGTTCCCCTTGTCCTCACCTTTCACCCCACCAGCCTCCACATTCAACGGATCATCCTCCACCATTTCCGCCACCTCCAACGTGATCCCACCACCAAACACATCTTCCCCTCACCTCCCCTTTCAGCATTCCGAAGGGACCGCTCCCTCCGCGACACCCTGGTCCACTCCTAAATCACCCCCAACAGCCCTTCTCCTTCACCTGGCACCTTCCCGTGCAAGCGCAGGAGATGCAACACATGCCCTTTTACCTCCTCCCTTCCCACTGTCCAGGGCCCCAAACACCCCTTCCAGGTGAAACAGCGATTTACTTGTACTTCTTGCAATTTAATATACTGTATTCGCTGCTCACGATGCGGTCTCCTCTACATTGGGGAGACCAAACGCAGATTGGGCGACCGCTTTGCGGAACACCTCCGTTCAGTCCGTAAGGGTGACCCTGAGCTTCCGGTCGCCTATTACTTTAATTCTCCACTTCACTCCCACTCTGACCTCTCTGTCCTCGGCCTATTACATTGTTCTAATGAAGCTCAACGTAAGTTCGAGAAACAGCACCTCATCTTTCGATTGGGCACTTTACAGCCTGCCAAACTCAACATAAAGTTCAACAATTTCAGATAATAATCCCTGCCCCCATTTTTCATGCAGTATGATTTTGCCATTCCCATTTGCAACATTTTCACAGCAGTTTCTTTCAATTCCTTCCTCCCCTCCTAATCCCCCCATCCCCCCCGTCTCGGCACCTGCTTAAAATCTGTTACATTTCCAGCTTTTTCCAGTTCTGATGAAGGGTCCCAGATCTGAAACGTTAACCCTGTTTCTCTCTCCATGGATGCTGCCTAGCCTGCTGAGTATTTCCAGCATTTTCTGTTGTTATTTCAGATTTCCAGCATCCGCAGTATTTTGCTATTATATTATGGTTAAGGGGAGATTTAATTGAGGTGTTCAAAATTATGAGGGGTGTTCACAGAAATCACAGAAACCCCACAGTGCAGATAGAGGCCATTTCGGCCCATCGAGCCTGCACCGACACACATCCCACCCAATCCCCGTAACCCCTACACCAACACATATCCCCATTTAATCCCCCTAACACTAAGGGTCAATTTATCATAGCCAATCAACCTAACCCGCACATCTTTGGACTGTGGGAGGAAACCGGAGCACCCGGAGGAAACCCATGCAAACACGGGGAGAATGTGCAAACTCCACACAGACAGTCGCCCAAGGCCGGATTCGAACCCGGGTCCCTGGCGCTGTGAGGCAACAGTGCTAACCACTATGCCACCGTGCTGCCCTTAAAAGCGTACACAGGGTGAAACTGTTTCTACTGGCACGTGGATAGGTAACCAGAGGACACAGAGTTAAGATTTAATTAGCAAATAATCCAGGGGTGAAATGAAGAGATTTTCTTTTACACAGTGAGTTGTTGTGATCTGGAAAGCAATACCTGAAAAGGAGGTGGAAGCAGATTCAAGAGTATCTTTTAATAGTAAGAAGTCACACAACACCAGGTTATAGTCCAACAGTTTTATTTGAAATCACAAGCTTTCGGAGCACTGCTCCTTCGTCAGGTGAAGTGGAGAGATGCATAAAGACACAGTTTATATAGTCAGAGAATGATGCCAGATGATTACAGGTAATCTTTCTAACTGCCATTTATCACACCATGGCAGAGAGATAATCACAGCAATCAAAGGTGTAAATGGTGTCCAAACAGGTTCGTCAGGAAAACATTACATCAAAGAACAATGAGGTGGGGTCACAAGGGGTCAAATGTTGCAGATGCTGTGGTCTGTATGAAAAACAAAAAACAGACAAAAAAACATTTTTTTTGCTGGAAATCACAGCAGGTCCGGCCGCATCTGTGTAGAGAGAACAAGCCAACACGACTCGAGTCTGGGTGACCCTACGTTAGGTGGGGTTACATGTAGCGTGACATGAATCCAAGATCCCTCAGCACTTCACTCTACCGCAAGCCCATGGACAACCTCACGATGCTCCACTTCTCCAGCTTCGACCCTAACCACGTTAAAGAAGCCATCCCCTATGGACAAGCCCTGCGAATACACAGGATCTGCTCCGATGAGGAGGAACGCGATGGACACCTACAGATGCTGAAAGACGCCCTCGTAAGAACGGGGTATGACGCTCGACTCGTCGGTTGACAGTTCCGACGGGCCACAGCGAAAAATCGCATAGACCTCCTCAGAAGACAAACACGGGACACAACCAACAGAGTACCCTTCGTCGTCCAGTACTTCCCCGGAGCGGAGAAACTACGCCATGTTCTTCGCAGCCTTCAACATGTCATCAATGACGACGAACACCTCGCGAAGGCCATCCCCACACCTCCACTACTCGCCTTCAAACAGCTGCCTAACCTCAAACAGACCATCGTTCGCAGCAAATTACCCAGCTTTCAGGAGAACAGCGACCACGACACCACACAACCCTGCCACGGCAACCTCTGCAAGACATGCCAGATCATCAACACAGATACCATCATCACGCGTGAGGACACCACCCACCAGGTACATGGCACATACTCATGTGACTCAGCCAAGGTTGTCTACCTCATACGTTGCAGGAAAGGATGCCCCGGAGCATGGTACATGCAGACACTGCAACAACGGATGAACGGACACCGCGCAACAATCGCCAGGCAGGAGTGTTCCCTCCCAGTCGGGGAACACTTCAGCAGTCAAGGACATTCAGCCTCCGATCTTCGGGTAAGCATTCTCCAAGGTGGCCTTCGAGACACACGACAATGCAAAATCATCGAGCAGAAACTGATAGCCAAGTTCCGCACTAATGAGGACGGCCTCAACAGGGATCTTGGGTTCATGTCACGCTACATGTAACCCCACCTAATGTAGGGTCACCCAGACTCGAGTCGTCGTTGGCTTGTTCTCTCTACACAGATGCGGCCGGACCTGCTGTGATTTCCAGCAAAAAAAATGTTTTTTTGTCTGTTTTTTGTTTTTCATACAGACCCCAGCATCTGCAACATTTGACCCCTTTTGACCCCACCTCATTGTTCTTTGATGTAATGCTTTCCTGACTAACCTGTTTGGACACCATTCACACCTTTGATTGCTGTGATTATCTCTCTGCCGAGATGTGATAAATGGCAGTTAGAAAGATTACCTGTAATCATCTGGCATTATTCTGTGACTATATAAACTGTGTCTTTATGCATCTCTCCACTTCACCTGATGAAGAGCAGTGCTCCGAAAGCTTGTGATTTCAAATAAAACTGTTGGACTATAACCTGGTGTTGTATGACTTCTTACATTTGTCCACCCCAGTCCAACACCGGCATCTCCACACCATCTTTTAATAGGGAATTGGATATATTGTTGAAAGGATTTGCAGGGCTATGGAGAAATAGCAGGGTTGTGGGGCTAATTGGATAGCTCTTTCAAAGAGCCGGCACAGGCACAATGGGCTGGATGGCCTCTTTCTGTGCTGTTGTAGCGGTACCACCGGGTGTCCCTTACCTATTATACATAATTCCCTTTAACTATGTTTGTACATACAGTTTACCTGTACGGGGCGTTGCCCCTTTAAGGACGCGAGCCAGCCCAACTTGGCCTTCCGCTCCCGCGACAGCTGCCGGCCCGGTTCGGCCTCCCGCTCCCACGATGGCTGTCGGCCTGTTTCGGCCTCTCGCTCCCGCGACGGCCACTGGCCCGGTTCGTTTCTCCCGCTCCCGACTTTGGCCGCAACGGCCAGCTGCAGTGCCGGGTGCCGGGTAAATGCGCTGACATCATCGCACACATCACGTGACTGCCCTAAGAGCAGGCAAACGCGGTGACATCACGACACAAGTCACGTGACGCCCCAAGCGTGGGAAACGCGAGCAACGCGATGACGTCACAATGCAAACGCGATGACGTCATCGCACAAACCTCCGGACTGCCTAGTCAGTCCTCATGGTGTCTCCGTCCAGATAAGTCCTACTGCATGGCTCTCCTGTACCGAACTCGGCAACCTGCTTGTATTCATCTGTTCCTGCATTAAAGAACTATTTGATTGTTTCTCCTGAAGTCGAACTCAATTATTAAGTAGGAGTTCGTCCAATACCTACATAGGTGAACCTGAATACCTACAATTGGTGACCCCATCTCTGTGAACGTTTTTCACGGAGGAAGCGCACAGCCTGAACCCTGTCTCTGTGCACGTTTTCACAGAAGAAAGGCACGACGAACAACAACTGACAAACAACAATCGACGAACACCAATTCCTACAATTGGTGACCAACGACATGAGGATGGGAGCTCATCAATACCTACATTGGTGACCCCATTTTTCGTGAACGTTTTTCACGAAAGCAGCACAGCCGGACCCCGATTTTTCGTGAACGTCTTTCATGAAAGAAGCACGCCTGGAAGCTACAGCCGTTTCGCTCAGCTACCGCAACACTGGGAGCAACAGCCGCCCTCATGCTTTATCCTGGTAGAAGCCCCGTTCGCCTTGTGCAACATCGATACGGCGCAGACCACGTATCTGGATACGGTCTCTGTTTTCGACAGCTCTACCGACTTTCGGTGCGTCAGCCTCTTCAACAACTCCACGGCAGAACAGCAAGTATAACACCCTCACAGCGCGGGTATAGCACGTTTACGGGCTCACAGGATCAGAGCGCACCCCGGCGGAGCGGACACGAGGACTCAGTCCTCGCGATCCACGAGGATTCACCCCTCGCAACCCACGAGGACTCACCCCTTGCAACCCATGAGGACTCGCCCCTCGCAAACCATGAGGACCCATCCCTCGTGAAACACGAAGACTCATTCCCTGCCGATGACACACCAGCCCGTCAGCCTGCTGGTTGTGTTTTCTACCACTCTTTTCAGCGCGAAAGCGAAGCGCTGCCGCCCTCCCGGCAGTTTTCAACTTAAATCAACAACAACTCAAAGCATTGCCGCCCTTGCTACAGTTTTCCCCTCGACAAAAGCAACCATCTACTGACGCTGCGACCATCGACGACAGGTCCAACGGGCATTCCGCGGCCGAGATCGGCTATGCGAAAGTTGCTGTCTTCACCGATCACTGATCAATGCAGCAACAGTTCACTCTTTTTTGTGTTACCGTTTTAGCACTACGGCATGCACCGTACTGTGCATTCCAGACTGCCGAAGAGTTCGCTCACCTGTCGGCGAGTTGACGGAGCTCACCCGCCGAGTCCTCCTGGATCGCCCGTTCGGCGTTCCTACAGATTTCGTCAGACTGGGGACTTTTTCCAACAACAACAGAGCCGTGGTCCGCATATGCCCAACCTGCCAGTCAGCTGTTTCGCCCCGGCACCCGCTTCGAACCACAGGCTGCAGAGGTCACACGTCGCCACGGTCTTTCGCATGGCTGAATGCGTTTTGTTCGCCATGACACCACGATCCTTCGCATGGCTGGATAGGTTATATCCGCCACGACGCACACAAGGATCCGTTCATGACCAACACCTTTCGACCTCGCCCGCCAAGTCCGGACAGCACGGCCGCCGGGACCTTAGGACATCCATCGTTGTTACGGCAGGCCAAGCACGATCGCCCACCAGCCCCCCAGCAGTCTCCGTCTCGAGACTGCAGGAGTCGTTCGGGCAGGTGTAAGATTCGCAATTTTCAGCAAAAATCACGCAAGAAAACTGGATAAAATTAAGACTGTTTATTGACCAAAGTAAGCTTGCACAGAAAAACCTTTGATAAAAGGGCATACAAAATGGCCGCCAGGCCCCGTGATCAGTTTATGAACCATTTTATTTCTGTTACTGCAAGCCAGACAGGCTTGTGGATTGAAGACAGTGAGCCCACGAAAGCCAATCTCTGGGAACCGAAACTCAGAGCAACAGCATACATATTCAATGGATTATAAGTACAGGATGGGGCCCATCAAGATATGGGCGGACAATGTAAAAACACTTATACCCATTTATCGTACAAAGGAAAAACCGATTAGCAGCCATCAAGGAAAATGTCCGGACCGATCAATATGCGAACCGAGCCACGGTGACAATGCAAAAGACATTGAAAGACATTATCGGCCAGGAAGGCCAGTTTAAGTTATCACCGGCTCCGTTACAAGACAAAGCGCCCCTGCAGAGATTTCTGCCCGCCAAAATTAATACAAAGACAGGACTATGATTTGGCGGGAGATAAGACTGTCCCAAAAGAGTATAACTATGGATTGAAAGTCCATCTAAAAAACTTCGGACTCCGGGTTACTTGAACAACTTCTTCTTCACTGCCACGGCTTTCTTGTTGGGCGACTTCAGGCTTCCATTTTCTTCAAGAACTTTCTTCTACGAGGAACGAACGAAGGGCGGACGGTGCCCGGATCGGCGCCTCTTCCACTTCGGCAGATCGATGAAAACGTTTTCGTCTTTTTAAAGACGGACGGTTTCGGTAAAAGGACAACGTGGTCGGTGTTCAGCCAAACAAGGCTCGGCCACGACGAGAAGACGACGAGGGTGGCCCGGGTACTGGGGTCGGGAGATCATCGACGACCCAGGCCGACGGAGAAGAAACCCTCTGGAGAACCGGCGATCGATGCCACAAGATTCTCCCAAGTGCATAGCCTGCATCTGGGTCTGCTCCATGAACCCAAATTGACTTGGTGGATCTCAACCTTAACGAGCGCTCATCGAGGCTGGGTCTACCCCACCGCCTCGAGGGAGGAGAGAATATCGACTGCGCCAGAAGTTTCCAAATCCACGTGACGACGGAAAGCGGTGCCAAAAAGGCTGCGAACCCCCCTTTCTCGCGATTTCGAGAGTGGTGAGCATGATCCCAAGTTCCCCAGGTCGAAACTTAGTTTAGGTATAGGGGAGGGAGTTAAGGGAAATCATAATGTGTTTCCCCTTTTTCGATGTGCCGTGTGTTCCCCATTTCCATAGAGTCAAGTTCATAAATTTGTGCATGATTGTAGTAACTTTAATCTGTGCCTATGATATGTATTTTGTAATGCTTCAAACTGTTTAAAAATAAAAGCATCCATTTCGTGCTATTCAACCTGGTCTATTGAGTTCTTTCTCTGCACTACTGTTCTCTGCACCTAAGTCCAAGGTCTAGAACCGTAGGGGGGAGTGGGTCGAACCACTCAAGGGTAATTATTGCACGAAGCCTGGCAGGAGACCAGAAAGAGCAAGAGAAACCCCCTACAGAAATGGCGACCGCGGCAGGACCTTGGCAGCAGGAAAGTAGTGTGTTAGATCAAGATCTGAATAGACGAAATGTGATGGATGAAAGAATAGCAGATTATGTTTTCGGAAAAGTCAACCTCACAAAACAATGGATATCTGATCTACTAAGGGATAGGCGCCCGCTAGACGCAGCCATCAAGTGGACAGCGGGTAGAGAGCATAAGAAATCTGTAGAAAAGGCGGTCTGGCTGATGTGCTACAAGAAGCAAGTCCAGCTTTTGGACCAGGTAGTTGCAGCACAGACAGTCCAGATCAACGGCTTGCTTAAAGGCGTGGAGGAAAAGGTTGCGGGAGGTCAAAAACTGATTGAATCGCTTGACGCGCTGAACCAGGAACGCCGCTCTGTAATTCGCTGCCACGAAACCCGGGTAGAATATTTAAAATGTCAGGTCGTGGAGGCCAAGGCCAGTGAAGGTAGAATGAGAGAGAGGTGTTCCCGTCTAGCCAAACAAGTAGATGCCCAAGAGGAAAAGCTCCTGGGAGCCAGGGCAGCATATAAAATGGCCATGGAGGATAGATCTGAGAACACCGACCACAGCACTTGCCGCCGGGAGCTAGAGGACCTGAGAAAGGCCCTAGCGAAGGCAAACGGGTTGGTGTGTCTCATAAATCCACCAGCGAGTCAGCTGTTGCTAGCCAAGGAATCCAAAAGACCGATTCCACAAGAGGCAGTTGGGGTACCAACCCCCGAACCTTCTGCGCCTCCTGCCTATGAGGAGTCTTGGACTCCGGGACAGGAGACGGAGACGGTAGAGGAAAAGAGCCCTGAGGTAGAGCAACCCCAGACAGTAGAGTCGGGGTCGGCGCCAATGTGTCCAACGAGACACCGGAGGATCGGTCCAAATGAAGAAAATGGCGATGACGGACCCCTTGAGAGTCAGATCATAATGCCTCATAGCGCACGACAGCTAAGAGAGATGATAAGTCACATCCCAAAACTCTCCGAGTCAGGAGATCCCTCCGTGCATTTCAGGGACGTGGAGCAGACCGCAGCAGTCAATGACTGCGACGGGGTTGAACAGTCTAAAATGCTGCTGTTCTCCCTGGACGGTTCGCTCCTCCAGTGTCTCCCTGACGAGAGCAAGAGAGGGCACAGGGACTATGAGTTGCTACGGGATGAGATTCTGGAGATCATGGGAGAGGGGGACGGAACTCCGTTCCTCCGTTTAGAAAAGACAGTGCAGCTAGAGGGAGAACCCCCACGGGTTTTCGCCGACAGGTTGTGGCCAGTGTATCGGCGCAGCTGCCCGGGCGGGCCGGCCCGGGCCGGGCTGGATGGCGAACAAAGGGCTCACTGGCTTCGGTGCCTGGTAGCAGGTTGCCTGCCAGTAGTGAAGGAACAGGCCAAAGCATGGTTTGACCCCACTAACGCCCGCTCCACGGAGGAAGTAGTACTAGATCAGCTCACGATCAGTTATAGAAACAACAAGGGCAAGAAAACGCCTGTTGTGAAAGGAAAGGTGCATGAGGTGAGACCCGCAGCCTCTGCTAAAAAGGAATGGCGTCAGGAGGGAAATCGCCATCCCCAAGCAAATAGCAGTTGTTACGGGTGTGGGAAGGAGGGTCATTGGCGCAAGGACTGTAGGAATCCTTGGAAGGATAAGAGGGAGAGAGAGTTCGCCGCAGCCCAAGATCGAGCCCAAGCCCGAGTCGCCAATGGCCCGAGAGTTTCCCCAACACCAGCACAACCACAAGTGCAGGCCGCTGCCCCAACACCAGTCCAGAACCCAACCGTAGCTTTTGCCCCGAATGAAGGGGGTGGTGCGGTTGTGGACCCCGCTGCGATCGAGTCAGTCTTGGAGACTATGCGGTCTCTGATGACCTGGCAGGGGAAGGTAGCGGTTGCTAACAGCCCTATCGCCCCCGAGACCCCAGCCGAAACACCTAAATGACTGACGCCCGCGCAGCCCATCTACTTGTGTCCGCTCCGCTATGACGCTTGGAGAAGACCTGTGGTGGAGATGGAGGTGGAGAAACAAAGGGGTAGTTACCTGTTGGATACGGGAGCTTCGTGTACCTTGATCCACACGGACAAACCTTTTGCCTCACCTCTGTCCGCCCAGGCTCCATATTTAGTAGCGGGTTTCACGGGTAGAGCACAGGCTGGCGCGCACTCCCTCCCGCTCTCCATTCAGTTGGGAGCGCTCCACACCACATGGACGTGCATCCTATTGAAGTGGAAAGAGGGGGGGGGGAAAGGCATCCTCGGGGCTGATTTCTTGGTGGAACACGGGATCCTCGTGGACCTGAGAAATCACTGTCTCTGGGGAGCCGAGGGCGGTTTAGGTAAGGTAGTCGTAATCCCGGGGAAGGAAGAAAAGGGGGCCCTGTGCACTATGAAGCCATCAGGAGGTTACGATCTCGAGCTCATGATAACAAACGTCCCAACGGACTTGCAGGCGCGTGTGTCAGAAAATCTGACCGCGTTCGCCACCCACAAGCACGACTGCGGGAGAGTCACTGGGTTCGAAGTCAGCGTAGACGGGGACCCCATGATCCGACCCCAAAAGCAGTATAATTTCCCCAAGGAGGCAGAACCCGACATGGAGACAGCAATATCTTCATTGGTACAGCAGGGCGTATTGAGGACGATAGCCACCCACGTGAACTCCCCATTATGGCCGGTAAAGAAACCGGACAATTCGTGGAGAGCCACGGTGGACTATAGAGTCCTCAATAGTAATATCGCAGCCTGCGCGCCCACGGTAGCAGCAGTTGCAGACTTAATAGGGAGTATTCCAGCATCGGCGACCACATTCACGGTGCTGGACATCTCGAACGGTTTTTGGTCCATTCCGCTGCGGCGGGAGGACCAGTACAAGTTTGCCTTTACTTTCAAAGGGCAACAGTACACCTGGAACTGCTTACCACAGGGTTTTCACAACAGCCCCAGCATTTTCCATCAGTGTATGGCGGGGAGTTTGAAAGAGTTCAGCCAGCCCAACCAGATAGTGCAGTATGTGGACGACTTACTCCTGTTCACAGATACAAGGGAGCAGCACGGCCCACTGTTAGCCGAATTGTTGGAACTGTTAGAAAGGAAGGGTTTCAAAGTAAACCCAAAGAAAGCGCAGATCGGCCAGCAGGAAGTTAAATTCCTGGGTCTGGCCATCCGCGCTGGGGAAAGAGCCATAGATAAGGCCAGACGGGAATCTATACAAGATCTGCCGATTCCCAACACAGTAACGGGTGTAAGGTCCTTTTTGGGATTGACCGGGTACTGCAGAGATTTCATCGAGGACTATGCTGCCACAGCGGCCCCGCTACTTCGACTCTTACACAAGGGAGTCGAGTGGTCTTGGGACGAGGGGTGCCAGGCAGCATTCGAGAAGTTGAAAAGAGATCTGCAGACCGCGCCAGCCCTAGGGGCCATAGATGGGGGAGAGGAGTTCTTTCTGGAGGTAGCCGCTAGTGGGGACAGCCTGAGCGCAGTACTGCTCCAAGAGCGGCACGGCAAGCTAAGACCAGTAGTTTATTCCTCCAGGGTGCTCACGGATGTGGAGAGGAGTTTCTCCAATTGCGAACGGCATCTCCTGGCCACGCATTGGGCTGTGAACAGATCAGTGATCTTCACAGGGACCTCTCCCATTACGCTCCTCACCCATCACACCCCCACGAAGATGCTTCTGGACGGGAGGATTAAGGATGGGACCGTATGCAGCGCTCGGATTGCGCGCTGGACCCTCCTCCTTTCCCAGATGGATCTCAAAGTTAAAGGCCTCTGCGCGCCAAGGCTCGCAGCCAATATGGCATATCCCGGGACAGCCCATCAATGTTCCGTAGAAGGGGTATGGGAAGTTAACATAGGTTTACGGGCCGGGATACATCCCACGGGCCGCGAGATCTACGTAGACGGTTCTAGCACTGTAGCTGACGGCAAGCGACTCACAGGGTGTGGAGTTTATGACCCTGCGGCAAACATTGCCCTGGCAATTAAGCTCCCCAGCACTATGAGCGCGCAGCAGGCTGAACTGTCCGCGGTGGCGTACGTGGTTACCCACCCCGAGATTTTCCCAACCCCATACACGATTTGCTCAGACAGCATGTTCACGTGCAATTCGTGTACGGAGTACCTCGCCATCTGGTCCCGACGCGGGTACACCTCCGCGGACGGGCGGCCTTTAACAGTTAAGCCCTTGCTGGAGAAGATCCTAGCAGCTGTGGGGGAGAAAGGAGAGGTGTTCATCCATAAGGTGAAGGCTCACTCCATTACAGAACCCCGCAGTCAGGGCAACCAGCAGGCGGATGCGCTAGCCAGGGAGGGTGCCCGCAGCGGCATTCTCTGGGACCCATACGAACCCGGACCCGTGGCGGCGATCCAAGGCAGGGAGGGAATTCCCGGGAACACAGGGGTGACACCGCCCCCAGACCTAAAGACCGTCCAAACCCTGGATCCCGCCCTAAAAGCAGTCCTAAAAGCCATCACAGAGGGCAAACAGGTAGAAGGTCCGTACAGTACGGCAGCCCTCACAGTCAAGGAAGGTATGCTGTTCCGAAAGGAGCAGTGGGTTGTGCCGCAGCAGCACCGAAGGGAATTCCTGCAATTGGCCCACGAGGGTCCAGGAGCGGGACACCCCGGACCTGAGGTCACCTGGCAACGGGTGGAACAGGCGGGATGGTGGCCGGGACTTCGGGACGATGTCCGCGAGTTCTGCGCAAGCTGTCTTGTGTGTGCTGCTAACAACCCAGACCCCCACAAAAGGAAGGTGCCCATGGGGCACATCAGGAGGGTAGAGGGACCATGGCAGTCGATTCAGGTCGACTACATAGGGCCCCTGCCCGCCGCCCAGGGAGGCTATAAGTACTGCCTTGTCCTGGTAGATGTGTTCACCAAATGGGTAGAAGCCTTCCCGTGCAGAACAGCTACGGCACTGGGTACTGCTAAGATCTTGATTCGGGAAGTGTTCTCACGGTGGGGACTCCCCCGTTTTGTAGAGTCCGACCAAGGGAGTCAGTTCACCGGTCAAGTAATGCAGAACGCCCTCAGGCTCTTGGGCATTGAGGGAAAGTGGCACGTAGCATACAATCCCCAGTCATCCGGGATTGTTGAGCGTATGAATCGGACCCTCAAGGAAAAGCTGAGGAAAGAGACAATGGGCTCGCCCCAGAAATGGGCGGAGGTCCTGCCTTTAGTCCTCATGGGGATCCGAGCCAGCCAGTCCAAAAGCACGGGGTATTCCCCGCACGAGTTAATGACTGGAAGGATCATGCGAACACCCACCCATGTGCTAGCCCCGGTGCTCACTGAGGGCCAGCTCCGAGAGGTGAAACGGGACAAATTCGCCCAAACCCTCTTGGAGCGCCTGAGACAGATTTATGGGCAGGCGGCTGGGAACATGGGAAGACAGCACCAGGGAAATAAACTGTTGTTGGAACCTCGGAAACAACAAGAGTGGGTAGTCGGGGACCAGGTCATGGTCCGAAACTACGCCAGGGTAGGGAGTTTTGAACCACTGTACATGGGGCCATACAGCATTGTAGACAAAGCCAGCCCCATGGTTTATGCAGTGAAGACGCCCCGACGTACCAAATGGTTTCACATCAACCAGTGTAAACTGTTTCAACCGGGTACACCAGGGCCACCAAAGGGGACCAGGTCTGAGAACAAAGATCCTCAGCCTGTAACAGAGTCACAGACCACACAGGCTGGAGCAGTAGCCTGCGTGAAGGGAGAGGCCATCCCATTGGAGTGGGAGGTCTCATCTTTTGAATGGGATTTAGGCAGGGGAGAGCCCGAACAGCTCAACCTCGCTTTAGACCCAATCACGGAGGAGGAAGAGTCAGAGGACGGCAGTCCCGCCCTCGACTCAAGCTTGGGGGAGGTAGGGAGTGGGGGTGAAGACTCGTTACCTGTAGGGACAGGTGAGGTGGAGTCGGAAGCCACAGATCCCGACCCCGGGGGGGCGGAGCCTGAGGAAGGGGAGCTGGAGCCGGCAGCTGTGGAGGAACCACAGGCTGTGACGGTAACAGTCACGACCCCAGGTCCATCGGCCCCGGGAGCCCAACCCAAAGCAGCCCCTCGTAGGTCAGCTCGAGCGCCCCAGCCCAGAAAATTTTGGCCAGATTCTCCCCATCCTCCCCAACCACGGTTTAAAGCAGCCCCAGGAAGACATGATCCCCGTTCAGCAGCGACAGGCTGCGGGGGATCAAGGCCAAAGATCAATGCAGCCCCACCGCAGGGTGTGGCACACGACAGACCTCACAGGGATTCAGAAAGCCGCCCCACGGAGGGCGGCGCTGTACATAAGTTAAGATAGGTAATTATGGTCATAGTTTAAGGAATGTAAAGTATATGGTGTTAAGAGTACAATTTTGAAGTCTGCCCGGTATGTGTGTTTGTTAGGGAGCGGGGTCCAGGAACCCGCGCGTCCAATTAATTTAGGCCAGCACCTATCGGGAGCCCGGCTACATCATTTTGTTGGTTACAGAAACCTGGGATACGATGGAAAGGATTGTCGTCGCGTTCATGGCGATCGGGTGCGGGTGGGCCTACCGAGGCCGCACCAAGGACGTCATCATTTTCGGGTGCTCCGGGGACACGGCCCCCATCGCAACGGATGGGACGGGGGAGCGAGAGGTAGAGGAAACCGCCACCTACTTCCACCAAGGGAGATGGCCAGGTTGGCTGGGAACGAATTCTACGGAATATTCCAGCAATTTCGGTTTTGCCTACCAAGAGACTTCATTAACGTGCCCTCGAGTGAGGATCCTAGCGCCCAGAGTCAGCGTCACCGTGGGAAAGAGGATTTGTCTGGTGTGCAATGGGAACGTACCACCAAGGCGATGGTGGTGGCTACGAAAGCTGGGAAAGGACATGAGAAACTCTACGGTCGAGTGGGAGCGACTGGGTAATAATACCCATCGGACTATTACGGGAACTCACGGACAATTACGTGTGTGTTGGGACAAATGGTGGGAACCGGATGAGGGAATATATGTCTGTATGTGGGGTTCGAGACGCGTCTGCCCCAAGGGCGTGTCCATCTTCTTCCAGAGGCAGTGGCAGGATGAAGGGAAGGGGATGAGATGGGATGTTAGCACTCGAGCGTGCGGAGCCCCATACTCCCCTATTCCGGTGAACGCCACTGAACTCATCACCCGCCCACGCAAGCCCCTGCCCACGCTTCCGGTAGCACTAGCCCAGAAAGGAGGGTGCCCAACCACCACCAGGGGACCCGGGAACGGTTTAGTATTGGTACCCACCGGTCAGGTGCTGTACCAAGGGGTACACTACGCGGTGGCCTCAGTGATTTTAAATCTCACTGAGGTAAGATTGCCGGAGTGGTGTCCCAAAGAAACGGAACAATTATACCAGGTCCTGTTAACCAGTATGTTTAGACAATTTTCCGAATTTGATTTTGCCGACATCGACAGAGACAAATTATACACCACACCGCCAGAAGTTTTGGATCGAGTCGGGAGGCAAAGAAGGGGTACTGTAAATGACATATTCACTGCTTTTAATACCGGGACATCTGTTGTCAACGCTCTAGATAACGTGGAACTGCAGACACAGATCAACGGTTTAAAAGCCCAGTTAAGGAACATATTGACAGACGAAAACAAGGTCGTGGGTTCTGAGTTGCATGAGGACCAGGCCATGACACTACACTTTAAGGACATAATTGCTGAGCTGGAGAAACACGCGAGAACGGTAAATGCACTCATTAAGGAGGATCGGAATGCGTCCGATCAAGCTGCGCAAAACGAGGCCTGTGTGCTGTACGGGGCGTGGTTATTGGGCGAGGGCCGCAGTAATCTTGAGGATTTAAAACAGGGTTTGGTCCCGTCCTGGATCAGCAACAAGCACTTGCAAGCGCTCCACCCTTTTGAGAATGCATTAAGCCCGTGCCAGCTCAGACTAGCCGCAGAAGCATACCCAGTTCCAGTGGACTGCGGACATTCGAATCACACTATTATGGGAATAGTAGTAAGAATGCCGGTGTTGGGTCCCGCAGCAAAGCCCGCCCCGGTATACAGAGTAGAGAACATTGGAGTCATTCAGGGGGGCGCACACATTCGTTACGCAGTGGTCCCGCCTTACGTCATCAGATGGGAGCGTACGATGACAGGCACCGACCTCTCGGGATGTCGGAGCCGGGGAGCACACATCATCCTGTGTCCCCAGCACTTGAATGCCTTTTTGAAACCACAGTGCGGGTTCAGAACCGCTAGCGCGAAGCCGGTGAATTGCACCATGGAGGCAATGGCAGAGGACCATGTGCCCCCACAGGTAGCATATATCGGGGGTGGGACATACTGCGTCACCACTGCAGCGCCTCAGTACCGATATGGACAACACGAGTGGTGTTCGGTCGGTGATAGCAGTTTCTGTTTCAAACGCAGGGCCGAGGTTCAAGTGGCACAACAACGAATTGTTCCCATTCCTGCGCCCTCCACTGTACACATCACTATCAAAGAGAATTTCACATACTTACAACGATTTGTCGCGCATTTTGGTTATGTCATTCCCCCTCTTCCCGAACACCTCACCAAGGTTTTAAAAGCCGTTATAGTTTCGCAGAAACATTTCTATACACTGGAGCAGAAGACTTTAGAGATAGGAAAAGACATATTGGATATAACCATCCCACCATGGTGGGACTTGTTCACCAACATAGAGGTCCCCGCCTGGATTAGAATAGCATCCCATATCCTAGTAGTATGTCAGGTTTTGATTGTGATATTTTTGCTCTTCGTGCATTGCAAAAGAGGCAAACGCCTCCAGAGGCACGAGAACACAGGAGAATGGAGAGAACGCTATGTGCAGATGGGGGAAGCAGATACCCCACTCTAAGCTGCTAGTATAAGATTAAGCGTCCCTCCATTTAAAAAAAATTTTTTGATTGTTTTGGGTTATAAGGAAATAAGTATTGTCATGTTATTAGTTGTTCTTAAGTTTTTTTGGATTAATAAAAGATGCATGCAGATGGCGCAAAAGGGTATCAACCCCTGCCCATCTGACAGGTGAAGGTGTTATAGTTTAAGATTTGCTGTCTATGATTCCAAATGTGCATGAGGTAATTTTCATTTTTCTCCGGAAATGGGAACTGCATGTGTCGTGAGGGGCATAGATAGTTAAGTGCCAGGAATGTTTGGATGTGGGGAATCAGGGAAAATTTGCTCATCAAGGATTATTGATACTTTAAGCAAGCTATCAGTATCACAGGGGGGCCTGTAAGATTCGCAATTTTCAGCAAAAATCACGCAAGAAAACTGGATAAAATTAAGACTGTTTATTGACCAAAGTAAGCTTGCACAGAAAAACCTTTGATAAAAGGGCATACAAAATGGCCGCCAGGCCCCGTGATCAGTTTATGAACCATTTTATTTCTGTTACTGCAAGCCAGACAGGCTTGTGGATTGAAGACAGTGAGCCCACGAAAGCCAATCTCTGGGAACCGAAACTCAGAGCAACAGCATACATATTCAATGGATTATAAGTACAGGATGGGGCCCATCAAGATATGGGCGGACAATGTAAAAACACTTATACCCATTTATCATACAAAGGAAAAACCGATTAGCAGCCATCAAGGAAAATGTCCGGACCGATCAATATGCGAACCGAGCCACGGTGACAATGCAAAAGACATTGAAAGACATTATCGGCCAGGAAGGCCAGTTTAAGTTATCACCGGCTCCGTTACAAGACAAAGCGCCCCTGCAGAGATTTCTGCCCGCCAAAATTAATACAAAGACAGGACTATGATTTGGCGGGAGATAAGACTGTCCCAAAAGAGTATAACTATGGATTGAAAGTCCATCTAAAAAACTTCGGACTCCGGGTTACTTGAACAACTTCTTCTTCACTGCCACGGCTTTCTTGTTGGGCGACTTCAGGCTTCCATTTTCTTCAAGAACTTTCTTCTACGAGGAACGAACGAAGGGCGGACGGTGCCCGGATCGGCGCCTCTTCCACTTCGGCAGATCGATGAAAACGTTTTCGTCTTTTTAAAGACGGACGGTTTCGGTAAAAGGACAACGTGGTCGGTGTTCAGCCAAACAAGGCTCGGCCACGACGAGAAGACGACGAGGGTGGCCCGGGTACTGGGGTCGGGAGATCATCGACGACCCAGGCCGACGGAGAAGAAACCCTCTGGAGAACCGGCGATCGATGCCACAAGATTCTCCCAAGTGCATAGCCTGCATCTGGGTCTGCTCCATGAACCCAAATTGACTTGGTGGATCTCAACCTTAACGAGCGCTCATCGAGGCTGGGTCTACCCCACCGCCTCGAGGGAGGAGAGAATATCGACTGCGCCAGAAGTTTCCAAATCCACGTGACGACGGAAAGCGGTGCCAAAAAGGCTGCGAACCCCCCTTTCTCGCGATTTCGAGAGTGGTGAGCATGATCCCAAGTTCCCCAGGTCGAAACTTAGTTTAGGTATAGGGGAGGGAGTTAAGGGAAATCGTAATGTGTTTCCCCTTTTTCGATGTGCCGTGTGTTCCCCATTTCCATAGAGTCAAGTTCATAAATTTGTGCATGATTGTAGTAACTTTAATCTGTGCCTATGATATGTATTTTGTAATGCTTCAAACTGTTTAAAAATAAAAGCATCCATTTCGTGCTATTCAACCTGGTCTATTGAGTTCTTTCTCTGCACTACTGTTCTCTGCACCTAAGTCCAAGGTCTAGAACCGTAGGGGGGAGTGGGTCGAACCACTCAAGGGTAATTATTGCACGAAGCCTGGCAGGAGACCAGAAAGAGCAAGAGAAACCCCCTACACAGGCTCGTCAGACTACCTCATCTTTTGTCGTTCATTAAAGCGAATTCTGGGGGGGCACAAGTAGCGGTACCACCGGGTGTCCCTTACCTATTATACATAATTCCCTTTAACTATGTTTGTACATACAGTTTACCTGTACGGGGCATTGCCCCTTTAAGGACGCGAGCCGGCCCAGCTCGGCATTCCGCTCCCGCGACGGCCGCTGGCCAGTTTCGGCCTCTCTCTCCCGCGACGGCCGCTGGCCCGGTTCGGTCTCCCGCTCCCAACTTCGGCCGCAACGGCCAGCTGCAGTGCCGGGTGCCGGGTAAACACGCTGACATCATCGCGCACATCACGTGACCACCCTAAGCGCGGGCAAACGCGATGACGTCACAACGCAAGTCACGTGACACCTCAAGCGCGGGAAACGCGAGCAACGCGATGACGTCATGATGCAAACGCGATGACGTCATCGTACAAACCTCCGGACTGCCTAGTCAGTCCTCGTGGCGTCTCCATCCGGATAAGACCTACTGCATGGCTCTCCTGTACCGATCTCGGCAACCTGCTTGTATTCATCTGTTCCTGCATTAAAGAACTATTTGATTGTTTCTCCTGAGGTCGAACTCAATTATTAAGTAGGAGTTTGTCCAATACCTACATAGGTGAACCCGAATACCTACACTGTATGATTCTATGACTCTATGTGTTAATGCATTTGTTTTTATGCAATTTCAACACTTAGGGTTTCTTTTTTACCATTGTTTTGTCATTTGACATTTAGTTAGAAAAGAGCTGCTCCATCTTAAGACATGAAACCATTGCCACCTCTCTCAGACTACAGTATAGTGTAACAGTATTGCTCAGATGAGATTGCAAGGCAAGATTACTGTTGGGAGTGAAAAACTGCTGCACCAATGTTCAATCTATCATATATTTTAATCATTCGGGAACACAGACTGCTCATTTTAGTTGTTTTGGAGATTAAACATATTTCAAATTTAAGAATAATTTTGGACACTTAATTGTGCCATGACATGGAATTACATAGAATTTACAGCACAGAAACAGGCCATTCGGCCCAACTGGTCTATGCCGGTATTTAAGCTTCACAGAAGCCGCCTCCCACCCTACTTCCTCTCACTCTATCCGCAGATCCTTCTATTCCTTTCTCCCTTATGTATTTATCTAGCTTCCCCTTAAATGCATCTATAACATTCACCTCAACCACTCCATGCAGTAACAAGTTTCACATTTTAACCAGTCCCTGGATAAAGATGTTTCTCTTGTATTTTTTATTTGATTTATTACTGACGATCTTATATTTACAATCCCGGAGCCACATCAATCTCGTTTGCATGCATGTGTACTATTAAAGATAAGGGATAGTAGTTTTGGGACAGGAGCAACTACATTTTGGAAGTGTGTAGAGAAGATTATCCATGGGCAGGATGGGTACGGTAGCATAGTGGTTATGTTACTGGGCTAATAATCCAGTAATAAGATGTGAGTTCAAATCCCACAGCAATTAATTAAATTTAAAACATCTGGAATAAAAATCTGGTATCTCAGTAATCGTGACAATGAAACTATCGGATTGTTGTAAAAACCCATCTGATTCACTAATGTCCTTTAGGGAAGGAAATCTGCCAGCCTTTCCTGGTCTGGCCTATAGGTGACTCCAGTAATGTGATTGACTCTTAACTGCCCTCTGCGGTTCAAGAAGATGGCTCACCACTACCTTCTCAAGGGCAATTCGGGATGCCCACATCCCATGAATGAATTTAAAAAAGCAATATCTTACAGCACAAATGTCCTATTTTCCAAATTGTTATTTCCTCAATTAATCCAACAAAGACTACTAAATATAAACAACACGTCAACCAGCAGAGGATCATTCATGGATTCTTCTGGTGATGCACAAGAGATGGCATTAGAGCTTTAAATGCTTTGTGACCATTTTTAAATTACTTGGCGGAGGATTGTAGGATGACCTTTCAAATTAAATCTAATTGAAACTCTAAGGGCTAGATTTTCAGTATAGACAGTTTTGGGGCGCTAACCTTAGCGCCCGCCCGAAGTTAGCGCCCGCCCCAAAGTAGCGCCCCGTTGCCGGAAATTCAGTGGCTTCGCCCTAAGAGGTTGGTGGAGCGCTAAAAGAGGCGTTCCACTACTATCTTTAGGCGCTAAGCCGGCGGTGCAGAGCGCTGCGCCCGAGCTCGGGCGCATCGCACGGCAGACACTCTGGTGCCAGTGAGCTCTTAAAGGGGAAGGGTGCATGTGTTTTTTGCAAAGGCAGAGTCTGGGGGGGGGAAAAGATGATGATGATGATGATGATGATGAGGAGGAGGAGGAGGAGGAGGAGGAGGAGGAGGAGGAGGAGGAGGAGGAGTCCGGAAACATAAATACACCGTTCACAACCACACACTTGATCCTTCCACACAACACATGCAGAGTGCCGTATATGGTGCAGGAGGAGTGCCCTTTAATTTGCGCTCCCCAGGGTGTGGTGCGTTCCATTTTACAAACGCACTGGACGCCAGCCGCACAATCGGGCGGTCCGACTGAAGTTTGGATTCGGGGCGGCCAAAGGGCGTTGCACGAGGATGTGACGTCATTTTCTGCGCGCGCATCCGGGCGGCCGCTAAACTTTGCGCCGGCGCTAACGGGCAACTTAATTTGGGGCGGGGCGCAAACTGCGCTGCGCCCAGGCGCTACACGCATAGCGCCCGAAAATCACTTCTCTTAAGGCGCTAACTGCTGGCGCAAGCAACTGAAAATCTAGCCCCAAGGGTTTAAAAGAGCAGATGCCAATTTTTGCTCATGCTCCTAAAATTGCTACAGGGAGTGAACTGGTGTAATGCATATTAATGCCCTGACCCTACATTAAGGGCTTGTTAAAGAGAAATTGGAGGGATTTCCTTGAATTCTTCAAGCTTGGGTTTCAACAGAAATTGCATTATTGATGGCTGTTTGGAGCAGATGTTAAAGCAGCAGAAGAGCTGGGAAGGTGACCTGAAACCGGGAAAGCCAGCATGTGCAATAACGTGAAAATGGAAACAAATACATATAGAAGAATTTGGAATTCTCTACCCAGAGGGCTGTGAAGGCTCAGTCATTGAGCATATTCAAGACAGAGATCGGTAGATTTTTGAATATTAAGGGAATCAAGGGATATGGCGATAATGCAGGAAAGTGGAGTTAAGGTAGAAGATCAGTCATGATCTTATTGAAATGCGGAGCAGGCTCAAAGGGCCAAATGGCCTACTCCTGCTTCTATTTCTTATGTTCTTATGTAAGAAAGAAAGACTTGCATTTATATAGCGCCTTTCAGAACCTCAGAAAGTCCCAAAGTGCTTTACAGCCAATGAAGTACAGTGAAGTCTGTAAATTATGGACACCGTAGGGACGGCATCAGCTGTCCTTTTTATTGCAGGTGTCGTTATTGTCAAAATGGTTATTGTATGTATTGTAAACATTTTCAGTAGAATGGTGTGTTCTTCACCCAGCATCCTTTGCGGCAGAGAAACCGCCCTAGACCTGGGACAGAGCTATGCCAGCATTCAATCCCGGAGATAGAGCGGCTTCTCTGCCGCTATGGATGTTGGGTAAAGAGATTCCCATTCCACAAAAGCCGTCTCTTTCACCAAACCCACTGCCGCCTCGCGCTGACCTGCGAGTCCCATGTTTTTAGTTGTAAAAGGGCTTTGTGCATTGAAGGTTGTCCATAGTTCGTCCTTTGCGAGTGTCCATAGTTTCAGAGTGCCTCTTGTATATTTTACCATGTAAATTATTTGGGTCTCTCAATAAGTGTCCGTTTTTCTGAGAGTATCCGTTTATACAGGCTTCACTGTATTTTTGAAGTGAAGTCGCTGTTGTAATGTAGTTATAGAGTGACAAGGAGAGTGCAAAACATCCCAGACTGTCCTGCTGGGAAAATGCTCCATGTGGATGCCTAAAGCATGTGTTATCATTGATGTCATGACCTTCAGCCATGTTTGTGCGATATTGCATATCTACAGGTGAGAAGGTAGAATTGAAGAGTAGCAGCATAACATTCTGTTAAAATGTGAAATTTACATTGTGGATTATTTTTAAAATGTATTCATTCATGGGATGTGGGCGTCGCTGGCAAAGCCAGCCTTCATTGCCCATCCCTAATTGCCCTTGAGAAGGTGGTGGTGAGCTGTCTTCTTGAACCGCTGCATTCCGAGTGATGCAGGTACTCCCACAATGCTGTTAGGTAGGGAGTTCCAGGATTTTGACCCAACAACGATGAAGGAACGGCGATATATTTCCAAGTCGGGATGGTGTGTGACTTGGAGGGGAACTTGCAGGTGGTGGTGTTCCCATGCATCTGCTGCCCTTGTCCTTGTAGGTGGTAGAGGTCGCGGGTTTGGGAGGTGCTGCCGAAGAAACCTTGATGAGTTACTCTGATGCCTCTTGTAGATGGTACGCACTGCAGCCATGTTGCGCCGGTGGTGGAGGGATTGAACATTTAAGGTGGTGAATGGGGTGCCAATCAAGTGGGCTTATGTGCCCAAGATCAGCATGTTACCAAAATGTACTATATTTTACTGAAGTTCAACCTTCTATTAGTATATTGTGACTTCATTTGACTTTTCCATACAATGCAGGCACTCAGTGGAAATTGAAAAGGATGCTGAGCATTAGGCATGTTAATGGTTTCTTATGACCAAAAGGGCCGTTAATCAGAGGAGATAGATTTAATTGGCAAAAGAACCAGAGGCGACATGAGTACAAAAAAAATTACGTAGCGAATTGTTATGATCTGGAATGCATGGCCTGAAAGTGTGGTGAAAGCAGTTTCTGTAGTAACTTTCAAAAGGGAATTGGATAAATACTTGAAATGGTAAAATGGCTACAGGAAAAGTGCAGGGGAGTGGGGCTATTTGGAGAGCTCTTTCAAAGGGCCAGCGCAGGTACGATGGGCCGAATGGCCTCCTTCTGTGCAGTATCATCCTATCAAAAGGACTCTTTCTAAACTGATCACAGAACTTTACTACAGCTATTGGCAGTTCAGCAGCACTTGTGTGCTTTTCCATTATCTACAGTGCAAAATGTAGACAAATGTACAAATATCACGAATATGCCCCTGAGCTTCAGAGCCATTCCCAGTGAAGGATTTCTATCTAGAATGTTAACCAAGCTTTTCAATTTGTTTTTAATGCTCACGAACCTGCTCTGTGCTTCAGGCATTTTCTGCTTTTATTTCAGATTTACAGCACATGCAATTTTTCTTCTCTTTCAAACACTTTTGTTGCATTTCCGATGTATGACGAGGCATCCTACAAAGTTGCTATCCTACAAAGTAGGTTTCGTTAACAAAAATATTACTACAGTCATTTTTGCAATTAAGCCAGTATCGATGCCTCGCTCCATAGAATTTACCCAATGACCCTACAACCTCCAGCACACAAAGGTTCACTCAATCGCAGAGTGAACCAGGCACAGTAGACACATTGCTGACTAGCACACTGAAAGGATAGGGTCATTGAATTTACCCTTATGTTTCTTTTTAACAGTGGACTGACATCGGAGTTCCTGTGACCGTCCTGCACATCTCTTTATAAGGCCTAAAGTAACCTAAGTTGTGTTTTGGACCATCCATGGCCGTTGAGTATGTACAGCGGCTGCAGGTTGTGGATGCCGTTGGGTGGATCAAGGGTTGGCTCATCTGCCTTTTGGTGGAGTTTCCCACTCTGTCCCTCCTCCAGGGCCCTTACCCCAATGGTGGCATTTAACCCATTAGGGTCGCACAGACCCTCCTCCAAAGCCTTAGCCGCCTAAAACTGCTGTCCCTTTCTGGAGGTGACCGGGCTACTTAACCATCGGCGGGGACTCAGGGTTAACCAATCACAGGAAGTACGGACCACTCTCAATATGGCTGTTGAATTTTCAACAACTCATTCTACTGATGTTCCGATGCAAAACATTTTAAGGAGAATAGTGCTTTCGCCTGGCCTTTGATTTTATTTGTTTTGTTTTTCGAATTCGGCAAAAAAAATTGCAGCGTTCATTCTACAGTCACGCTTGATCTAATAAGCAAGAAGAAGGAAAGAATACAGTTCTTGAGGAAAAGAATGAGACATTTCATTACAATGCGCCTTTTTGAGCTTTCAATTTTTTTCTGTACAGAAATGGTTACAAATGACAAGGTTGGTGTATTGCACTTAATTCGAGATTTTGAATGCAGGGCCGCATTTAAATGAAATCGTGCAGCGTCGAGCCTGAGACCCAGTAGGATTGACTAGCTGGCCGGTGGGCGGGAGCGGGAATTGGCAGCAGGAGGCCGCAGCCGGAGGACACCTAGGGCTCAATTTTAGGCTTTTAGGCGTGTGGGGGGTTAAAAAAAAAAATCGCAAAACCTGGGGGTCGGCAGCACCCCCGCCTGGTTCCCACCTCCACCCCATTTTAACCTAGGTGTGTCTGATGGACCCGAATCAGTCCCGCCTGCAACTGGCGGGACTGGTCTTTAGGGCCCTTAAGCAGCACTGATTGGCCTTTATAATCCCATTTTAACAGGCGCTTGCCTGTTTAACCCTTTTTCCACGTAAAACGCGCCTGGTGGGGATCACGCCTGTGAAACCTGGCGTGATCACTGTTGGCTTGCTGACTATCAGCTGCAGATCCAAAATTAAAGAGGATATTTGATCAGTCATCATTTGCAGGTGGCAGGGCTTTGTTGTCTCAGGTCTGGGGCAACTTTTACCAGGCCTAACCACACCTGTGGAAGGTTGGAGCCTCACACACTTCTCCAGTGTGACCTCCTACGAGACCCCTCTCGCCACCCTCACTCAGTGCTTCCTCAACTGAGGCATCTACCAGAAGCATGGGAGGCCTTTTTTTCCTTCCCCTCTTGGCATTAGAGGGCCTCCAGCCCCATTCGCGAAATGACACACACCACAACTGCAGAAGTTGTCATCAGAATTTTTATGAAAAACAAACAAGTGATGGCATTTTTACAAAATACACAGCATTTCACCCAAGTGACTACCCTTGTGACTATTTGTGCTTTATTTTCCTCTTACGCGTGCTCCGACATAGTGGTTCCCCTGTGACTTCAGCAGATGTGGAGGCCCCTTGCTCACTTTCCTGCTGCTCCTGTGTCGACACCTTTGGCGGGCATCCTCTGGGGTGGCGAGCCTGTGAGGGCTCGCCAGCAGTCTGCTGCTCCTGCGGCTGTGCAGGGGTTGAGACCTCTATCTCCGTTGGGTGTGGACTCTGGCGGGGCTCTGACCGAGGGCTCTGCAGTGGCATGGAAGTGTGAGCGCTTGGAGAGGAGCCCCCACTTCCTTGAGGTCTGCCACCAACCTCTTTCTCATGGGTCAGGTCCCCCTCAGTGCCTGCAAGTGGCTTGAGAGCAGCTTGCTGCACATCAGGGGGGCCATGGGGACCATTATCTGCAATGGCAGTCCTACTCAGAAGGACTTCCATGAAGGTCTGGTTTCTCTGCTCAATAGATGCCCATCGCTCCTCAAGAGATGTCATTCTATTCTGAACACTCACCATGTTTTCCATACCCTGGCGACTAACCTCCTCCATGGCCGTAGCCCTCCTCTCCTCTACCGTAGCCAGCCTTACCACGGAGGCAGCAATCATTTCCACGTAGGTAGCCATCCTTTCCGTGTTGATGCGCCACTGACTCCACAAAGGCTCTGCTCATGTTCGCTATAAGAACATAAGAACATAAGAAATAGGAGCAGGAGTAGGCCAATCGGCCCCTCGAGCCTGCTCCGCCATTCATTAAGATCATGGCTGATCTGATCCTAACCGTCAATCTACTATCACAGAACTATCTCCTGAATCTAACAGAATTAGACACATGAAATAAGAGCAGGATCAGGCTACACGGCCCCTGGGCCCGCTCCACTGCCCACAGGGCCATGACCGATCCGAACCTAGACTCATGTCCAAATTCCTGCCCGCTCCCCATAACCCTTAATTCCCTTTACTTCTAGGAAACTGTCTATTTCTGTTTTAAATTTATGTAATGATGTAGCTTCTACAGCTTTTTGAGGCAGCATATTCCATGGACCTACCACCCTCTGAGTGAAGTAGTTCCTCCTCATCTCAGTTTTGAAAGAGCAGCCCCTTATTCTAAGACTATGCCCCCTAGTTCTAGTTTCACCCATCATCGGGAACATCCTCCCCGCATCCACCCGGTCCAACCCCTTCACAATCTTATATGTTTCAATAAGATCGCCTCTCATTCTTCTGAACTCCAATGAGTAGAGTCCCAATCTACTCAACCTCTCCTCATATGTCCATCCCCTCATCCCCGGGATTAACCGAGTGAACCTTCTTTCTACTGACTCGAGAGCAAGTATGTCTTTTCTTAAGTATGGACACCAAAACTGTATGCAGTATTCCAGGTGCGGTCTCACCAATACCTTGTACAACTGAAGCAATACCTCCCTATTTTTATATTCTATCCCCCTAGCAATGAAAGCCAACATTCCATTGGCCTTCTTAATCACTTGCTGCACCTGCATACTAACCTTTTGAGTTTCGTGCACCAGGACCCCCAGATCCCTTTGTACTTCAGTACTTTCCAGTTTCTTGCCATTAAGATAATAACTTGCTCTACGATTTTTCCTGCCAAAGTGCATAACCTCACACTTTCCAGTATTGTATTCCATCTGCCAAATCTCTGCCCATTTACTTAGCCTGTCTATGTCCCCTTGCAGGTTTTTTATGTCCTCCTCACTCACTACTTTCCATCCCATCTTAGTATCATCTGCAAACTTTGATATGTTACACTCGGTCCCCTCCTCCAAATCGTTAATATAGATTGTAAAGAGTTGGGGACCCAGCACTGACCCCTGCGGAACACCACTAGTTACTGATTGCCAGTCTGAGAATGAACCATTTATCCCAACTCTCTGCCTTCTGTTAGATAGCCAATCCTCTATCCATGCCAGAATATTACCCCCAATCCCATGATTTTTTATCTTAAGCAATAATCTTTTGTGTGGCACCTTGTCAAATGCCTTTTGGAAGTCTAAATACACTACGTCCATTGGTTCCCCTTTATCCACCCTATATGTTACTTCCTCAAAGAACTCCAGCAAATTTGTCAAACATGACTTCCCCTTCATAAAACCATGCTGACTTTGTCCTATTAAATTATGATTATCCAAATGTCCTGTTACTGTCTCCTTAATAATGGACTCCAACATTTTACCTACCACAGATGTTAGGCTAACCGGTCTATAGTTTCCCGCCTCCTGTCTACTGCCCTTTTTAAATAAGGGTGTTACATTAGCAGTTTTCCAGTCTGCCGGGACCTTTGCTGAGTCCAGGGAGTTTTGCAAAATTATTACCAATGCATCCACAATCCCTACCGCCACTTCCCTCAAGACCCTAGGATGTAAGCCATCAGGTCCAGGTGATTTATCCGCCTTGAGTCCCATTATTTTACCGAGTACCACTTCCTTAGTGATTTTGATCGTGTTTAGCTCCTCCCCCCCCCTATAGCCCCCTGTTTGCCCAGTGTTGGGATATTCTTAGTGTCCTCTACTGTAAAGACTGATACAAAATACTCATTCAGTGTTTTTGCAATCTCCATATTTCCCATCATTAATTTCCCGGTCTCATCCTCTAAGGGACCAACATTTACTTTAGCCACCCTTTTTCTTTTTATATAACTATAAATACTCTTACTATCTGTTTTTATATTTTTTGCTAATTTACTTTCATAATCTATCTTCCCTTTCTTAATCAATCTTTTTCTTATTTTTTGCTGTCTTTTAAAGTTTCCCCAATCCTCTATCCTCCCACTAGATTTGGCTACCTTATATGCCCTTGTTTTTAGTCGAATACTATCCTTAATTTCTTTACTTAGCCACGGATGGCTGTCTTTTCTTTTGCACCCTTTTCTTTTCAGTGGAATATATTTTTTTTGGAAGTTCTAAAATAACTCCTTAAATGTACACCACTGATCATGTATCGTCTTACCCTTTAATCTATTTTCCCAATCCACTCTACTCAATTCCGCTCTCATACCTTCATAGTCTCCTTTATTCAAGCTTAGCACGCTTGTTTGAAATCCAACCTTCTCACCCTCTAATTGAATATGGAATTCAACCATGTTATGGTCACTCATTCCAAGGGGATCCTTTACTAGGACATTTTTAATTAATCCTGTCTCGTTACACAGGACCAGATCTAAGGTTGCTTGCCCCCTGGTCGGTTCAGTTACATACTGCTCAAGAAACCCATCCCTAATACATTCAATGAACTCATCCTCAAGGCAGCTCTGCCCAATTTGATTTGTCCAATTAATATGATAGTTAAAATCCCCCATAATTATAGATGTTCCCTTATTACAAGCCTCAACTATTTCCTGATTGATACTCCGTCCAACAGAGTTGCAACTGTTCGGAGGCCTATAGACTACGCCCACTAGTGTTTTTTTCCACTTATTATTCCTTACCTCCACCCAAACTGTTTCATTATCCTGATCTTTTGACCTAATATCATTTCTCTGTATTACAGTGATTCCTTCCTTTATTAACATAGCCACCCCACCTCCCCTTCCTTCCTGCCTGTCCTTCCTGATCATTAAATAACCTGGTATGTTTAATTCCCAGGCACTGTCACCTTGCAGCCATGTTTCTGTAATGGCCACAAGATCATACCCATATGTAGTTATTTGTGCCATTAACTCGTCTATTTTGTTACGAATGCTACGTGCATTCAGATAGAGAACTTTCAATTATGTTTTGTGACACTTAGTTCCTGCTTTTGCCCTTTTTATTACTTTACCTTTTACTCCATACCTTCTGCCCCTTCCTGACACACTCTGGTTTTTAATTTCCCCACTGCTACCTAAGTCTATGACCTTCTCTGTTGTTATTTTTATTATTTGCTCTCTAGGAACCTCCCCCCCCCACTAGTTAGTTTAAAGCCCTCTCTACAGCCCTAGTTATATGATCCGCCAGGACTCTAGTCCCAGCACTGGCCAAGTGAAGCCCATCCCAACGGAACAGCTCCCTCATGCCCCAGTACTGGTGCCAGTGTCCCAGGAAGCAAAACCCATTTCTCCCACACCAGTCTTTGAGCCACGCATTTAACTCTCTAATTTTATTTGTCCTAGCCAAATTTGCTCGTGGCTCGATTATTACCCTTGAGGTTCTGTTTTTTAATTTGACCCCTAGCTGCTCATACTCCTTTAAAAGAACCGGCTTCCTAGTCCTATCTACATTGTTTGTACCAACATGGACCACGACGACTGGATCCACCCCCTCCCACTGCAAGTTTCTTTCCAACCCAGAGGAGATGTCCTTAACCCTGGCACCGGGTAGGCAACACAGCCTACGGGACTCTCGCTCTTGGCTGCAGAGAACTCTATCTATCCCTCTAATAATACTATCCCCTACCACTACAACATTTCTATTTACTCCCCCCTCTTGAATGGCCCCCCGTTCCATGGTGCTGTGGCCAGGTTGCTCATCCTCCCTGCAGTCCCTGCTCCTGTCCACACAGGGAGTAAGAACCTCAAACCTGTTGGCCAAGAGCAAGGGCTGTGGCTCCTCCAACACTACCTCCTGGATCCCTGTACCTGCCTCGCTCGTAGTCACACCGTCCTGACCCTGGCCATGTGCTACATCTGAATTAATTAACTTCATAGGTGTGACCTACTTCTGGTACACTGAGTCCAGGTACTTCTCCCCCTCCCTGATTTGTCGCAGTGTCTGAAGCTCAGACTCCAGCTCATCAACACGGAGCTGGAGATCCTGTAGCAGCAGACACTTGTCACAGATGTAATCACCATGAGCCTTAATGGGGTCTACCGACTCCCACATCTCGCAACAGTAACACATCACCTGCTCCATTCTATGTAATTAATTAAACTTTTTATTGTTACCCGATTTTAAATGCTAGTATCCCCTTTAATTAATTGGATTTAAATTAAATCAATCCCTCTAATTACACCAGTTAAATGGTTTACCAACAGTCACTCTGCACCAGACTCCGCCATTCGCTCCACACTCGCAGCGACCCTGGAGACAAAACCTGCCAGAGACTCCTGCACCTGTGCATGGAGTTCCATCACCTCTGATCTTACAGATGGACCCAGAGGCAGAGGGTCGACATGCAGCTGAGCTGAGCTGGCAGAGTCCTGCGCCCTCCGACGAGGACTCTCCACTGCTGTCCCTGTCTCCACAATCTGCTGATGCTCACTTGTGAGCTGTGATACACCAGGTGACAACTCTACTCTATGTCCCAAAGGTCCCACCGAGGTGTGAGTGACTGCGCTGGTGCTGGGTGCACTTATTTCTGCTGACGCTGCGCCCTCAGAGGTTGCAGATTCCTCTGAGGAGTCTGGCTGCTCAGGCTCTTCCTCCTGCACACTGGGGATGGGGGCTCTTGATGGTCCTGTGGGGGAGTCAAGGAAAAAGTTAGAGATGTGATGCCAAGGTTACATGCACATTGCATTTTGCAGATGATCATAAGTCCATATGATGTAGCTTCAGAATCATTATCAGCGACTCATGCAATGCCAATGAGAGAGAGGGAAAACTATTCTGTCACCAGCTTGCGGGGATGCTCCTGTCTGTCCTTCCCCAACTTCTGCATCTCGGTCAGCCCCGGCAATCTCCAGGACGCCTTCCTCCCAGGGGGTGAGGTGGGCTAATGAGGGCACCCCTCCTCCTGTCCTGGCTCGCTCTCTCCTGTTATGAGCTCTCTTTTCCTGCAATGAGGAAGACGAGTGGAGGTTGAGTGAGAATGAAGGAGTGAGTGCAGAGATTGCATAGCATAGATACTTAGAAGGAGACAAAGATGGAGTGAGGTTGCAAGACCAAGGGCCCTCCCTGTGTGTAGTCAGTTGTGTTCAAAGCATCAGAGTGAGAGGGAGTGTGAAGGCTGCATGGTGGAATAGTTCTGTGAATGTGTGCATAGAGAGAGGGGGAATGGGTAAGGGTGCATGGATGTGAGTGTCTAGCGGGATGTGCAGGAAGAGATTGCTAATGCTGAGTGCTGGTGAGGAAAGGCAATGGGGATCAGATTGAGGGTGATGGAAACATCATACAGTACTTACTTTTCCAGTGCGAAGAAGGTCATGGAATCTTTTCCTGCACTGCAACCATGTTCTTCGTGTGAGCCCCAAGGAGTTGACTTGACCTGCCACCTGTAGCCACACAGCCTTGGTTTGACTGGGAGGCATCTTCCTCCCTGAAGAAGGGAAAAGGACCTCCCTGTGGGCCCTAGCACCATCCAGTAATGCCTGGAGTGAAGCCTCATCAAATTTGGGGGCAGACCTGGCCCTCCCACTGGCCGTTGCTCCTGTAGGCTCCTGCGCCATCTTAATGGTGAAGTTTGGGAGCCTGCAGAGGAAGCAAGGCTTGCTGTGGACCTTAAAAGCAGCAGCAATGATGACGTCATATTCTGCGACTTTCGGATTGGAAATACTCAATTGCCAAGGCTTCCCACATGCTGGAAATCAATTGGCCAATTGAGTTAAAATTGCATCAAACTCACAGACCCATTTAGAATCGTGTGGGAATCACTAAATTCGGGGAACCCGCCAATTCCCCACACCTGAGTTAAAATCGACCCCCTAGTCCTTGGGCCTCTTCTGGCTCAGAATCCGCGAGCTCCCCGCAGGTTTTGCCTGATGGGGAAGCCAACAGTGCCCCCCACACCCTCCCCACCTCACCACCACCACCCCACCTGATCTGAGGATTTAAAATAGGACTCCGCTTCCTTCTTGCGAGTGTCCTGCTTGCCAGGTTAATATGGGGACAGGGTGGGTCGGAAGGGGGAAATCGGAGGGGGTAAGTGACTGCCGGTATTTTAACTGATCCCGCCCGGTGGAGGCCTTTAAAATCGGGAACCACGGTGATTGTACATTCAAGGCTACACCAGAAATTCATCTCCAGAAAAACTTTAAAAATTCTGGTGGAAAGTTCACAGCAAAATTCTAGGCAGTCAGTCATGTACAAAATGTAGTCTCGCATGAATTATTCAGTATCATTGAGTGACGTCCACAACAGATAAACAATGCAGTTCTTAAGGCTTCAAAAAGGGTCTGTGGACTCCTACTGCAGGGGCGAAGAGCTTTAGACATTTCTTTTTTTTGATATATGTTTTGCCTGCTTGGACTGATAGCGAGAATCTGACATAATCCTTGTTCATCCTCCAAGACTTAGTTCTTGGGGTAGGTTATCACAGAGCCAAGGTCCCAGCCAGTGTCATCAGGAGCTGAAAGATGAGGTGGCTCACTGATGAAAGGGAATGATCCTTTTGCAACGAAGACTCCAGGACAGCAAATAGCAACGGTATTAGTTTAACAAGTCAGTGTTCGGATATATTGATGCTGTGGCATTTGGAACGAGTTTAATGGCCAAGGATCGAGCAGTTCCAAACAGCAACATATGAATCATGCAGTTTTAATACCTTTTATGCCGATTTCACGCACACAGTATATTCATCTCTTAAAAGCCTGCGCCATTGTCACAACCCTTCACCTCAACTGTCAGAATAAAGCAAATTTATGGACTTGACTGGTGCACTTGTCGTGTCTTTGAAATACAATTGCTATTTTAGGCAGTGAAGCAGCTTGAGTCATTTTAAAAAGAGAAAGAAAACCACTTCTGTAATCCGATGTGCTAAGCACATTCACCCTTCAGTAGCTCTGCGGCAAATCACTTGATGTTTGACAGTCAGTTAATGGGAATAGGGTAGGGAACGTTGAAAAAGAGAATGCTGTTCCTGGAACAGGGGCTCTTTACATTCCACTCCTGCTGTAAAAATACTCGTTGGGATCTTTACTTGCTATCAGGCTTTCCCTCTACCCACCTTACATCGAATGTACAACACAGAAACAGGCCATTCGACATAACTGGTCTCTGCTCCGCAGGAGCCTCCTCCCGGCCCTATTCATCTCAGCCAATCAGCATATCCTTCGATTCCTTTCTCCCTCAAGTGTTTATCTAGCTTCCTCTTAAATGCATCTATGCTAATCGCCTCAACCGCTCCTTGTGGTAGTAAGTTCCACATTCGAAGCACTCTCTGGGTAAAGAAGTTCCACCTGAATTCCCTATTGGATTTATTAGTGACTATCTTATATTTATGGTCCCTAGTTTTGGTCTCAATTTGAAACAGCTTCTCTACATTTACCCTATTGAAATCCTACATAATTTTAAAGACCTCTTTCAGGTCACCCCTCAGCCTTCTCTTTTCTAGAGAAAAGAGCCCCAGCACTCATTCCTGATAGGTATAACCTCTCAGTTTGGGATATATCCTTGTACAGCTACAACACTGGCATTTATCCGACAATGTGGAAAACTGCCCAGGTATGTCCTATCCACAAAAAGCAGGACAAATCCAACCCGGCCAATTACCGCCCCATCAGTCTACTCTCAGTCATCAGCAAAATGATGGAAGGTGTCATCGAAAGTGCTATCAAGCGCGACTTACTCACCAATAACCTGCTCACTGATGCCCAGTTTGGGTTACACCAAGACCACTCAGCTCCCGACCTTATTACAGCCTTGGTCCAAACATGACAAAGGAGCTGAATTCCAGAGGTGAGGTGAGTGAGTGCCCTTGTCATCAAGGCAGCATTTGTTCAAGTGTGGCATCAAGGAGCCCTAGTAAAACTGAAGTCAATGGGAATCAGGGGGAAAGCTCTCCATTGGCTGGAGTCATACCTAACACAAAGGAAGATGGTTGTGGTGGTTGAAGGTCAATCATCACAGCCCCAGGACATCGCTACAGGAGTTCCTTAGGGCAGTGTCCTAGGCCCAACCCTCTTCAGCTGCTTCACCAATGACCTTCCCTCCAACATAAGGTCAGTAATGCGGATGTTCGCTGATGACCGCACAGTGTTCAACGCCATTCACAACTCCTCAAAAAATGAAGCAGTCCATGCCCACATGCAACAAGACCTAGACGACGTTCAGGCTTGGACAGATAAGTGGCAGGTAACATTCGTGCCAAGAAGTGCCAGGCAATGATTATCTCCAAAAAGCGAGAGTCTAATCACCACCCCTTGACATTCAACAGCATTACCATCACCGAATCCCCCACCATCAACATTCTGGGGGGTCACCATTGACTAGATACTTAACTGGACCAGCCACATAAATACTGTGGCAACAAGAGCAGGTCAGAGGCTAGATATTCTGTGGCGAGTGTCTCACCTCCTGACTCCCCAAAGCCTTTCCACAATCTACAAGGCACAAGTAAGGAGTGTGATGGAATACTCTCCACTTGCCTGGATGAGTGCAGCTCCAACAACAATCAAGAAGCTTGAAACCATCCAGGAGAAAGCAGCCCGCTTGATTGGCACCCCATCCACCACCTTAAACATTCACTCATTTGTAGGGGGGGGGCATCTTTTACCTTGTTTACGGCAATTTACCTTCCTTTACCTGGTTTATGATAATTTACCTGGTCAAGCAGCGTTTTGCTGCTGCACTCTGACCAAACCCAAACAGAAGTTTCGAATCACTAAACCCCTCCTTCCAGTTCTGACTGGAGGAACTTATAATTAATTATATATTAAAAACGGACAAATGATCTGGATGTAAGAAAGTCAAACTTTATTAACTAAATAAACTACACCACACGATCAATGTAATCATGTTAAAAATGCTTAGATAGGGGAGGAAAAAAGGGCATAACGAGGGAAAACGACTAAAATAACAATTCTTAACGAAATCCCACTTTACTCCCCACCCCTATGCCTATCCTAAGTTGCCTTGTGGAAGGTCAGAAAAATATATGCTCACCACTATAATGCCAGCTCCGTGCCCTGCGAGAGCTTCACTGTCCGAAAGTAAAGAAAACACCCCAGTGTTTTAAAAATAAACTGCTGGTGTTTTTACTTCTTCAGACAGACTTCCACGCTGTAGAGAAAGGCACACGGAGACAGGCCAGAGAGAGAGAGAGATGCTTCTCAGAAGCTATCTTTATATACCCCAATTTTGGGGCCGAGATGTTCCCGCCCAAATCCAAGTTCATCTGGCTAAAACAAAAGGGATCCAACTGCCCTATTGTCTGGGATGGGTTTCGAATAAATCTTGGAGTGGTTTGAATGTGTCTTCATTCTTGGGCCAAAATGTTACCGCCCACATCCAGAGTTTTCTGGGCTAACAAAAGGGATACAACTGCCCCATTGTCGAGTAATGGGTGATTCAAACCCATTCATTCTTAAACTGTTCCTTTTCTTAGTCTAAAAAGCCTCTTCCGTAGTTTAGTTGTGTTTCATTGTGTGTGATGGGGTTTGAATGGAGTTCGATTACTATGTAAACAGAAACCGATTCTCTTGTGGTCACTCAAAACCGCAGCCTAAGTGGATAATCCTTTGTGTCAACATCCTTGTAAATAAACACCGATTGTCTCTGAAGGGAGGGGAAATTTCCCCTTTTGATTGACAGAATTTGACCGCCACTGCTTCACAGACACAAAAGCTGCTTCCTTTGTCCTTGGCCACACATTCCAACGGCCATTTTATCCCTGGGCAATTTACCAACCTCAAGAGTGCAATTTTTAATAAAATGTACTGTCTTAAAGTGTGTGAAATTTTCCCACAAAGTTCCTCAATTCCGGTGTTGTCCATGCGCTGCCCAGCTCAACGCAGCCTTTTGTGGTTCTGGGCATGTTTTAAAACATTGTCCAACCCAGAGGCAATTTAAATCACACAAAGTCTTCGTCCACGATGTGGATTAATATTTCCCGATCTCCGGGGACTGAGGGGATTTTGCGAACCCCTACATTCCTGCCTTTGGATACTTCCAACTTGCTTGTAGTATCCACTTGAAGAAAATGAGCAAAATTTTCTGACCCCCGACAAACAACCATCCCCTGTATTTACCTATAGCTACTTGTCACTGATCCCCCGACCAGTCTATTCCACTCAAATCCAAGAAAGACCGTGGGGTAGGCATCTACAGATACATCAGTTACAAAATGTTACAATAAGGGGTCTCATAACCCTGCACCACTTGCTACACTATAACATATTACTAACTAGCAGGGGAGCCCCGTGGTGCAAGGGCAATTTTGGGCTGCGCAGTCTCCTTGCCCCTGTCTGTCCCCCCTCTCGGGCCTGGTCGATGTGTGGGCCAGAAGCCTGGGACTGGATTTGGGTTGTCAGCTGTTTCCAGGGCTTTTTTGGGCCTGGGGATGTGTGGGCTGGAAGCCTGGGACTGGATTTGGGCTGTCGGCAGTTGGAGAAGCCTCGGCCCGTTTTGCATTGTTTTTTAACCTATACATTTGTAGCTTTTAACACCTTCAAAGGTGAAAGTTAAAGTACTTATAAAACATTTTTGGAAAATCTTTTTGAAAAAAATAAGACACTAACCTCGATGAGCATATTTTTAGGTTGAGGAAATGGGGTTTTTAGCTTGAGGCAATGGCTGCCAGATCCCTGAGATGAAAACGATTAGCCCCACCCACACACACACCGATTGGTCAACGAATGAGGTGACTGAACTGTAGGATTGGTCAATCATGACGGCACTGGATTGGTCGAACTTGACATCAGTCAATCAATGGTAATGAGTGGATAATGAGTGGAATTTTGAAGGTTTTTTGTATAATGTGCGAACAATTTTTGTCCGACCGAAAAGTAAATACGCTTATGACCGTTCTGGAATCGTAAGCTTTCTTTGGATGTAACGCACATGTAGGTACGCTCTATAACTTTAGAGTGTATAGCCGGACAGACAGACGGAAGGACAGACAGACAGACAGACAGACAGATCGATCCTTTTATATATATACGATGTTGCAATCTTGGTTATACCATGTAATCAAAATGATTCCAAGCACGGAGAGGGTCCTATGCCTCTGCACCACTTGGAACTTTAAAACAAAATACAAAAATCCCCATTAAACATTTGAAACAAAATGCTGCAATAAACCCCGACCATCACGTGTCAATGATGGATTGCAAAATTCGAGTGGGTATTGCTCCTCCCACCCGGGCAGTAAATGTTCCTTCCACCCCCCCCTTTAATGGTCTTAAACTTTTAAAACATATAGAATGGATTTTACAGAACAGTCTGCACCGCCAGCCCCGAGCCGTTCCCTTGTCCCTTTGTGGAGGTGGGGTACCCCTCATGTTTTACAGACCGAGACCAGGGAGTATGGGACAGCGACTCCCAGTCCCTCCCCCTCCCGTCTTCCCTCGACCGGCTGCAGAAAATGATGGGTGCCTGTGTGACGGCTCTCACTGGCCCTACACTCAAACTTGGATCCCAGATCCGGCCAGCCACACATCCTCCCCAGCCACACTTACACTCCAACTTTGCCCATGGGCCTTGGGTGAGTTCCTCCCTTCCCCGAACGCACCCACGCAACACTTGGGTCTCCCCCTCCCCTTTACAATCTTTCCCGGGCCATCACCACCCTCTCCCGGGGAAGGCGTCCTTATCTGACAAGGCGCCCGTGCTTCCCCATCATGACTCCTCAATAGTGAGGTCTCCCACAAGTGAAATTCGGTCAGGATAGTGCTGGGTTGGGGGCCATGCCCCACCCAGCTGGGGCCATCTCTTCCGCGTAGGATGAGTAGGCAAGTTCCTCCGGACCCTGTCTCTGGTGTCACTGTCGCAGATTACTGCTGCCTGCAGCGAAGCTGGACTGATTCCAGCTTCAAGTCCCTGGCAGCTTATGGCTGCTAGTTGGGGACCTCTGCCCTTTGGCTTCTCCCTGGTTCGGGAGTCCACCCTACTCCACTGTAAAGTGTGTGACCATGCTTTCTTGGGCTGGGGCACCCGAAGAGACCTTCTGAGGGGTGTCTCTGTGGGGGAAACTTTGGCTGATGGACCCTGAGCCTGGGTCACAGCCCTAGCTGGCTGGGAACCTTCTCCCCCTGATGCAAACAGCCCGCACTCTATAATATACCTGGCAGCCTGCCGGTACTCTGGGTTTGTCTCCTTTTGCCTACCCACTCCTGTACTGGGGGCAGGTATCCCCTCACCACCCGCTGCTGATGGCGGAAAATCTTCCTCCCCAGGTCCAAAACCTGGTACCAGCTCCTCCCATTTGTCCCCTGCAAAAGGAATTTCTATCCCTTCCTCCCCAGAGTCCCACACCATAGGGGGAACCACTCTAGAAGCGGGCTGGGAAGCTTGTCCCTTTAAACAAGCGACTGCGCCTGCGTGAACCTCCTCCCTGGAGTCCCACGGCAGAGGCTGTGAAGCCTCTGTCTCCACACAGGCGACTGCGCCTGCGCAAACCTCCTCTCCGGAGTCCCACGGCAGAGGCTGTGCAGCCTCTATCTTCAAACAGGCGACTGCGCCTGCACGGGAAAACCGAAGAGGAGCCCCCCAGGTGATTTTCTGTGAATGGACTCGCAGCAGCCTGCAGATTTCTACTCTCAGGCTGCTGTTTCTCTGTTTCTGAGCCAAATAACTGGTTCCAATTTAAACTTTGGCCAAAACTTAGGTCCCACTGGGGCGGGGAAGTGTCCCAATTGGTGGGCCGGACAACTTTTCCCTTGACACAAGCCACAGCGCCTGTCTTTACAGTCTGTGAACTTGAACTTGTATGGTGAGATTTATACAATTTACATTGGTTGGCGTGGAACCACTTTGTGCACTGGGGTAGTTTTACTGCATAGACCATGGGGCTGGCCCTATCAACTATACTATAGGGTCCCATGTAGAGTGGCTCTAAACTCCCCACCTGGGCATAGTTTCTTACCATCACTAGGTCTCCTATCTCCCACTGGTGGCTCCTGCTAGGCTCGAGCAGCAGCCGGATATTCCGATGCTGCTTCCCCATGCTGTCTGCTGCCTGCCCATAAATTCATTTGAGGTGTTCTAGGAAGGTTCGGGCGAATTTATCCCGGTTTATTTCCTGCAGTTGTCTTTCAGTGAGGACTGGGGCAAGGACATGAGTGGGGGTCCTCATAACTCTAACGGTCATGAGCTCATGTGGTGAATGCTCTGTACTTTTGGACTGGCTGGCCCGGATCCCCATGAGGATCAGAGGTAGGGTCTCTGCCCATTTTTGGGGCGACCCCACGGCCTCTTTCCTCAATCTTTCTTTAAGGGTACGGCTCATACGCTCCACAATCCCTGAGGACCGTGGGTTGTAGGCTACGTGCCACTTCCCTTTGATACCGAGCAGCATGAGGGTGTTCTGCATGACTTGGCCAGTGAAGTGGCTTCCCTGGTCGGACTCCACGAACTGGGGCAGTCCCCACCGCGAGAACACCTCCTTCACCAAGATCTTTGCAGTCTCCATTGCTGTGGTCGTCCTGCAGGGGAAAGCTTCCACCCACTTGGAAAACACATCCACCAGGACGAGGCAGTATTTGTAGCCTCCCTGGGTGGTGGGCAAGGGCCCTATATAGTCGATCTGGATCGACTGCCATGGTCCCTCCACCCTCCTAATGTGTCCTATGGGCACCTTCCTTTTGTGGGGATCGGGATTATTTGCTGCACACACAAGACAGCTAGCACAGAACTCGCGGAGATCATCCCGGATTCCTGGCCACCATCCCGCCTGTTCCACCCATTGCCAGGTGGTCTCAGGTCTGGGGTGTCCCGCTCCCGGCCCCTCATGGGCCAGCTGAAGGAACTCCCTCCGGTGTTGCTGGGGTACTACCCACTGTTCCCCCTGAACAGCATGCCTTCCCTTATGGAGAGGGGGGTTGCGCTGTAGGGGCCCTCTATCCTTTTGCCCTCCATCACTGCACGCATTATTGCTTTTAGGATGGGGTCCTGTGCCTGGACCGTTTTAAGGTCCGGGGCCAACACTATTCCTGATTTTCCCTGTGTCCCATCCCTGCCTGCAACTGCCGCCATGGGCCCAGGCTCATATGGGTCCCAGAAAGTGCCGGTGTGTGCGCCCTCCTTAGCCAGCATATCGGCTTACTGGTTGCCCTGGCTGCGGGGTTCTGTGGAAGAATGGGCCTTCACCATATGGATGAAGACCTCGCCTTCCTCCCCCACAGCTGCCATGATTTTCTCCAGCAGGGGCTTTACTGTTAAGGGCTTCCCGTCGGCGGAGGTAAACCCACGACGGGACCAGATAGCCAGGTACTCCGTACACGAGTTGCAAGTGAACATACTGTCAAAGCAAATCATATACGGGGTAGGGAAGATGTCGGGGTGTGTAACCACATACATCACCACGGACAGTTCAGCCTGCTGGGCACTCATGGTGTTAAGGAGCTTGATTGCCAAGGCAATGTCTGCCGTTAGATCAAAGATCCCGCAACCCGTGAGTCGTACCCCAGCGGATACCATGCTGGAACCGTCTACATAGATCTCACGGCCTGACGGATGTATCCCGGCCCGTAAACCTATGTTCACCTTCCATACCCCTTCTATGGAACACCGATGGGCTGTTCCAGGATATACCATATTGGCCACAAGCTTTGGCTCGCAAAGGCCCTTTACCTTCAGATCCATCTGTGAGAGGAGAAGGGTCCAGCGCGCAATGTGGATGCTGCTGACTGTCCCATCTTTAATCCTCCCATCCAAAAGCATCTGAGTGGGTGTGTGGTGTGAGAGGAGGGTGATGGGAGAGGTGCCTGTGAAAATTAAAGATCTTTTCACAGCCCAATGTGTGGCCAAAAGGTGCCGTTCACAGTTGGAGTAGCTCCTTTCCACATCCGTGAGGACTCTGGAGGAGTAGACCACGGGCCTTAGCCTGCCGTGCCGCTCCTGGAGCAGCACAGCACTGAGACTATCCCCACTGGCTGCTACCTCCAGAAAAAACTCCTTTTCCCATCTATCGCTCCTAGGGCTGGTGCGATCTGCAGGTCTCCCTTTAACTTAACAAATGCCGCCTGACATCCCTCATCCCAGGACCACTCCACCTCCTTGTGTAGGAGACGGAGCAGAGGGGCCGCTGTGGCTGCATAGTCCTCTATAAAATCCCTGCAGTACCCTGTCAATCCCAGAAATGACCTCACCCCTCTTACTGAATTGGGAATCGGTAACTCCTGGACCGCTTCCCTCCTTGCCTTATCTATTGCCCTCTCTCCTCTGCGGACAGTCAGACCCAGGAATTTAACTTCTTGCTGACCGATCTGCGCCTTCTTGGGGTTGACTTTAAACCCCTTTCTCTGCAGCAGCTCCAGCAGTTCAGCCAGCAGTGGGCCATGCTCCCCGACCGAGTCGGTAAATAAGAGGAGGTCATCCACATACTGCAGTAACTGAGTGGGCTGACTGAACTCTTTTAAACTATCCTTCATGCATTGATGGAAGATGCTGGGGCTGTTGTGGAAACCCTGTGGCAGACAGGTCCAGGTATACTGCTGTCCCTTAAAGGTGAAGGCGAACTTATATTGGTCCTCCCGTTTTAAAGGGATGGACCAGAACCCATTTGAAATGTCCAGCACCGTGAATGTGTTCGCGGATGCTGGAATGCTGAGATTAGCCACTGCTTCTACTGTGGGGGCACACGCGGGGATATTGCTGTTAAGCACCCGATAGTCCACCGTGGCTCTCCATGAATTGTCTGGTTTCCTAACCGGCCAAAGTGGAGAATTAACATGAGTGGCTATGGGCCTCAACACGTCTGTTTAACTAAGGAGGTGATGGCTGCCTCCATGTCGGGTTCTGCCTCCTTGGGGAAGTTGTACTGCTTCTGTGGTCGGGCCATGGGGTTCCCGTCTATTTTAACCTCAAACCCTGTGATCCTCCCGCAGTCGTGTTTATGGGTGGCAAACGCTGTGAGGTTTGCCTGCACGACTGCCTGCATTGCCTCCGGGACCACATTTACCATGAACCCAAGGTCGTAACCTTCTTTGGGCTTCACAGTACACAAGGTCCCCTTACCCTCCTTGTTCGGGATGACCACTACACCTTCTTCCCTGTCTGTGTTAACCCCCAAAGGCAATGGTTGCGGAGATCCACGAGGATCCCGTGGCCCACCAGGAATTCGGCTCCTAGGATCCCCTTTCCTCCCTCCGCCTCCCACCTTGCCAGGATACACATCCATTTAGTTTGGAGCGTGCCCAGATGGACTGAGAGGGGTCTGGAGTATACCCCCGCCTGCTCCTGACCGGTGAATCACGATAGTATGTATGGAACCCCGTCAGACAGAGGTGAGGTGGTGGGATTATCCCTATGGATCACGGTGCATGATGCCCCCGTATCCAATAGATAAGTCCCTGTAAACTTCTCTACATCCATCTGTACGAGCGGTCTCTTCGATTCATCGTACCAGAGATTACACAGATGGACAGGCTGTGCAGGCTCCAGTCATAGTGGGGAGGCAGAGGTGGGAGAGGGGGCTGCAGCCCCACTGATGGCTGCTACCTTTCCCTGATTGGCCCTGAGGAAAGATTTTATCGACTCCAAGACGGACTCGACTGTATCGGGAGGAGTTTCTGTCTCTGCCTTCTGAGCTGGGGCTGCGGGGGCCCTGGCTTTATCGTTCACGGGCGGACCGTACCTCCATTGTCAGAGGGGGTACACTGGTCCTGGTCCCCACCTGCCTAGCGGGACCTGCTGGCGTTCTCCTACCACCCCGTCTGGCTGCCAGAGCTCCTCAAAACTCCGAGCTGTGGGCTGCTGTCTTGGGGTCTCTAATTCCCTAGCCAGCTTTTCCCTGGGTGTTGCCTGTGGGGCTGTTTTGCTTAGGTTGCCAGTAAAATCCGGCTGACCTGCTTTCGGGCTGATCAGACAAATCATCCCCTTTGCTCCTTTTAAAGCCATGTTAAGGCTTTCTATCTCTGCCCTACAGGGGCCATGATCTGCTTCCTCAAACCTTTGGTCGCAGGCCAACTTATAAGCTGCCTTTACCTCCCTAACCTTCCCCTGCTGCTCTGTTACTTCTGAGGTGAGGCGGACATTCTCTTCCCGCAGCCTCATCTCGTTCCTCCTTGCTTCTGTAAACTGGCACTTTAGGAACTCTATCTTGTGCCTCGCATGGCTTTTGTCCTCGCTAGCTTCTTGGGTGAGGTGTGTGTTTCCCTCCTGTAGCCTCAGCTCACTGTCCCTAGCCTCTGTGACTTCCTGCACAAGGCGCTCTATCTCTGCCTGGCATTTTGTGACCTCTAGTGTGAGGCGTGCATTTTCTTCCCGCACCCTCATCCCACTATCTCTGGCCTCATTCACCTCTCTTAGGAGGCGTTCTACCTCCACCTGGCATTTTTCAAACTCTGACTCACGATTCTTGGCCTCTTTAACCTCCTCCCGCACCCTCATTTCACCCTCCTTAACCCAGCCACCTATAACATAATAGGTCAGCTTACACGCTGCCGCTAACTTCTGCAGGGCTACCCACAGACTAAAAGCAAGAAAAGCAAGCGCTGATGCTTTCTCCAGATCCAGACCACTTATCATATCAAAAACAGCCTCCAGTCCTGCCACGGTCGCCAATTTGTAGAGGGGCATCTTTTACCTGGTTTACGGTAATTTACCTTCCTTTCCCTGGTTTACGGTAATTTACCTGGTCAAGCAGCTTTTTGCTACTGCACTCTGACCAATCCCAAACAGAAGTTTCGAATCACTAAACCCCTCCTTCCAGTTCTGACTGGAGGAACTTATAATTAATGATATATTAAAAACGGACAAATGATCTGGATGTAAGAAAGTCAAACTTTATTAACTAAATAAACTACACTACACGATCAATGTAATCACGGTAAAATTGCTTAGATAGGGGAGGAAAAATGGGCATAACGAGAGAAAACGAATAAAATAACAATTCTTAACGAAATCCCACTTTACTCCCCACCCCTATGTCTATCCTAAGTTGCCTTATGGAAGGTCAGAAAAATATATGCTCACCACTATAATATCAGCTCCGTGCCCTGCAAGATCTTCACTGTCCCGAAGTAAAGAAAACACCCCAGTGTTTTAAAAATAAACAGCTGGTGTTTTTACTTCTTCAGACAGACTTCCACGCTGCAGAGAAAGGCACACAGAGGCAGGCCAGAGAGAGAGAGAGATGCTTCTCAGAAGCTATCTTTATATACCCCAATTTTGGGGCCGAGATGTTCCCGCCCAAATCCAAGATCATCTGGCTAAAACAAAAGGGATCCAACTGCCCTATTGTCTGGGATGGGTTTCGAATAAAGCTTGGAGTGGTTTGAATGTGTCTTCATTCTGGGGCCGAAATGTTCCCGCCCACATCCGGAGTTTTCTGGGCTAACAAAAGGGATACAACTGCCCCATTGTCGAGTAATGGGTGATTCAAACCCATTCATTCTTAAACTGTTCCTTTTCTTAGTCTAAAAAGACTCTTCCGTAGTTTAGTTGTGTTTCATTGTGTGTGATGGGGTTTGAATGGAGTTCGATTACTATGTAAACAGAAACCGATTCTCTTGTGGTCACTCAAAACCGCAGCCTAAGTGGATAATCCTTTGTGTCAACATCCTTGTAAATAAACATCGATTGTCTCTGGAGGGAGGGGAAATTTCCCCCTTTGATTGACAGAATTTGACTGCTACTGCTTCACAGACACAAAAGCTGCTTCCTTTGTCCTTGGCCACACATTCCAACGGCCATTTTATCCCTGGGCAATTTACCAACCTCAAGAGTGCAATTTTTAATAAAATGTACTGTCTTAAAGTGTGTGAAATTTTCCCGCAAAGTTCCTCAATTCTGGTGTTGTCCACGCGCCGCCCAGCTCAACGCAGCCTTTTGCGGTTCTGGGCATGTTTTAAAACATTGTCCAACCCAGAGGCAATTTAAATCACACAAAGTCTTCATCCACGATGTGTATTAATATTTCCTGATCTCCGGGGACTGAGGGGATTTTGTGAACCCCTACACCTTCCACCACTGGCGTACCATGGCTGCAGTGTGTACCATCTACAAGATGCACAGCAGCAACTCTCCAAAGCTTCTTCGACAGTACCTCCCAAGCCCGTGACCTCTTCCACCTAGAAGGACAAGGGCAGCAAGCGCATGGGAACACCACCACCTCCAAGTTCCCCTCCAAGTCGCACATCATCCTGACTTAGAAGTATGGCGCCGATCCTTCATCGTCGCTGGGTCAAAATCCTGGAACTCCCTACCTAACAGCACTGTGGGAGTACCTTCACCACACGGACTGCAGCAGTTCTAGAAGGCGGCTCACCACCACCTTCTCGAAAGCAATTAGGGATGGGCAATAAATGCTGCCTTGCCAGCGATGCCCACATTCCATAAACAAATAATAAAAAAATCTTTTGTGCACCTTCTTTAAAGCCGATGATCCTTTTTATCCATGGAGACCTGACCTGTGCACAATACTCCAAATGTGGTCTAACAAAGTTCAGAATGTATAGAGCAGCTTTCTCTCCCCTCCCCCAAGTTGCGTGCTAGTCAAGCAGACTACACTTGAAGTGCTCACCGCTTGCCATGACCTGAAGCCGCCTAGATTGATGGATTCAGTTCATTTACATAGGCCAGATGTTTCCCCCAGCACAGGCCTGCCCCAACAGGGTGTAGTAGCTGGAAATGGGGGAAGAAAATCAGCCACTGATGCAGGCTCAGGCCTGTAGCTATGGATCTTCGGCAGCACATCCCAAATCCATGACCATCAGCACCTAGAAGGACAAGGGTCGCAGGTGCATGTGAAAACCACCAGCTCGAAGTTCCCCTCTAAGTCACACACTATCCTGACTTGGACATATATCGCCATTCCTTCATCGGCACTGGGTCAAAATCCTGGAAATCTCTATCCGACAGTATTGTGGGAGCACCTTCGCCACATGGACTGCAGCGGTTCAAGAAGGTGGCCCACCACCAACTTCTCAAGACCAACTATGGATGGGCAATAAATCCCTGCCTTGCCAGCAACGCCAATGTCCCAAGAATGAATAAAAATGCAAATCCTCAGGATTGCAAAATGGGATTTAGACCGATTGTAATAGTGTCTGTCCCGTTTTCCCTCCATTTGGTGCTTGAGAACTGAGTGTTCTTTGGAAGCAGAGCTGAGGAAAATTGGCCCTTGTAAATTCAAAGATCAAGGCAGATTAATTAGTGAGGAAGAACCTCCATAGGTCATCATGTTTATCTCAAATCTCTTCCCCTCCCATTCACCCATTGTGGACTTTGTGGCAAGCCCTTAGCAATGGTTCCGCTGCCTTGAACATTTGGGAGGAGCCCTTCAATATACACCAGAGCGGGTGTTCTATTTCATGGTGGTCTGCTACTGGAAGCACTACCCCTCCCTCTTGGGGCACTCCCATTGAATATCGCGGCGCTACGTGCAGCAGCACCACATGCATCGGCACATAGCGCCATGGTACTGCACGCCTCCCTCCCCTGATTAAAGAGGCAGGGCCTAGCGCAGTGCACACTGGGGCTCGGAGCGGGGTACTGGCAAAAGAGCACAGCACTCAAGAGGAGTGCCGGGCTGACCAATCACGGCCGGCACCCCGCAGGAGGAGGCGAGAGGGGGCAGGTGCTGGCAGGAGGCCCAAAAAGAAAAGTGGCTGCCCGGCACCCGCCCTTTAATTATCGCCACCCCGGCCGCAAAAACGTCACCCTAACCCTGTCAGACATAACATCTGGCAGTAGGTCAGGGGAGCGAGCCAAGTTTGCAACCAGGGCACAAGCAGGGTTTTGTGCACACAATGAAATCATCGCTGTTGGCTGCAGCGCTGTGGGGTGCTACTAGCTACTGCCGCCGCTAACCTCCCGCCAAATGTCGTGGGAGGCGTTGTGGTGCCACGCCCAGGCGCTAGATACTTTGGGAGGCGCAAAGCAACCTAATTTTCCCCCTAAGTGCCCATCATTCATGAGCCTTTTCCTACTCTAGTGCTCCTATGAAGTGCTCCCCAGTGGCTGGTGGAAGGCTGCTGAGCTTCCATGGGGGAAGACTTCTAATGGCCTTGTAGGATGACCTCGAGCAGCTCTGGCCCTAGAAGGTCCGGCTGCGGACTGCACAACCTTGGCATGGGTGGCGGCAGTGTGGGCTGGCTGGCTGACCAGCAGCGGCAAGTGCAATGGCGGACTGGCAGTGGTGGGATCAGGAATGCTGTCACCTTGAGAGAGGACAACAGGGTCCTGCTCCCCTGACCCACTGCCACTCCCCCAGAGTGGCATTTCAGCATTCCTAGCAATCTGTTGGAACACAGATTGCTGGGTTACTGCGACACTGTGCAAGCCCCATTCGACGGTGGTAAACGCAGCCATGATGGCAGCGGTCTGAGCTTGGGTGGCACCAAGCAGAGACTGCATGAGAGTGGTCTACACTTCCGCTCCAGCTCTAAGATGTTGTGTCACTTTCACCTGTGCTGCAATAGCAGCCGTGACATCGCCCATCACATGTAGCATGATGTTTGGGCTGACACGGTCTCTTCAGGAGTCTTCCATCATTTCCAGCCTGGAAATCCTGGGCTCCAAACTCTGCACAGAGTCTCGTGCAATGTTGGAGGCGGTCTCCTCCATGCTCCTTGACATTGCCACAAGCCTCTCTGGCAGGCTAGTTATTGCACCCATCAATTCAGTGTGCATGCCCTTCTTCTGAAGGACACCTCATCGAGGTCTTGATCTGAGTCCTGTGCAGCAGAACTCTCGCACAAAATCAGCTTCCGGGGAGCTGGCCCCCGAGCTATCCTTTCCCCTTGGCCTTGCTGCAGCCCACTCTTGCCTGGTGTCTCACCCTGTGTAGATCCTGCTATTACACTAGCCTCCAAAGAATGTGTAATGCCAGTTTCTGAGCTGGTGTCTGCGAGTGACAGATGCAGTGACACAGTGTTTGATTCTTCTTCTTCTCCCCCCTTGCTCCCCTGCATCGCCTCAGGGACAGGCTGCTCTGGTGCTTGTTGTTGATTTTCTGAAAGCAGAAATGCACAAGAGTTGGGTTATGGTGAGGGCGGGGGTGGGGTGGAAGCCAGATATGCATGCATACAGCATCAGTAGCTTGAAAGTGAGAAGAGATTGTGGAATGAGCGGGAAGTGGACTGTGAGGAGAAGGATTAGGACTGACCATACCGTTGCTGTCCCCAAGGACTTCAACCTCGCCGGTTGCCATGGCCTCTACGATCTGCCACCCAATGATTGGCAGAACTCCTCCAGCTGGCTGAGATCCTGGAGGTCAGCCTGCCCGCCCTCCACCCCCTCCCCGCCACCTGTCTGTTGCTGCTCCCTCCGGCACTGAACCTACTTGGCCTGCAAGGGAACGAGAAGTGTGTGAGTGAGTGTGGTGCAATGTGTTTGGGTGATGTGCCTGTCATGGTTGAATAGCTGTCAGTGTGTACAAGGTGTGAGATGTGGG
>NC_140987.1:279927278-279964778 GCF_052327205.1 Somniosus microcephalus
TTCTTTGAGGATGTAACATACAGGGTGGATAAAGGGGAACCAGTGGATGTAGTGTATTTGGACTTCCAAAAGGCATTTGACAAGGTTCCACACAAAAGATTACTGATCAAGATAAAAAATCACGGGATTGGGGGTAACATACTGGCATGGGTGGAAGATTGGCTATCTAACAGAAAACAAAGAGTTGGGATAAATGGTTCATTCTCGGGCTGGCAATCAGTAACTAGTGGTGTTCTGCAGGGGTCAGTGCTGGGACCCCAACTCTTTACAATCTATATTAACGATTTGGAGGAAGGGACCGAGTGCAACATATCCAAGTTTGCCGACGATACAGAGATGGGAGGGAAAGCAGTGAATGAGGAGGCCATAAAAAACCTGCAAAAGGACATAGACAGGCTAAGTGAGTGGGCAGAGATTTGGCAGATGCAATATAATGTTGGAAAGTGTGAGGTTATGCACTTTGGCAGAAAAAATCAAAGAGCAAGTTATTATCTAAATGGAGAGAAACCGCAAAGTACTACAGTACAAGGGGATCTGGGGGTCCTGGTGCATGAAACACAAAAAGTTAGTATGCAGGTGCAGCAGGTGATCAGGAAGGCCAATGGAATCTTGGCTTTTATTGCAAGGGGGATGGAGTATAAAAACAGGGAAGTCTTGCTGCAGTTATACAGGGTATTGGTGAGGCCACACCTGGAATACTGCGTGCAGTTTTGGTTTCCATATTTAAGAAAAGATATACTTGCTTTCGAGGCGGTTCAGAGAAGGTTCACTCGGTTGATTCCAGAGATGAGGGGGTTGACGTATGAGGAAAGGTTGAGTAGGTTGGGACTCTACTCATTGGAGTTCAGAAGAATGAGAGGCGATCTTATCGAAACATAAGAGATTGTGAGGGGGCTTGATCGGGTGGATGCGGTGAGGATGCTTCCACTGATGGGTGAGACTAGAACTAGGGGGCATAATCTTAGAATAAGGGGCTGCCCTTTCAAAACTGAGATGAGGAGAAACTTCTTCACTCAGAGGGTAGTAAATCTATGGAATTTGCGACCCCAGAGAGCTGTGGAAGCTGCAACATTAAATAAATTTAAAATGGAGATAGACATTTTCCTAGCAGAGAAGGGAATTAGGGGTTACGGGGAGAGAGCAGGGAAGTGGACGTGAGTCTAGATTCAGATCAGCCATGATCCTATTGAATGGCGGAGCAGGCCCGAGGGGCCGTATGGCCTACTCCTGCTCCTATTTCTTATGTTCTATTAAGATAAGATAAGTTGTTGACACTGAATCAATAACCTTATTGAAACAGTAGGTTAAAGGCTCCGGAAGTCTGAATTTTTGGGAACAGGAAAATAGTTACCCGGTACAAGTTGTCCTAATTTACAGCTCGTAAAGGAGCACATAAAGGTAACAAACATCTGCCTTCATAAAAATGATACCAAGTAAAGCGCACCTGCTGATTACACCATTTTTAATGATAAGCTTAGCACACCTAGAGAGGAGACATGGTTCTGTAGAGCTACCAGCGGAGGTGACTAAGAACTGCAGGGGTCAGCAGAAAAATGACTAGAGATAATTAGCTTACATCAGCAGAAAACCTTAAAGGAAATACCACTGGAAAAAGGGTATAAATATTGAACTCTCAAATGGGATAATAGACTCGCTTAAAGGGGCAAAGCGATTCTCGGCTTGAGAGCTAGCTCTGTAAGTCTACAACTCTTTGTACCTTGGGGATCAAGGTACTGTATTTGATTTGGGTGGATATCCTGAATAAACTTTAAGAACTGTAAAACTGTAATGAAGTTAAGATTTGAGAGTAAGGATCTCTGATAGATTGTAAAGCTTTCTCTTTTTGGAACTGTTAATGTTGCGATTGACTCACCAACTGTAAATTATATGTTGGTTCTTTATTAAATCTATATATTTTTAGAATTGTCTCACATAATACTTCTGTATCAAACTCGCAAACTCATTCTCTGTACACTCTTTGGTGAGGAGTTGCAGAATTCTGGGGGAGTTCTCCGGACCCTCATAATATCCGGAATGCTACAGTCTAGCTAAACTTATTAAAAGTGCTATCTGGAAGACAGTAACATTTTCAGGTTGTTCCTTTCCTTTACGGAGAGATAGCCTGTACCTTTAGACCCAATTAAGCATCTTTAGGATTCGGCTACCTCAAACTTTAGTTGAAAGTGAACGTCTGAGGAATACGCCTGATCCGGGGTAGCCCTAAAGGGGCTAGGTCTAGTAATTATCCTTTCAGTTGCCGCCCAACGTATGTGTTAATGAGTTGATACAGAACCCTATACTTATATTTATATCTATATCCAGCTTGTAGATTGTTAAGTATAGAAGGAGTATTTTACTGATAGTGGTACTAAGAGCCAGATTTAAGTCTCTAGAGACAACAAGACCCTGATCAGGCCTTGTAGAACTTAAATCAGAACTCCCTCAATATACCATTGAGGCCTAGAAATTTCTTATAAAGTTCATATTAAACCCTAACTGAGGTTAGGTCCTGACGAAATGGCAAACCCTGTCAGAATTGGCCAAGTCTTTCTATTAGGAAATTCAAACGATTGCTTTATTAGGGGAAATAATCCTATCCCTATACCTCCACAAGACCAAGTAATAATTTGTGATGGATCATGAATGCTGATTAAGAAAGAGACATCCCAAAAATCCTCAGCTGGGATGGGGATAGTAGTAGGGACTTTGAGATTCCTATTCATTTTATCCAGAAGAATTACTGTACATACCCCTTGGCCATATGACAGTGCAATATGCCAATATGCTGAAGCCGTAGCATTACGGTGTACTTTAGAAAAGGAAGATCCTATTTTACCCACGTTTATCAGTACGGATAGTGACTATTGTAAAAGAGGATATAACCAAGATCTAGTTTTCTGGGAACAAACAAATTTTACCAATCATACGGGTAAACCCATAAAACATAAGTCATTGTGGGAAGACATTCTCCGTTCGAGAATGAAGAAACAGAATTGTCAGGTGATTCATGTAAACGGGCATACCACTGGGACAGTACACTCAAAAGGAAACAGTCTTGCAGACGAACAAGCAAAACGTTCGGTCTGCATGACACCCTCTCGAGAGGGGCCTGCCAATATTAGTGTAATCACTAGGGCAGAACGGGCAGCTAATCAGGATGAGGAACTGATTCAGCTATTAGACCCAATAACAGAGAATCCACCAGAATGTTCACCAAAGTACTTTTACTCGGAAACCCCTACAGGTATTGTACTAGTTAAGTTGCCCAAAGGAAACCAAGAAGTACCCCTGAGACACAAACGAGAACAGCTTGTAAAACAAGCTCACAAGGGCATAAGTCAAGCAGATTGTGGTGCCAGAACAACATTCTGCAAATTGACTCCCTTATATTGGTGGCCAGGCATGCTAAAGGCCTGTAAAACATATGTGGCAAATTGTGGCAAAGCTATTTAACCAATAAGTCATCGCTAATTAAGCCACCACCATTGGCTCCTGTGAAAGCTGATGAGCCAATGGTAAAATTCTTTATTGACTTTATTGGACCACTTTCCCCGTCTTTGGGATACAGACATGTTCTCATTTGTGTAGATGGATGCACTTCCTTCTACTGGCTGGTCCCCACAAAAACTGTTTCGGAAAACGCGCTCGTCAATGCTATTACTGACATAATTACTGTAGCTGGTGCACCCAAAATATTACACTCCGATCAAGGCAGAGCCTTTGGGGGCAATTTTCCTGGAACCGACAGGCGGGCTTTCAGGCATGTGGGGGGGGGGGGGGGGGGGGGAAAAAAAAAAAAAAAAAAATCGCAAAAATAAGGGGCCATGACCCCCCCCCACCTGATTCCCCGCCCCGTCCGATTTTCACCCAGCCGTTTCTGTCCGACCCGAATCAGTCCCGCCCGCAGCAGGCGGGACTGGTCTTCAGGAACCTTAGTCACCAATAATTGGCATCTATAATGCCATTTTAAGGGGCCCTTGCTTTTTTCAGCCTTTTCCCATGTTAAACACGCCTGGTGGGAACCCCGCTGATGAAACCTGACGTGAACAATATTAGATTGCTGACTATCAGCTGCAGGTTAATCAGGAAAGAAGAAATTTAATCAGACATCATTTGTAGGTTGCAGGACCTTGTTGCTCCAGGCTTGGGGCAACTTGTTCCAGGCTTAGGCACAGCTGTGGAAGGTTGGAGCCTCACACACTTCTCCAGTGTGAGCTCCTGGGAAGCCCCTCTCGCCACCCTCACTCAGCACTTCCTCAACGGAGGCATCTACCAGAAGCATGGGAGGCCTTTTTTCCCTTCCCTTCTTGGCATTAGAGGATCTCCAGTGGCAGAGGCGGCAGCAGCAGATCCAGCAACAACAGCAGCACCAGCAAAAGCAGCAGCAGCAGGAGCGACAGGCTGCGGCTCACCCACCTGAGGCAGCACAGGCCAGAAGGGGCCAGCGCATGGCAGGCCGTCGGCGCAGGAGATACTTCCCAAGCAGGGTCTACAGACACAGGGTGAGCTACCTCAACATGACTGAGCAGCAGTGCCAAAGGCGGCTCCGACTTTCACGAGAGGTAGTGACTGACATCAGCACAATGCTGCAGCAATACCTGGAGCCAAGAGCACCAGGTCGACACTCCTTACCAGTGGCCATCAAAGTCACCACCGCACTCAACTTTTTTGCCTCAGGCTCCTTCCAGGGATCAGCAGCAGACATCAGCGGCATCTCCCAGGCAGCCGCACACACTTGCATCACGCAGGTAACCGATGCCCTCTTTGCCCTCGCGCACAATCACATCCATTTCACCAGGGATCGCGCAAGTGTGAGGGCGCGAGCGCTTGGATTAGGTCATCTGGCAGACTTTCCAAGGGTGCAGGGCATCATTGACTGCACACATGTGGTCGTTATGGCACCCCATCGCAATCCAGGAGTTTTTGTCAACCGCAAGGGCTTCTGTTGTATCTATGCTTTAATGCGTCCAAACAAGCATGTAGATACGTCAAATTAAATCAGAGTCAGGCAGACAGGCTTCTAACTGTGATCTTTAATTTATTGGTAAAATGGCTGACTGCTGCTTTCCCGGGTAATTCCCATAATGCAATGCACATTACATTACCATATTTACTGGTGTTAAACTTGCACATTACATTACCGTATTGACTGGTGTCAAACTCGCAATCAATACACGACAGCTTCCACTCCCTTAACGTTCAGCTGGTGTGTGACCACAAGAAGGAGAATTTGCATGTTTGTGCCAAGTAGTTGCCATGACTCCCTCATATTGCGCCAGTCTACTGTGCCTCCGCTATTCAGGCCACCAGACGAACTTCAGGGATGGCTACTTGGAGACAAGGGCTATCCCCTGCGGACTTGGCTAATGACGCCATTGAGGAGACCAGCCAATGAAGCTGAGGAGCACTACAACTCCAGCCACATTTCCACCAGAGGCATTATCGAGCAAACCATCGGTTTGCTGAAGATGCGCTTCAGATGCCTGGATAGATCAGGTGGAGCCCTGTAGTACTCAGCAGCCAGGGTCTCCAGAATCGTCGTGGTTTGCTGTGTACTTCACAACATGGCACAGCGTCGTGGCTTGCAGATTCCTCTGGACCAAGTGGCTCCTCACAGACCCGCCTCGGATGAAGATGATGCTGAGGAGGAGGAAGAGGAGGAGGGCGAAATCGACCATCCTGCAGAGGCCCATCAACCAGCGGCACCATTACGCGAGAACATTGCTGCCCGGGATGCAAGGAACGCACTCATCCTGTACTTAGCCTAGTACATCAAACACTGTAGCCTCGCTGCTTCTTACCTGAGCATTGACAATGGCTAAACCCTGCGCATTCCTACCTATTTGACCAGCATCTTGACAACTGCAAGTAATCCTAAGGCCTCAATGTGAAATCCCCATTCGCCAAATGACACACGCCACAACTGCAGCAGTTGCCACCAGAATTTTTTTAAAACAAGATACTGATGACATAATAACTATATACAAAACTTTTCACCCAAGTGAGTACCCTTGTGATTAGTGGTGTTTTGTTTTTCTCTTACGCGTGCTCTACGTAGTGGTTCCCCTGTGGCTTCAGCAATTGTGGAGGCCCCTTGCTGACTTTCCTGCTGCTCCTGTCTTGACACCTTTGGCGGGCGTCCTCTGGGGTGGCGAGCCTGTGAGAGCTCGCCAGCAGTCTGCTGCTCCTGCGGCTGTGCAGGGGTTGAGACGCCTATCTCACTTGGGTGTGGACACCGGCGGAGCTCTGACCGAGGGCTCTGCAGTGGCATGGAAGTTTGAGCGCGTGGAGAGGAGCCCCCACTTCCTGGAGGTGTGCCAACAACCTCCCTCTCATGGGTCAGGTCCCCCTCAGCGCCTGCAAGTGGCTGGAGAGTACCTTGCTGCACATCAGTGGGGCCATGGGGACCCGTATCTGCACTGGAAGTCCTACTCAGAAGGACTTCCATGAAGGTCTGGTTTCTGTGTTCAATAGATGCCCATCGCTCCTCAAGAGATGTCATTCTATTCTGAACACTCACCATGTTTTCCATACCCTAGTGACTAAGCTCCTCCATGGCCGTAGCCCTCCTCTCCTCGGCCGTAGCCCTCCTTTCCTCGGCCGCAGCCCTCCTCTCCTCGGCCATAGCCAGCCTTACCACGGAGGTAGCCATCCTTTCCGTGGTGATGCGTTCATTCGCCAATGACTCCACTAAGGCTCTGCTCATGTTCGCTATGGACTCCTCAATTCGCTCCACACTCGCAGCGACCCGGGAGACAAAACCTGCCAGAGACTCCTGCATCTGTGCATGGAGATCCATCACCTCTTCTCTTGCGGATGGGCCCAGAGGCAGAGGGTCGACATGCAGCTGAGCTGAGCTGGCAGAGTCCTGTGCCCTCCGATGAGGACTCTCCACTGCTGTCCCTGTCTCCACAATCTGCTGATGCTCACTTGTGAGCTGTGAAACACCAGGTGACAACACTACTCTATGTCCCGAAGGTCCCCCCAATGTGTGAGTGTCTGCGTTGGTGCTGGGTGCGCTTACTTCTGCTGACACTGCGCCCTCAGAGGTTGGAGCTTCCTCTGAGGAGTCTGGTTGCTCAGCCTCTTCCTCCTCCACAGTGGGGATGGGGGCTCTGGATGGTCCTGTGGGGGAGTAAAGGAAAGAGTTAGAGATATGATGCCAAGGTTACATGCACACTGGATTTTGCAGATGTTCATAAGTCCAAATGATGTAGCTTCAGAATCATAACAGCGACTCATGCTATGTCAATGAGAGAGATGGAAAACTATTCTGTCACCAGCTTGCGGGACTGCCCCTGTCTCTCCTTCCCCAACTTCCGCAGCCACATCAGCCCCGACAATTTCCAGCACTCCTTCCTCCCAGGGGGTCAGGTGGGCTATTGATGGTGGCCCTCCTCCAGTCCTGGCTCGCTCTCTGTTGGGAGCTCTCTTTTCCTGCAATGAGGGAGACAAGTGGTGTTTGAGTGAGAATGAAGGAGTGAGTGTAGAGATTGCATAGCATAGATACTTAGAGGGAGACAAAGATGGTGTGAGGTTGCAAGACCAAGGGCCCTCCCTGTGTGTTGTCAGTTGTGTTCAAAGCATCAGAGTGAGAGGGAGTGTGAGGGCTGCATGGTGGAATAATTATGTGAATGTGAGCACAGAGAGAGAGGGAATGGGTAAGGGTGCATGGATGTGACTGTGAAGTGGGATGTGGAGGAAGTGAGTGCTAAAGCTGAGTGCTGGTGGGGAAAGTCAATGGGGATCAGTTTGAGGGTGATGGAAACTTCATACTTACTTTTCCTGTACGGTGAAGCTCATGGAATCGTTTCCGACACGGTATCCAGGTTCTTCTGGTGACTCCCAGCAAGTTGAAATCTGCTGACACCTGCATCCATGCAGCCTTGGTCTCAGTGGGAGGCCTCTTCCTGCCTGACCTAGGGAAGAGGACCTCCCTGTGGGACCTAACCCCATCCAATAATGCCTGTAGTGAAGCCTCATCGAATTTGGAGGCAGCTCGGGGTCTGGCACTGGCCACAGCTGCTGCAGGCTCCTCTGCCATCCTGTATGGTTCGTTTGGAAGCCTGCAGAGGTTGCAATGCTTGCTGTGGACCTTAAAAGCACCACGAATGATGACATCATACTGTGCGACTTTCTGACTGGAAATAGTCAATTAGCAAGGGTTCCCACACGATGGAAATGAATTGGCTAATTGAGGGAAAATTGCATCAATCTGGCAGACCCATTCAGATTCGTGTAGGGACCCCGACATTCGGGGAACCCGAGAATTCCCCACACCTGCAGGAAAATCGCCCCCTTTGTCTCCAAGGCCTTCAAAGACTACTGTGAACAAAGGGGCATTGGGTTAGAGCACAGCACGCCACGTCATCCGCAATCAGCGGAGCTGGTGGAACGTAAAAACCAGGAAGTAAAAAAGCTATTGGTCAAACTGTTGAGAATCAGGAGAAATAGGTGGACCACCATCATTCCGGAGGTGCAGCTATAATGTGCCTGCATCTGCATCAGGAACAGTGTCCCCTAAAACTCCATATTATCTGATGTATGGGGTTGAGCTGCACACACCGCTTACCCATGGTTCTTTTATTACCTCTACACACTCTGAGTCCTTGACCCGACAGCGACAGTTAGATTTAAAAAAAGAAGTAACAGAGGAGATTCATCAAATTGATCAGAGGATAAGGGAGGCAAATAGGCAGAAAAAATTGACAAAGCATGGCAACCCCTAGCAGGAGAATGGGTTCAGGAAAAGAAGTTCGAGCAAAAACCTTGTTTAAGACCGAAGTGGAAAAAACTTGTTCAAATACATTCTGTTATTAATGAAAGAACAGTTAAAATACATATTAACCAGCCGAATGGCAAGCATATTCTTAAAACTGTCTCCATAGACAATCTCAAAGATGTCCTGTGGGATACCGAAATGGAAGAACAATACAAGGTGCAGTCGTACACTGTCTTTCAAGACCCAGCTTGGAGCACGACACAGGAAATGGATACGATCGAACTACTGCCGACGGTCAGCCAGATGGTGTCGCCGACTCCTCCACACGATGCTTGGCAATGCCTCAGGAATTGGATTCGCAAAAAGCCCCAACCAAAACAATTAAAAATCAACGAGTTACTTCAAGGAAGGAGGAAAACACTGCGGATGGAGAAGGAATCAACTGAGCTCCTGGCAAGGCCTTTACAAAAACAAGAATCTGTCCTCACGCTGGATCAATGGAACAGCGTGTCAAGCTTCAGCTAGTTCCAAATGACGTCTCCTTGACTCGTATGAATAACTCACCTCTACTGAATGTACATATGCCAATTGGACATTCTAAGTACATGTTGTTTCGCTAATTGCCTGATAATGTACCTGTCATCCTTTTAATTTGTATTCAATTTAAAATAAGGCAAAACATTGTCCTGGGATGATTTAGAAGGAATTTTCATGTAGCGCATGATTAGGCTCTTGTGAATCTCATGAAATTAATGTGCTATTGTAACCTTATTAGCAACATTGACCAAACTCTGTCTCGATGCTCCAGTTCATTTTTTGGTCAAGATGGGGGTGTGAAGGAATAAACCGTACAACCGATTCAGGAAAAGACACCGTTCTAGGAAATAATTCTGGCCTTATTTAAACATGACAAACTGGGTCTGGAAATCTAGAAACCGAACGATGGAAAAGCTGTGAAAGCATTCTGGCTATAGAGATAAGATAGTTGTTGACACTGAATCAATAACCTTATTGAAACAGAAGGTTAAAGGCTCCTGAAGTCTGAATCTTTGGGAACAAGACAATAGTTACCTCAAACTTTAGTTGAAAGTGAATGTCTGAGGAATATGCCTGATCCGGGGTAGCGCTAAAGGGGCTAGGACCATTAATTATACATTCACTCTCACACACAAAGCCTCACACCCAGATCCACACACACCCTCACACACACACCCTGACACACACACCCTGACACACACACCCTGACACACACACCCTGACACACACACCCTGATGTACATGCACACACCCTCATACATACCCACCCGCAGACACAAACACACACACTCACACACACACACTCACACACACACACTCACACACACACAGCCTCACACACACACACTCACACACACACACCCTGAAACACACACCCTCACACACACACACCCTGACACACACACCCTGACACACACACCCTGACACACACACCCTGATGTGCATGCACACACCCTCATACATACCCACCCGCAGGCACAAACACACACACTCACACACACACACTCACACACACACACCCTCACACACACACAGCCTCACACCCTCACACACACACACCCTCACACACACACAGCCTCACACACACACAGCCTCACACACACACAGCCTCACACACACACACTCACACACACACACCCTCACACACACAGCCTCACACCCTCACACACACACACCCTCACACACACACAGCCTCACACACACACAGCCTCACACACACACACCCTCACACACACACACCCTCACACACACACACTCACACACACACACAGCCTCACACACACACAGCCTCACACACACACAGCCTCACACACACACACTCACACACACACACAGCCTCACACACACACAGCCTCACACACACACAGCCTCACACACACACACCCTCACACACACACACCCTCACACACACACCCTGATGTACATGCACACACCCTCATACATACCCACCCGCAGACACAAACACACACACTCACACACACACACTCACACACACACACACTCACACACACCCTCACACACACACAGCCTCACACACACTCACACTCACACACACACACCCTCACACACACACAGCCTCATACACACACACCCTGACACACACACCCTGATGTACATGCACATACCCTCATACATACCCACCCGCAGACACAAACACACACCCTCTCACACACACACTCACACACACACACCCTCACATACACACAGCCTCACACACACACACCCTGACACACACACAGCCTCACACACACACAGCCTCACACACACACACCCTCACACACACACAGCCTCACACACACACAGCACCTCACACACACACAGCCTCACACACACACCCTGATGTACATGCACACACCCTCATACATACCCACCCGCAGACACAAACACACACACCCACACGCACACACTCACACACACACACAGCCTCACACACATACAGCCTCACACACACACAGCCTCACACACACACACCCTCACACACACACAGCCTCACACACACTCACACTCACACACACACACTCACACACACTCACACACACACACCCTCACACATACCCACTCTCAGACACACACACCCTCACACACACACAGCCTCACACACACACACCCTCACACACACACAGCCTCACACACACTCACACTCACACACACACACACTCACACACACACACTCACACACACACACCCTCATACATACCCACTCTCAGACACAAACACACTCACACTCACACACACACACCCTCACACCCTCACACACACACAGCCTCACACACACACACCCTCACACACACCCCCTCACTCACACACACTCGCACTCACACAGACACCCTCACACACACACCCTCACACACACACATCCTCACACACACACCCTCACACACACACATCCTCACACACACACCCTCAACACACACACACATTCACACATACAAACCCTCTCACACACACACTCTCTCACACACAGACCCTCACACACACACACTCTCTCACACACAGACCCTCACACACACACACTCTCTCACACACACATTCACACATACAAACCCTCTCACACACACACTCTCTCACACACAGACCCTCACACACACACTCTCTCACACACAGACCCTCACACACACACTCACATGCACTCACCATCACACACACACACACCCCCTCACACACACACAAACACATACCCTCACTCACACACCCATACACACACACACCCTGACACATACACCCTCAACACACACACACCTTCACACAAACACCCTCACACACACATCCTCACACACACACCCTCACAAACACACCCTGACACATACACACACACCCTCACACACACATCCTCAACACACAACCTCAACTCACACACACACACTCACACAGCCTTTTACACACACTCCCTCACACACACGCACACACAGCCTCACAAAAACACAAACACTCACACACACACACACACACACTCACAGACACACACACTCACATACACCCTCACAAACACACACCCACGCACACTCACACTCTCACACACATCCTCACACACATACACCCTCCCACACACACAAACTCAGACTCACACACACATACTCCTGTAGGATTCGCAAAATTGGACTTTGTATTAATAAGGGTCAAATGGCAGAAGAGGCCGTGATTTTAAAGACTGTTTTAAAAGAAGCCCAGAAAAAGGGGCATACAAAATGGCCGCCAGACCATGTGACCAGCTTATACTGGTATGCATATGGATTAGATGCAGATCCAGTCAAGATCGGCCTGGAGACAGAGGCCATCAAAATGTTGACCCAGACAAAAGGGGACAATTTCATATTCATGAGAACAGCACCCAGGACTAGATAACGAGATCAGCAGGATATTAAAAACAATGAAGGTAATTCCAGACCAGAGATGGGCCTTTACCGGCCATCGAAAACATTTTAAAATATAATAACTACCCCGCTGTGCTCCCAGCCCGCCAAAAGTTAAACAAAGACTAACCTGATTTTGGGCGGGAAGTGGAGCTTCTGGGGGAAAAGTATAACTGAAGGAGCTGGAGTTGTACGAGACACTCAGACGGAAGACACACTCAGGAAGAAGGACTCACTCGGAGAGAGGCAGACGCTGGGGAAACTCTGAAGGAGACACCGGAGCTGTAGTTGCGGAGACAGCGGTGGGTGAAGAGTCGTCGCTTCGGGAGAAGATCAGCAAACTCCTCTCCATCACCGGAGGAGGAAGAAGAATTAAGCCAACATCAAGAAGGCCGCTCGAGCCGGCGTCCCGCCCCGGGGAAACACATCGGGAGATCATCGACCATCCCCGGGCCGTTGCCGAAACGAGAGGCCATCGACCCAACTTGGGAGAAGAAACAAAAAAATAAAACCCCAAGAGAAGAAACCTTCCAGACACCCCAGCTCGGGAGAAGAGATAAAAACAAACTGAAGAAGCGATGGGAGCCAGCCCAAGGCTCCTCTGACCAGTGTCGAGCCGACGATCCTCGACCCCGCCAACATCCAGGCCCGCCGGTGTCCATCCGCCCCGAACCCCACCTCAGGAGAGAGGTGTGGCGCAGCTCGCAGGGGCTCCACGATCCACGAGGAGACGGAGCGCCTGAAGGGATCAAAACACAGACTTGACTTCAAAACCTTGCACTTCCTAGTGGGATTGGTGAGCATGTTTCTGGCCCTTCACAATCAGATCTAGATAGGTTTAATAAGGGGTGGATTTAAGGGTACAATTAAGATGAGTTGTTGTCCCTCGATGTTCCGTGTGTTTCCTTATTTCATGATGATCTTTGTAAAGTCTGTGGGTTGTATAGCGAAGTAATACACAGACTACAAGAGTAACTTAAACAGGACTTTGCTATTCGAAGGTCAGGGCGAATCTGCCCAATAAATTCTGCCACAGCACTTATATACCGGTGTGGTCACCGTCGGTATTACAGTATACAGCAGCCAGGATAAAGTAGTGCCACACCTAAAATAGTTCTCTTAAAGGTGGACGGTTACATACAATAGTTCTCTTAAAGGTAGAACAGTTACATACACTACAATCCTCCCTTTTTAGCTTACAACATACTTATTCCCCATTAACATAACATCATAACATATCCAACTTCATGTTACAACAGTTCACAGAGGTAGTCTCTTCGGAAACAGTTCACAGATTCAGTCTCTGCGGGAAACAGTTCACAGATTCAGTCTCTGATCTTCTTGACTCGGTCCGGACCACGCCTCTGTGGTGTAGTCGGGTCACCTTGCTAGAGGGACTCATCCCACAGCTTTACTTCCATCACTCCTGAACCAGCATTGCTGACTTTTTAAAACAAACAAAAAACAGTTGGATTGCCTTGGGAAATTTTCCTACTTTCCAACTGATTTGGCTCCGTTCGGGGGACCACGTGTGTGATCGGGTAGAGGTAATAATGGTTCAGATGGTTATCATCTTCTGCTTCGTCTTTTCCTTTTTTGCTTCTTGGAGACTTTCGGGGCTCCATTGTCAGCTGCCAGCTGTAACGCCACCATCTCCCTATGTTCCTTAGACTTTAAGTGATTCATCCTGATTTCGGCACTTTGGGAGTTCTCGGCACAAGCTGGGCAGACCAGGTCCTCGTAATATTCAGTGTCACTCAACAGATCATGGTAATATTCGGTGTCGTCCTGAGCTAGGCCCGCGAGAGGGTCTTCTATTTCCTCCTTACCCAGCTGGACGTTAGCCGACTTTTGTTCCAAATCCCGACATCTGTCCTGAAGAGACTTCATCATGCGTTCAGATTCATCCCGCTTTTTCTGGGCTTCCTGCAAGTCTTTTACTAATGACCTCATTTGTGATTTCAATACTTCAACTTCATTTGGAGATTGATTGATCGGACTATTCAATCCCTCTACTGAAGTAGCTGTTTCAGTATTCTGTTGTTCTACATTGCCGTGCGTCAGCGTACTTTTGGCATCCAAGGGCTGTTCTGCTGCAGACTTCTCAGTCTGGGTTGCCACCTCAGCTCTTCCAATGACTTTTGAGAGCTCCCTTCCCTTTGAAGATTGAGGCTCGTATTTAAGTTTTTCCCATTTTAGAGTTTTATCCCTCAGCATATGAATGAGTTGGCTGACTGTTAACTCTTCTGCCATCATCCCTTTTCCATTAACTACAGGGCTGTTTATAACCTTGCCCTGGAGGAGTTGGCTGACTGTTAACTCTCCTGTCCTCATCCCTTTTCCATTAGCTGCAGGGCTGTTTAGAACCTTGTCCTGGGGCTCCTTTGCTGCTTCTACTTCGCCATCATCCGCAGCCCCCATCATTCGAATTTCCACAAATGAATCGTCCGGTGATGCTGCACCCAACTTCAGTAGGAGCTCGGAAGTCATGTCGACCAACTCAGCTTTTTCTGCCTGCAACCTGCAAACCAGCGCCTTCAGTTGCGGCACATCTTGTTCCACCGGATTGGAGCACGCCCCTTCAGAAGCCGAATCAGCTTTGATTCGTTTGGCCTCCTCGTGCAGACGGTTTTGTGTGCTCCTGTTCCCTTTTCTTCCCCAGCTGCTTCTGTTGTCTTTCCAGATTCTCCCATTCGGTATCATAGAACTTTTTCATTGCTTTCATCTCTTGCTCAAGACGGCAATTCAATTGTTCTAATTGCTGTCGTAATCTGAAATAAGTTTGCGTTCGAGCTCGATGTTCCTCAGTAATATATATGTCTGTAACTTGAACAGACTCAGAATTCTCTGTCAAGCTATGTTGTTGTTGTTCAGAGGAATTCTGTTCTGAAACTTTGTTCTCCTCTGGAGCATAAGCCTTTAGGCCCACATTCGTTCTACCAACCTTAGTCAGCAAGTTCATTTTAGACTTGTCTTTCATGCTTGGGCTGGTCTTATCGTCATCCGTTTCAGAGTCTGAGCTGATTGTCTGCCCCGAGTCCTCACTCGTTATTGCTTTGAGGTAGTGCCATTCCATGTCTATTTTCTTGATCCACTCCCGTCCTAGAAGTGGTGGTCCTCCCTCAGGTAGTACGTATAAGTCCATTCCAGGGTGTTCTTTGCCCTGTCTCTCACCTTGACTCTTATCTTTCCTATGGGGTATACTTTATGCCCCGTGTATGTCTGCAATACGAACTTGGTATCTCTCAAGGGTATATGTGAGAATAGCCGGTTGTAATCCCTTCGATTTATGACTGATAGGGCTGATCCAGTGTCCAATTCCATTCTCACTTGGACTCCGGCTATTTTTAGCATGACCCAGATAGTTTGTAGGTCAGCTTCCTTACTCACATTATGAATTCTCAGACTACCCAGTTCCTGGCCGCTTGGGTCTGAATCCGAATTCTGTTCATCTGAACTCTTCTCAACCACCTTGTGTACTTTGTTGTACTTTTCCTGTGATGGCTTTTTTTTTTGGTTGTTGGTCTTCTTCCCTGACCGGCATACTTTGGCTATGTGACCCAGTTTGCCACATTTCCTACAGTCCTGGTTTTTAAACCAGCATTGGTTCTGGTCGTGTGTTGTCTTCCCACAACGATAACATTTCGTTGCACCCAAAGTAATTTGATCCACACTGAGGACCGCTGCCTTCAGCTGCATTTCCGCAGTTCCTTTCGCTGTGGCTTCATGTGATGCTGCAATAAGGACAGCCCTATCCAGTGTAAGGTCGTTCTCTTCGAGCAGTCGCTTTTGCGTTCCTTCCTTCGACAACCCGCACACGAACTTGTCTCGCAATGCCTCTGTCAGATTTCCTCCAAACTGGCAGTATTTCGCTAGCCTACGCAGTTCGACCAAGTATTCCGCGTTGCTTTCCTCTTTCCGTTGCGTTCTCGCATAAAATTTGAATCGTTCCGCCAACATCAGCGGTGTGGGGTTCAAGTGATCCTTCAGAACAGCAACAATATTATCGAAGGTTTGATCCGCCGGTTTAACTGGTGCTAGAAGATGCTTCAATAGCCCGTATGTCTTCGCCCCCATCGAGTTTAGCAAGGTTATAGCTTTATCATCATCCTCTATTTTATTGGCCTCACAATATATCTCAATGCGTTCTACATATGTGGCCCAATCTTCTACCTCGGAATCGAAATCGTTGATGTTACCACGCTTAGGCATCTTCACCTCCCTGATAAACAACAACGAAATATACCTTTACATTTTTTTTTTTTTTTTTTCAAGATGGCGGTTTCCCCGCGCATTTCTTCTTTCCCCGCCCCTTTCAAAATGGCAGTTCCCGCTTCTGTCTTTTTCTCCGCCTACTGGCGGCTTCCCGCGGTTTCCCGTGCTTCTCTTCTTTCCCCGCCCACTTTCAAGATGGCGGTTCCCGCTTTTCTTCCCCTGGCGGGAGGGGTAAGCTTTTCCCTCGGGCGACGGCCGCTGGCTTTCGGGGTTCGCAGCCTGCGCTTCGGCTTCAGCGCGTTCCCTTCTCTCGGCCGGGCAACCGGCTCTGGGTACAACCCGTTGACGGCGAACGGTCTCAGCCGCTGGCTGGATCTCGCTCAGTCTCCCTCGCTCGGGCTCTGTCTCTCCGGTGCTGGGTACAACCCGTTGATGGCGAACAGTTTCAGCCGCTGGGCTGGATCTCGCTCAGTCTTCCTCGGGCTCTGTCTCTCCCGCTCGCGCGGCTCTCGCTCGCTCTCTCTCGGGCTCTGTCTCTCCCGTTCGCGCGGCTCTCGCTCGGGCTCTGTCTCTCCCGCTCGCGCGGCTCTCAATCGCGCCTCCCAGCCCTCTCGCAGTCCGGTGCTTCCCTCCCCGGCTGCGGCTGAGTTCTCTGCGATTTATTTATTTTATCTCTTCCCGCGCCTTACGATCCCGGTCGCAGCGCTTCGTGGCCTCGGTCACTGTCTGACCTTTTTCACCCAATCGCTCCTCCCAGCCTCTCGCAGGCCGGTGCTTCCTCCCCAGCTGCGGCTGCGTTCTCCGCGGTTTATTTATTTTTATCTCTTCCCGCGCCTTACGATCCGGTCGCAGCGCTTCGTGGCCTCAGTCACTGTCTGGCCTTTTTCACCCCAATCGCGCCTCCCAGCTTCTCGCAGTCCGATGCTTTCCTCCCCGGCTGTGGCTGAGTTCTCCGTGGCTTATTTATGTTTATATCTTCCCGCGCCTTACGATCCTGGCCGCAGCGCCTCGTGGTCGCGGTATTTGTCTGGCCTTTTTTGCCGTCGCGGTCTAGTCGTCTCATGATGCTCCCCAGCCCGCTTGTACCGCGGCTTCTGCTCCACGCTGCCCCAGTCTCAGCGCCTCTGGGCCCGACTTCTGTCCGGCTCCTTTCCCCCTCGACCGTGGTCGAGTGCACCGCCCTTATCCTCTGTTTATTTGTTTCTATTTTCCCTTTACTCACAGTCACCGTGGCCGACTTGCTTCTCGTGTTGATTGGCTCACTCACCACCGTGACAGAAGGGACAATCCGTGCCTGTTGCTGACTTCGTGTTTGAAATCTTCCTCCTTTCTTGGTCTGCAGACTCGAGTTTTCTCTCAGCAAAACGACGAGGGCGGGTGCCTCTTCTCGACGCTCGTTTACTTCTTCAGAAGTATTGTTGCCACAAGGTAAGATCGAACTCGTCGCCACTGTAAAGTCTGTGGGTTGTATAGCGAAGTAATACACAGACTACAAGAGTAACTTAAACAGGACTTTACTATTCGAAGGTCAGGGCGAATCTGCCCAATAAATTCTGCCACAGCACTTATATACCGGTGTGGTCACCGTCGGTATTACAGTATACAGCAGCCAGGATAAAGTAGTGCCACACCTAAAATAGTTCTCTTAAAGGTGGACGGTTACATACAATAGTTCTCTTAAAGGTAGAACAGTTACATACACTACAATCTTTGTAGAGTATAAGATGCCTGTATTTGCCTTAGTTAGTACTGTGTCGTTATGATTTGTTTTTTGTTTTTCCCTCCCATGTACTCTCTTGTCTGCTTGCATTTGATTTGATATTTTTCCTTATGCAATAAAATTTCATTTCGTTTTCATCAAACTTGGTCTACAAGAATTTTCTCTACATTGTAGTTCCTGCCCCTAAGTCCAGAGTACAGAATCTAAGGGGCGAGTGGGTCGAACCACTCAAGGTTTTGCTGTGCAAGAGAGAGAGGCCTCTAGAGAGAGAAACCTCAGGGACATCTCTCAACGAAAACCGCTTACACTCCCTCACAAACACACCCACTCACACACACCCTCACACACATACCCACTCACACACACCCTCACACACATACCCGCACATGCACACCCTCACACACACACACTCTCACAAACACACACACACCCTCATAAACACAAACTCACCCTCACACACCCTCAGCACACACACAACACCCTCACAAACACACCCACCCTTACACACACCCACACACACACAACCTCACACACATCTTCACACACCCACCCTTACACACACCCACACACACACACACACACACACAACCTCACACACACCTTCACACACACACCCTCAACACACACACACACCCTCACACACACACCCTCACACACAAACACACACACCCTCACACACACACACACACACACACACACACACACACACACACACACACACTCACCCTCACACACCCTCAACTAACAAACACTCCCTCACACATACAAACCCTAACACACACACCCTCAGCACACACACACCCTCACACAAACACCCTCACACACACTCACACACCCTCACAAACACACATCCTCACACATATGCCCTCAACACACACAAACACCCTCACAAACACACACACTCTCAAAAACACACACTCATACTCATAAACACATCCATACACACCCTAACTCACATATACATCCTGACACACACACCCTCAACACACACACACCCTCTTCTTCTTGTTCTTCTTAGGCAGTCCCTCGGAACCGAGGATGACTTGCTTCCACATTAAAAATGAGTTCGCAGGTGACTGATGAGTCCAATGCGAGACCTACAGTCTCTGTCACAGGTGGGGCAGACGGTGGTTGAAGGGGCGGGTGGGTGGGGTGCTTGGGTTGACGTGCGCTCCTTGCGCTGCCTGCGCTTGGCTTCCGCTTGCTCCCGGCGAAGAGACTCGAGGTGTTCGGCGCCTTCCCGAATGCTTCTCTTGCACTTTGCGCGGTCTTGGGCCAGGGATTCCCAGATGTCGGTGGGGATGTTACACTTTTTCAAGGAGGCTTTGAGGGTGTCCTTGAAGCATTTCCTCTGCCCACCTGGGGCTCTCTTGCCGTGCCGGAGCTCCGAGTAGAGCACTTGTTTTGGGAGTCTCGTATCGGGCATGCGGAAAATGTGATCCGTCCATCGGAGCTGATTGAGCGTGGTCAGAGCTTTGATGCTGGGGATGTTGGCCTGAGCGAGAACAATGACATTGGTGCGCCTATCCTGCCAATGGATTTGCAGGATCTTGCGGAGGCAGCGCTGGTGGTACCTCTCCACTGCTTTGAGGTGCCTGCTGTACATGGTCCATGTCTCTGAGGCATACAGCAGGACGGGTATCACTGCTGCCCTGTAGACCATGAGCTTAGTTCCGGATTTGAGGTCCTGGTCTTCAAACACTCTCTTCCTCAGGTGACCGAAGGCTGCACTGGCACACTGAAGGCGGTGCTGGACTTCGTCGTCGACGTCTGCCCTTGTTGACAGTAGGCTCCCGAGGTATGGAAAGTGGTCCACGTTGTCCAAGGCCTTGTCGTGGATTTTGATAATCGGGGGGCAGCACTGTGTGGCGGGGGCAGGTTGGTAGAGGACCTTTGTCTTACGGATGTTTAGTGTAAGGCCCATGCTCTCATATGCCTCGGAGAAGATGTTTACGATGGTTTGGAGTTCGACCTCCAAGTGAGCGCAGACGCAAGCATCGTCTGTATACTGTAATTCGACGACAGATGATGGGGCGACCTTGGATCTGGACTGGAGGCGATGGAGGTTGAACAGTTTCCCGTTTGTTCTGTAAATTAGCTCCACTCCAGTGGGGAGCTTACTGAGGGCGAGATGGAGCATTGCAGCAAGGAAGATTGAGACCCTCACACACACTAACACACACACACAAACTAACACTCACACACACATCCTCACACACAGCCTCACACATACACAGCCTGACACACAAATACACCCTGACACACACAGCCTCAACACACACACATACCCTCACACACATACATACTCACACACACACAACCACACACACACGCAAACACATAACCTCACGCACACACCCTCACACACATACAAAAACACACACACCCACAAACACACACACACCCTCACACACACACATGCACACGCCCTCACACACACAACCTCACACACACCCTCACTCACTCACACACACACACACCCTCAACATACACTCACACACCCTCACACATACACACACTCACACAGACACACAGCCTGACACACACACCTTTAACACAAACACATCCTCACACCCACACATTCACACACACACACACACACCCTCACACTCACGCACAACCTCACACACCATCACACACACACACTCACAAACATACCCTCAACACACACAAACACACCCTGACACATACACACCCTGACACCCACACACCCTCACGCACTCACAAACACACCCTCACCCTCACAAACACACACAGCCTCACACACACACCCTCACACACACACACACGCACACACACACCCTCACACACCCTATACTAACACACACACACACCCTCACACACACACACACACACACACACACACACACACAGACTCACACACACACCCTCACACACCCTATACTAACACACACACACACTCACACAAACACCCTCACACACACACTCACACTCACAAACACACACACCCTGACACACACACCCTCATACACACACAGCCTCATACACACAGATACATCCTCACACCCACACACACACACACACTCACCCTCACACACACATACACCCTCACACACACACTCACACACACCCACACACACACACACACACAGACTCACACACACACCCTCACACACCCTATACTAACACACACACACTCACTCACACAAACACCCTCACACACACACTCACACTCACAAACACACACACCCTGACACACACACCCTCATACACACACAGCCTCATACACACAGATACATCCTCACACCCTCACACACACACACACTCACCCTCACACACACATACACCCTCACACACACACTCACACACACACACACACACACATCCTCACACCCACACCCTCAACACAGACTAACACACACACACTCTCTCAGATACAAACACGTACCTCACACACACACACACTCACACTTACACACCCTCACACACCCTCACAAACACACACAACCACACACACACACAAACACATACCCTCACGCACACACCCTCACACACATACAAAAACACACACACCCACAAACACATACACACACACCCTCACACACACACACCCTCGCAGGCACACACTCACACACACACCTGCACACACACACGCAGCTTCACACCCACACACATACCCTTACACACACGCACACACACTCTCACACACACACACACACATGCATATCCTCACACACACACACTCAAAAACACACACACACTCACACAAACACCCTCACACACACACATCATCACACACACACATCCTCAACACACACACACCCTCACACACATACCCTCAACATACACACACACACCCTCACACATACACATGCTCAAACAGACACACAGCCTGACATGCACACCATTAACACAAACACACCCGCACACACACACACACTCACACAAACCCACACTCTCACACACACACAGACACACATCCTCAGCACACACACACACCCTTACACACATACCCTCAACATACACACACACTCTCACACATAAACACGTTCACACAGACACACGGCCTGACACACACACCATCACACAGCCACACACACATACACCCTCACACTTGCACACACCCTCACACACACACACACGCTCACAGACACACACTCACACACACACAGCCTCACACCCACACATACACACACCCTCACACACTCTCACACACACACACCCACACACATACATACCCTCACACAGACACACAGCCTGAGACGCACACCATTAACACACACACACGCTCACACATTCTCACGCACACTCACACACACACCCTCACACGCTCACACACACACACACACACACGCATACCGACTAGACACACGCACACCCTCACACACACGCACCCACAGACACACACCCTCAACACACACACCCGCACACATACACACCCTCACACAGACACACAGCCTGACACGCACACCATTAACACACACACATACCCTCACACACACACACCCACCCTCACACACACACACTAACACACAAACACCCTCACAAACACACTTGCACACACTCACACACCCTCACACACACACACACCCTCACACAGCCTCACACACCTTCACACACACACACATCCTCACACCCACACCCTCAACACACACTAACACACACACACTCTCAGAAACAAAGTCATACCTCTCACACACACACACACACACACACACACACACACACTTACACACCCTCACACAAATACGCACTCACCCACACCCACAAACACACACAGAAACCCTCTCACACACACATGCACACGCCCTCACACACACCCTTACACACACCCTCAAACACACACACTCACACACACATACATATTCTCACACATACCCTCACAAACACACACACTCACGCACACACTCACACACACATGCATATTCTCACACATACCCTCACAAACACACACACTCACGCACACACTCACACACACATACATATTCTCACACATACCCTCACAAACACACACACTCACAAACGCACACACATTCTCGCAAACACACCCTCACACACACACACATACCCTCACACACACGCACTCACACACTCACCCACACACACACACAAACCTTCACACACACACATCCTCAACACACACACACCCTCACACACATACCCTCAACATACACACACACCCTCACACATACACACGCTCACAGACACAGAGCCTGACACACACACCATTAACACAAACACACCCTCACACACATGCACATTCACACACACACAAACCCTCACACACACACACACCCTCACACACTCCATCACTCACACACCCACAAACACACACACACAACCTCACACAAACCCCCTTCGCACACACAACCTCAAACACACACTCACACACACAGCTTCACAGCCACACACACAATCACACACACACTCTCAAACACACAAACTCACGCTCATGCACACACACACCGTCACACAGCCACACATACATACACCCTCAACCTTGCACACACTCACACAGACACACAGCCTGACACTCACACCATTAACACACACACATCCTCACACATCCTCGCACACATGCACACTCACACACACACATACCCTCACACACACCCACACACCCTCACACACACACTTGCACACTCACACACACACACACCCTCAACACACACACACCCTCACACACACACACACTCACACACACCCTCACACAAACACACACCCTCACACACACTCAGACACACACCCTCACACACACACACCTCAACACAAACAGACACCCTCACACAGACATGTACTCAGACAAACACACCCTCAACAGGCACACACCCTCATACACACACACCCTCACATACACACCCTCAACACACACACACCCTCACACATATACACCCTCACATAGACACACACACTCACACACACACCCTCAACACGCATTTCACCCTCACAGACCCTCACACACACGCACACACACTCACCCTCACACACACACACAAACACACACACACCCTCACAAACAAACACACACACTCACACACACTCACCCTCACACACACACTCTCACACACACACACTTGCACACTCTCACACACACACACACCCTCAACACACACACACCCTCAGACACACACACCCTCACACACACCCTCAAACACACACACACTCGCAAACACACACAGACCCTCACACACAGCCTCACACAATCACACATCCTCACACACCTTCAGACACACACACCTTCAACACAGACACACACACCCTCACTCATACACCCCCTCACACATGCACACACTCTGACAAACACACCCTCAACACGCACACACACTGAAACACGCACACTCACACACACACGTATCCTCTACACACAAGCACACCCTCACACACACACACACCCTCAGACACACACCCTCACAAACACACCCTCACACACACACACACTTGCACACACACACCCTCACAAACACTCACACTCCCTCATACACACACACAACCACACACCCACACACATCCTCACACTCACACCCTCAACACACCCTCACACACACACTCACATACATACACACACCATCAGACACACACACCCTGACACACACACACTCACATACATACACACACCATCAGACACACACACCCTGACACACACACACTCACACACACAACCTCACACACACACCCTCACAAACACACTCAGACACACACACAAACACTCACCCTCACACACACACATGCCCTCACACACACACACTCACACACACACACACACACAAAATCAAACACACACACAGACCCTCACAAACAAACCCTAAGACACTCACGCATGCACTCACAAGCACACACACCCTTACACACACACACACAGCCTCACACAGACACACACCCTCAACACACACACACCCTCACACACCCTCGCACAGACACACACCCTCACACACACATGCACACTCACACAAACACATACCCTCTACATACACGCACACACTCCACACACACAGCCACACACACACGCACACACCATTACACACATACACACCCTCACACACACACTCACATACACCCTCACACAAACACACACCCTCACACAAACACACACCCTCACACACCCTCAGACACACACCCACACACAGACACACACCCTCACAAACACATACACACAACCTAACACACGCACACACACACACCATCACACATCCTCACACATCCTCACACACACGCACACAGACCATCAAACACTCACCCTCACACTCACACAAACCCCCTCACACACACACTTTCTCACACACACAGACCCTCACACACACACTCACATACACACACTCACAGACACACACACACACTCACACACACACACAATATCACACACACACGCACCCTCACCAACATACGTTCACATACGCTAACACACCATCACAGACACACACCCTCACACACACACTCACACACACCCTCACACATACACACCCTCACAAAGACACATGCACAACCTAACACACACACACACACGCCGTCAAACACTCGCACTCACACACACATACACACCCTCACACACACACACACATGCGCACATACCCTCACAAACACACACACAACCTAACACACACACACCCTCACACAACCTCACACACCCTCACACACATGCACACAGACCATCACACAACCTCACACACCCTCACACACATACACACACACCCTCACAAACACGCACGCACACACACATACCCTCACACACACACCCTCACAAACACGCACGCACACACACATACCCTCACACACACACCCTCACAAACACACACACACACTCAGACACACGCACACACACTCACGCTCACACACTCTCACACACACACACTCTCACACACACACACACACTCAAACACACACACAGACCCTCACAAGCAAACACTCACACACACACTCACAAACGCACTCACCCTCACACACACACACAACCTAACACACACATATACACACACACACCATCACACAACCTCACACATCCTCACACACATGCACACTCACCCTCACACACACACGCACTCACACACACACCCTCACACACACACTCACATACACACACTCACAGACACACACAAACACTCAAACACACACACACAAACACACACACACTCATCCTCACACACACACTCACACACACACCCTCACAAACACACACACTCACCCTCACACACACACACTCTCACACACACAAACACACAACCTAACACACACACACCACACAACCTCACACATCCTCACACACATGCACACTCACCCTCACACACACACACACTCACACACACACCCTCACACACACACTCACATACACACACTCACAGACACACACAAACACTCAAACACACACACACAAACACCCTCACACACACGCACACACACTCACCCTCACACACACACTCACACACACACCCTCACAATCACACACACACACTCAGATGCACGCACACACACTCACCCTCACACACACACACTCAAACACACAAACAGACCCTCACAAACAAACAAACACACACACACACCCTCACACAAAGCCCCTCACACACACACTCGCAAACACACACACTCTCTAACACACACAGACCCTCACACACATACACACCCTCACACACACACTCACATACACCCTCACACAAACACACACCCTCACACACCCTCAGACACACACCCTCACACACACACTCACATACACCCTCACACAAACACACACCCTCACACACCCTCAGACACACACTCTCACACACACACACCCTCAACACACACACACACCCTCACGCATACACACTCTCACACAGACACACACCCTGACAAACACACCCTCAACACACACACACACTCAAACATGCACACTCACACACACACGTACCATCTACACACATGCACACCCTCACTTGCACACACACCCTCAGACGCACACACACCCTCAGACACACACACACACATACACGCACATACCCTCACACACACACACACACCCTCTCACACACACCCTCACACACACACATACCCTCACACACAGACACACACCCTCACAAATACACACACACAGCCTAACACACACACACACACACCATCACACAACCTCACACATCCTCACACACACGCACACAGACCATCATGCACACACCCTCACACACACACCCTCACACACACACACACCCTCACACACACACCCTCACACACACACACACACCCTCACACACATACCCTCACACACACACATACCCTCACACACAGACACACACCCTCACAAACACATACACACAACCTAACACACACACACACACACACATCATCACGCAACCTCACACATCCTCACACACACGCACACAGACCATCACACACACACCCTCACACACACACACAACCTAACGGCTTCCAGAACTTGCTGTGGGTTCAATCCACAAAGCTGTCTGAGGATTCGCAGGAACCATTTTAAAGTGTCCCAATAAGCTGGTCACATGGTATGGTGGCCATTTTGTATGCCCCTTTTTCTGGGCTTCTTTCAAAACTGTCTTTAAAATCATGGCCTCTTCTGCCATTTGACCCTTATTAATGTAAAGTTCAATTTTGTGAATCCTACAGTAGTGTTTGACTGCACCGCTTCATTCAGAGGAACTTCACTGAATGATCAGCTGCTTCAAGGTCCTGATCTTACTAATACCCTCATTGGCGTCTTGCCGAGGTTTAGACAAGAGCTCGTTGCCATGATGGCAGATATAGAATCAATGTTCCACCAAGTCAGAGTCCCTGATGAAGATGCTGATCTTTTGCGTTTCCTTTGGTGGCCAGATGGCGACGTTAGTCAAGCTATGGTGGAATGTAGAATGGCTGTACACTTGTTCGGAGCCACATCATCTCCCAGCTGTGCAAGCTACGCTCTCAGAAAAACTGCAGAAGATGGCAAAGGCAAAGCACCATCAGAGGCTGTGGAGACAATCTTCAGAAACTTTTACGTCGATGACTGTCTGAAACATAGAAACATAGAAACATAGAAGATAGGAGCAGGAGTAGGCCATTCGGCCCTTCGAGCCTGCTCCGCCATTCAACGAGATCATGGCTGATCATCCAAACCCTAGCACCCGGTCCGTACACCGACAGCCATCCCACCCAAGCCCTATCCCCGTAAACCTGTAACCCCACGTATTTAATCCCCCCTAACACTAAGGGCCAATTATTATCATGGCCAATCAACCTAACCCGCACATCTTTGGACTGTGGGAGGAAACCGGAGCACCCGGAGGAAACCCACGCAAACACGGGGAGAATGTGCAAACTCCACACAGACAGTCACCCGAGGCCGGATTTGAACCCGGGTCCCTGGCGCTGTGAGGCAACAGTGCTAACCACTATGCCACCGTGTCAACAGAAGACGATGCCATTGCACTGTCAAGAGACCTTAGAACTCTGTGTTCGAATGGAGGATTCCATCTGACTAAGTGGATAAGCAACAGCAGAGCAGTTCTAGCTTCTATCCCAGAAAAGGGAAGAGCCACTGAAGTCAAAGATCTGGACCTGAGCCACGATGTCCTTCCTATCGAGAGAGCTCTTGGTGTACAATGGTGCATTGAGTCAGACACGTTCAACTTCAGAATAATGGTGAACGAAAGACCATCCACGAGATGAGGGATTCTCTCCATGGTCAGTTCCATGTACGACCCTCTTGGATTCCTGGCACCACTCATTCTGCCGGTGAAGCTGATCCTACGAGAGCTGTGTAGAGACAAGAGAGGATGGGATGAAGATATCCCAGAAGGTCAAGCTCAGAGATGGCTCAGATGGTTGACAGATTTGCAACAACTTCCTAGCTTCAACGTCAGTAGATGCATCAAGCCTGTGAGTTTTGGAGTTACAAAGACGGCTCAACTACATCATTTCTCAGATGCCAGTGAGGACGGCTATGGCACGGTTACTTACCTCTTGCTGACAAATCAACAGGGCCAGAAACATTGTTCCTTCCTCATGGGGAAATCCAGGGTAGATCTGCTGAAGCAGGTCACCATCCCGAGACTGGAGTTGACGGCAGCGGTTGTTGCATTTAAAGTTGACAAGGTGATGCGGAAAGAGTTACAGCTCCCACTAGAAGAATCTGTCTTCTGGACGGATAACACTACAGTGCTGAAGTATATAGAAAATGAGAAGATACGCTTCAAGACCTTCGTAGCAAACAGAATCTCATCCATTAGAGAAGCTACCCAACCATCTCAGTGGAGGTATGTAAACACCTCATTAAACCCAGCAGATCAAGCCTCACGGGGATTGAAGGCTGAAAACTTCATGAGGAGTGAAACTTGGATACAAGGCCCAAGTTATCTGCTGGAAACAGAGAGATCATAGCCAGAAAGACCAGATATGCCAAGTCAGGTTGCTGAAGACGACGTCGAAGTTACGAGATCAGTCACAGCAAATCTCATAACTACGAAAGAGAACTTTGACACAGTGAACAAGCTTGTTAACCATTTCTCAGGATGGCACCAGTTGAGGAAAGCAGTTGCATGGTTTCTAAGGATGAAAGAGTTGCTGCTACACCTGAGCGGTAAGAGAAAAAAGTATCGAGCCACTATCCATCAGTCTGAAAGTAACCCTGATAAGTAGAGAATGCTTCTACAGCAGTATATGCACCAGCACAAGACCACATTGGGTAAGAATTCATTGACCGTGGAGAATTTGGCCAAGGCTGAGATGGAGATAGTTTGCTTCAGTCAAAGACAAAGATATCCAGAAGAAATCGAAGCTTTACAGCGAAATACTCCAATCAAGAAAGGTAGTCATATCTACAAGCTGGACCCTACACTGCAAGATGGAGTACTGAGGGTGGGAGGGCGACTAAACAAATCCGCTATGCCAGAGGAGGCCAAGCATCCTGCTATCCTTTCTAAGGACCTCCGGGTTGCTACTCTCATTCTTCAGCATATACACCAGAGTATTGGACACAGTGGGAGGAATCACGTGCTTGCGAAGCTAAGACAAAGATACTGGATTCCAGGAGCTAATTCTGTAATAAGAAAAATACTCTCTGAATGCATTGTTTGCAGACAGTTACATGCTAGAGCTGGGGAGCAGAAAATGGCAGACCTGCCTGAAGACCATTTGTTACCAGACAAGCCCCCATTTACAAACGTAGGGGTGGACTATTTCGGGCCTTTCGAGGTAAAGCGAGGACGGAGCCTTGTCAAGAGATATGGTGTGCTTTTCACTTGTTTGACCATCAGAGCAGTTCATATTGAGGTGGCACACACGCTTGACACTGATTCCTGTACTAACGTCCTGCGGCGCTTTGTCTGTAGGAGAGGACAGGTGTCCATTATGCGTTCTGATAATGGCACTAATTTTGTCGGAGCAGAGAGAGAACTACGGGAAGCTATTGAAGTTTGGAGTCAGCTCAAAATTCAGGAAGCCATGATGCAAACAGGAATTAAGTGGATCTTCAATCCACCGGCTGCATCCCACCACGGAGGTGTCTGGGAAAGACAGATACGCACCGTAAGAAAACTACTCAGTTCTGTACTCAAGCTGCAAATGCTTGACGACGCGGGACTTCAAACCGTTCTGTTTGAGGTTGAAGCCATCATTAATGACCGACCGATAACTGAGACATCAGAAGATCCCAATGACCTCGAAGCCCTGACCCCAAACCACCTGTTGTTGTTGAAAACACAGCCAGTCATGCCCCCGGGAGTCTTCAAAAAGGAAGATCTGTATGCACGTCGGAAATGGAGGCAAGTTCAGTGTATGTCAGACCTTTTCTGGACCAGATGGACACGAGAATACTTACCTCTGCTACAGGAGCGTCAAAAATGTTCCAAAGAAAAGAGGAACTTCATTGTCGGAGACATCATCTTAATCATGGATGATTCAGCCCCCAGAAATTCTTGGTTGATGGGAAAAATAATTAAGACCATGCCAGACTCCAAAGGCGTTGTTCGTCGCGTTTGTTTGCAAACCAAGACCAGTACCCTGGAAAGACTGATCACAAATCTCTGCCTGCTACAAGAAGCAGCGTGAGAGGTTCCCGAACAAAAAAAAAGGGGACATTTATATTGTAAATATGTTGAACTCATTAGTTTATGACTCTTAAGAATGTTTGAGTAATTGCTATGCTTCATGTGCCTAGTCAATTAGGGGCCGGAATGTAAGAGTCATGAAAGTTTAATAAAGTGTAAAGAAGAAAGAAAATACCTTAAAATATTGGTTAAATATTATGGTACAGTATGTATGTACATTTGTTTATTATTGATGCATATTCTAGTATAATATAGTTAATTTACCTGACTGACTTATTGTATTGAGAAACCCCCTCTTTTCTTGTTCCAATAGTATAGTCTGAGAGACCCCCTTTATTCTTGCTACAATGGTACAGTCCTTAAGCTTGTCACATGATATATGCAGTGGCCCAGAAATTAGGTTCGGGGGCTTGCCGCGCGTGCAAGCCCCCAATGTTCACTTACCCGGCGTGCCGACAGCTGAAGCCTGGGCCTGCTTGGAATTCCTGTCACTGGCCCGGTTCAGCTGTCAGCGCGCTGTGCTTGCCTGATCCAGCGGCGTAGTTAGTGCGATGTGCCGGCTGGGATCAGATGAGCACTGGGCAGCCAATCAGGGGAGGGAAAACTTCATTCATGAGTTGATAGTAAGAACTGTCAAACTCATGAAAACTACGGGCGCCCAAAACACTACTTAAACATTAAATAAAATTTTTAAAAACATCCCACTAATTAAATGAACTATAAATAACTTTAAAAAACTATTTTAAACAATTATTCAAATTTTAAAAAAATATATATTTTTTTTAAATCGGGTCTAAAAATACACTTACCTTACTGTAAAGTCCTTAAAAACAATAAAGCTGTGGAAAAAATGTTATAATTTTAAATAATAGACCACTTACCTTAAAGAATCAAGTCCTTACGTCTCCTTTTTACATTTCTAAAAAGTTTAGGCCCTTACACACGGGCAAACCTGTAAAAAAGAAGGAAGTTCAACGCGTGCGTGCAGAGTCCTGCGCGCACGCATTGGACCTCTGAACCCCTTGGAGGAAATGTCGGTTTCCAGCGCATGCGCTGTGCATGCTGAAATCCAGCATTTCCAACGGGTCCACGCGTGAGTACCCCGTCCGTACTCACGCGTTGGGACCGGAATTACTGGGCCGATAAATCCAGCCATTTTTACAGTTCAAGCTCCACGAGGCTACAAAAGGTAGAAGCTTTGAGGGCTGTGGTGCAATACAGTTTTTGACCGTGTGCGTGTTTTACTTTGAAATCCTGTTTAAAATGTAATACAGTAAACAGTTAAAAGACAAAGTTACGTTTTGGAACGTTTTATTTCGACACGCGTCTACTCGTTGCTAAAAGCCTCAAAGCTCCGTGGCTGCATATTGGAAACTACGGAGCGCCACTACACACACCCTCACACACACACACACCCTCAGACACACACCCTCACACATACACACACCCTCAGACACACACCCTCACACACACACCCTCACACACACACACACCCTCAGACACACACCCTCACCCACACACACCCTCACACACACACACCCTCAGACACCCTCCCTCACACACACACACACCATCACACACCCTCACTCACACACACACCCTCACACACCCTCACTCACACACACACCCTCACACACACACATACCCACACACACACGCAGACCCTCACTCACAAACACACACCCTCACACACCCTCCCTCACACACACACACACCATCACACACCCTCACTCACACACACACCCTCACACACCCTCACACACACATACCCACACACACACGCAGACCCTCACTCACAAACACACACCCTCACACACCCTCCCTCACACACACACACACCATCACACACCCTCACTCACACACACACCCTCACACACACATACCCACACACACACGCAGACCCTCACTCACAAACACACACCCTCACACACACACACACGTGCACATTCCCTCACAAACACACACACAACCTCACACATATTCCTTCACATACCCTCACACACACGCACACAGACCCTCACACACACTCACACACACACCCACACAAACAAACCCTCACACATGCATTCACACACAAACCCTCATACACACACACCCTCATACACACACACCCTCATACACACACACACAAACCATCACACATACACACACACTCAACACACACTCCCTCATACATATGCACCCTCACACAGATACACACACTCACACACACACCCTCAACACTCATTTCACCCTCACACACCCTCACACACACACGCACTCACACACACCCTCACAAACACACACACACACTCACACACATGCACACACTTTCACACACACACACACACACACACACACGGAAACACACACACTGCACCTCACACACACACACACACACACTCTATCACACACACACACAGCCTCAGATACACACACACATCCTCAAACACACACACACACCCACACAAACAAATACCTCACACACACATACCCTCACACAAACCCCCTCACACACACACACTCGCAAACACACACACTCTCTCACTCACACAGACCCTCTCACACACAATACAATACAATACAATACAAATCGCTTTATTGGCATGATAAGGTACATCTTATGTTGCCAAAGCATCAAAATACATTTATGGTTGAACACATAAACGCGGTTCCATTCATACAGTGTATAAACAGGTATATCCCTGAGTTTATAAATATATTTTCGCCTTGTTTATATATACTCTTGTCTTAGTTTACTGGTTGTCCCTCTGTTCATGGCAAGCTGTAACATAGTGTGCCGCCAGTGTTACACAGCTTCTCTCCTCCCCCAGTAGGAATGGGAGTTTTTGGTTGTCAGTCAGATTTCTGAATTCAGGGCATATTTGTGAGAATTTTTGATAGAAATTCTCTCTGATGCCCTGATATTTTCCACAGGCTGTGAGGAAGTGCATCTCTGTCTCAACTACTCCCTGACTGCAGTGAGAGCATATCCTGTCTTCTCTTGGCAGCCTGGTCTGCCTGTGTCTGCCTTTTTCGATCGCTAGGCTATGTTCGCTAAGTCTGTACCTTGTCAAGGTTCTTCTCAGTTTGTTATCCTTTACCATGGTCAGGTAATCAGCTATGTTGTATTGTCTGTTTAGGGCCAAGTAGCAATTGAGTTTGCTTTGGGTTTTTGTTGTTTCTGCCCAATATGGCAGATATTTTTCCTTTTGCTTAGCGACGATTGTGTTGGGTCGAATTCTTTGTGTTACCCTGTCACTGTCCTGGGGCTGGTTATTGTTAGTATTGTTATTAGTTACTTTATTGAGTCCCAGGACTAGTTGACTGAGGGTATTCTTCTTTATGGTCAGCTCTTGGCATTTCAGGGCGTCGTAGTGATAGCATTGGGGGTTGCTCATTTGTAGGTGATTCCAAAATTTGGTGGCTCTTTTTTGGATAGTGATTATTAATGGGTATTGGCCTAGTTCCGCCCTGCATGCGTTGTTTACTGTTTTCCTTTGAGTCCGGAGGATACTTTTACAGAATTCCGCATGTAGGATCTCAATTGGGTGTTTGTCCCATTTTGCAAAATCTTGTTGTGTTAGTGGTCCCCAGACCTCACTGCCATAGAGTGCAATTGGTTCAATTACTGATTTGAAAATTTTGAGCCAAATACTCAGATACACACACTCACAGACACACACACACACACACTCACACACACACACACTCACACACGCCCTCACACAAACACACACCATCACACACCCTCAGACACACACACTCACACACACACCCTCAAACACGCACACTCACACACACACATACCCTCTACACACACGCACACACCCTCACACACACACACAAACCCTCACACACAACCTCACACACACACCGTCACACACCCTCACACTCCCTCACACACATCCTCACACACACACACACTCACACACACACACATCCTCAACACACACAATTGCACACACTCACACACACAGACCCTCACACACAAACACACCCTCACTCACACCCTCACACCCTCAAACACACACCCTCAACACATATAAACCCTCACACAGACACACACACTCACACACACAGGCAAACACACACACAACCTCACCCACACACCCTCACAAACACACACACACCCTCAAACACACACACACACAAACACACACACAGACGCTCACAAACAAACCCTCACACACGCACTCACAAACACACACACCCTCACACACACACACACACACACACACTCGTACACACACACACCCGCATACACACACACACATCCACACACCCACACCCTCAACACACACACCATCACACATGCACACCCTCAGATACACACACACCCTCACACGCTCACCCTCAACACACAAACACATCCTCAAACACACACACACCCACACAAACAAATACCTCACACATACACCCTCACACAAACCCCCTCACAAACACACACTCGCAAACACACACACTCTCTCACACACACAGACCCTCACACACACACTCACACACACACACTCACACACCCTCACACACACACTCAAACACACCCTCACACACACACTCAAACACACCCTCACACAAACACACACCCTCACACATCCTCAGACACACACACTCACACACACACACTCAAACACACACACAGACCCTCACACACACACACTCACCCTCACAAACACACACACACCCTCAACACACACACCCTCAAACATATAAACCCTCACACAGACACACACACTCGCGCACACACACACGCAAACACACACACACCCTCACAAACACACCCTCACACGCACACTCACACACACACACACACCCTCACACGCACACACACTCTCACACACACATACACAGCCTCACACACACCCACACACAAACACCATCACACACACATTCTCACTCACACACACCCTGAATAAACACGCACACACAGCCTCACACATACACACCCTCACACACATACCCTGGCACACACACAGACCCTCACACACACATACCCACCCTCACACACACACACACCCTCACACACTCACACACTCACACCCACACACTATCAAACTCACTTACACCCACTCACACACACTCCCTCACACAAACACACACACTCAACGCACACACACGCACTCACACTGACACACCCTCACACACACCCTCACGCACACACACACCCTCACACACTCACCCTCAACACACATGCACACTCATACACACACCCACAAACACACACACACACCCTCTCATGCACACACACACACACACACACACACACACTCTCACACACACACACACTCATTCTCACACACACACATTCACTCTCACACACACACACACCCTCACAGACACACACTCACACACATACTTTCACACACACAGGCAGCCTCACACCCACACACACAGCCTCACACAAACACACACACACACACTCTCATGCTCATGCACACACACCCTCACACAGACACACTTGCACACACTCTCACACCCTCACACTCTCACACACACAGACCCTGACACACACACTCACATACACACATTCACATTCATATGTACACACAAACACCCTCAAACTCACACCCTCACTCACACAGCCTCACACACACACTCACACACACACACCCGCACTCACACACACACACACTCACACACACACTCCCTGACACAAGCAAACTCAACACACACGCACATACCCTCACTCACACAGACATTCCCTCACACACATACACACGGGAGAAATTGGGTGGAGCCGCAAACGGGGCGCCAAGCTCGCCTGGGCGCCCGATTTTGCGCTGCGATCGGAGCAGCAGCGATCGCCGGAAATTCAGCTTGAGCGCCCCAAGAGGGACACGGGGCGAGGCTCGAGGCGCTCCGCGTCCCTCTTAGTGCGCTGAAACTGAATATCGCCGCGCAACATGCCACAGCACCACATGCTGCGGCACGGCGCGTTGCGGTACTGCAGGCCTTCCTCCCATTCTTAAGGGGGAGGGGCCTGCACCAGCGCGATCGGAGATT